>NC_083344.1:119957258-120270404 GCF_019175385.1 Lycium barbarum
GCATCTCGCAGGTGATAAAATTGACAGGAAAAGTACCAGTGGTACATGTCAACTACTGGGTGACTCATCATTTCATGGCATAGCAAAAAGCAGACCTCAGTCGCCTTGTCTACAACTGAAACCGACAGCACTTGGCTCTCGGTAGTTGTGGAACTCAACTTTTATGGATGATGCATCAATTAATTGATCATGAACTTGCTTATGAATATGTCCCTATTATGTGAGATAATACTAGTGCTATTAGTTACCAAAATATATTGTGCGCCATTGTGGGGCAAAGCATATAGACATTAAGCATCATTTATCCGTGATCATGTTGATAATGGTGATTTTGTGCTTGAATTTGTTGATTCTGAAAATCAGTTGGCTGATATTTTTACAAAACCACTTCTTGAAGAACGTATTTGTACACTTCGTACCAGTCTCGATATAATTGTCTGCCCCAAAGATTTTTAGGCTTACATAGTATTTTAGGAAAAACTTTTAATAATAAAATAAAATAAAATAAAAGATTTTATTTTTCATGATTTACTTTCCGTTAATTGTGCATTACTTCCCATACATTGTTTCTCACCACCATCATTACACCTAGTCCCTATAAACTAAAGAGGCCCGACTCTTCAGGTCACGTCCTTTCATCTGTTTTCCCACCCCTTCCTCTTCTCCAAGTCTCTACTTGTTCCCTCTTCTCTCTCTTTCATCTCCACACCACCTCCTCTTTTCACAGAAAAAAACGAAACCCTTCTTTTTCTTCTCTCTTTGTCTCTCTCACTATGGTTGGAGTAAAAGGAGAAAGCTCTAACTGTGGTTGATCTAGTCGGCTACTTCAATCCATCACTGAAGAGCCTATAGATCTCACCGAGTCCTCCGATGATGAGATTATTGGGAACTACTCCGACAGAAAGCGAAGCAGCTCGGAAAATGCCAAGGAAAATACCTCCAAAAAGATCAAAACAGAGAACTCTGAAAATTTTGGACCCGAGGATGTGCAATACTTTTGGGGTCAGCTGAGAAAACTCGCTACAATCTGTTTAAAAAATGTCGTATTGCAACTGGCAAACTCATCAATCTTGAACAAATGAAGGGCATGCATTGCAATGTAAGTTCGTTTTTCAAAGCCCAAAAGTTACCCCTTGTATTTTTGCTCAGTGAAAATGAGGTCTTTGAGGAACCTGTTCGAATGTTTTATGCAAATCTTCGTCTGTCCAAGGATAGTGGTGAACGGGAATCTCTTGTCATGGGCACTAGGCTTGTGGTAAATGAATTTCTGTTTGAAAAGGTTTTTGGTGTTAAGTTTTCTGGGAAAGTTGAATATATGAAAAATGGTTGGCCTGAAAATTTTGAAGTCTCCCATGAGGACGCCCGTGCTTTTCTCTCTGAACCTGGGTCTGATTTGTCTGATTTTGGTCCCTCTAACTTGTGCTTCATTAATCGCATTCTCGCTCACATTACTGCAACTACCCTATTCCCCCGAGTTGGCTCTCGGAGCACCATTACAAATAGAGATGTGTATGTGATTTATTGTCTAATCAAGAGATACAAAATTAATTGGGCTCTGTGGCTCAAGGAATACATGTTTGAAAGTGCTGAGGACCCCTCCCTCACTGCTAGTCTTCCTTATGGTATGATTATCTCTCGCATTCTTAAAGATCAGTTTGTGGATCTTATTGACTATCCTGCGCAAGAGGTAACTTCTACCTATGATAATCGGGCATTTGCTAGCATGAATTTTGTGTTTTCAAACAATGAGTGGACAAAGAAGGATGCGGTCAAGGTCGAACCAGGTCATGCTCCACCTTCTTCATCTATGACACAGGACATTGCTGAGGTGAAGCAGCGCTTGGGTGTTATAGAAGAGAGCATCCAGCAGATTAAGGGTTCTATTGAGAAGGTTGCGAGCAACACCAAAGAGGTGAGTAGTGACATCGGCAAACTGCGGGTTGGATTGGAAGGCCTGAAGAAGGAGGGCATCAGGGCTGTGAACATGGTAATCGAGCGAGTCCACTCTCTATCCAAAAATGCCACCACCTCCAACACTAATCTAGATGTAGCCGTTCAGAACTCCTACTCCCTTTCCAGAAACATTGAAACCTTCTACGATTCCTTCTCTGATTGCATCATTAACACCCTCAAATACTTTTGGAAGCGGTCCTCTTAAGACTGCTTATGTGCCTACTGCTTGGACAATGGGTTTTTTTTTTTTTTTTTTAAAGCTGCTGAGGACTTTATATGTCCTCAAAAACATGCTGTTTTGTGTTCCCCTTGTTAGGATAACTTAACTAGTTTGCTACTATCTTCTCTATGCTATGTGCCTTGTGATTTTTTTTTTTTTTTTGGCTTGTTTTTTTTTGTGATGATGCCAAAGGGGGAGAAGTAAGACAGCAAGGAAGCAGAGCAACCACCACATGCTCAGAGGGAGCATCTCAAGTTCAACAGGGAAGTAAACTGTCATATTCCTTTTTGGTTGTCATCATCAAAAAAGGGGAGACTGTTAGCGTCCAGAATAATATTTTGTATTAACATATTTATGTGTAGGAAACTCAAAAAGGAAGATGATGAAACCCCTCGGAGTCACAGGGCGCAAGTCAACTATAAAAGGAAACAAGTTAGTACTAACCCTACAAACAAAATAAGAAGACTACTAGGATTTTCTCTACAAGGAAAGACGATTGATCAAGGATACAAAGCAGTCAATCAAGCCTCTCCACAAGGAAAGCAGATCAATCAAGTTCAGTTCAAATTACACAGCAATATCAGAGCCCCACAAGGAAGGAAAGCAGATCAGTCAAGTTCAGCTCAAATATCAGATCCTCACAAGGAAAGAAAGTAGAATACAGTGAAGGATACAAACAGACAGCAGAGCAGACTAGTACATCTTCCATAAAAAAGGAAAGAAGATACAGCTCATTCCAGCAAACTGAGGTCAAGATCATAAAGGAGCGAAGAATCAAGATCAATCAGTGGATACCCACAAGATCCCTGATTGAGACAAACTCCTTGGGTTACCTTAAAGCAAGGTATAATCAATCAAATGGAACAATTGATTCAGCAGCATCTGTCAAGATCCCAAAGCACAAGTATAAATACAACCCTCACAAGTCAAAGTAACCCACAACTTCACTTGAGCAAAATAGCTATTTACTCTTCATCTTGTAAAAGCATTATAGTCTGTGAGTATTATAGTGTTAAGAAAAGAGAGAATAGTTAGCTATACAGATCGAGGGTATCATCAGAAGAAAAATAGTCAACTGTCAAAGTTGAAGTCACAGTTCACATTGAACCATCCCTGTAATCAAGTTACAACAAAAAACTCTAAGGAAAGCCTTGTAACCCAAGGGGACTGGATTAGGCACCACCCCGGTGATCCGAACCAGTATAAAAACCCTCTGTGTTCTCATTTACTTTCTGGCTCACATTTATTTACTCTTGTCCGTTTACTGACTAAGTTTAAAGAATTGCAGGGGAGTCGACTAAGTTGCATTAACAGTAGACTTACATGTTAAAATTACAATCTCACCCCCCCCCCCCCCCCCCCCTCCCCCCTCTCTTGTGTTTCAGAAATAAATTTTACAGCAAACAACCATGGTAGAGAAATCTACCAAAGTGAATTTTCCGCATCCAAGGAAATAATATCTCCAATCCAGCTTCAGCTAATTCAAACAAGTTTACGAAATGCAATTTCCTTGCCAATCATGACACTGAAACACATCTAACGGAAGTCTTTTCCAGCCTAGTATTTCGACAAGGTCCATGGTGGTCTCTCAAACATGAATGTGTTTATGTATTCATAAGAACATTTTGAGAGCCAATGAGGCACTCTTTTCTATAAGAATAAAGACAGCAATCTTTTGTAATTTTCTTCATTGAAGTCCTTCGATCACAAAAGTTTTAATGAACAAAGAAATTATCCTGTGAAGCGAAAGCAACGAGAAGTGTGTCATATATTCATAAAGCTCTATTGTCTAAAGCATGAAAATAAAACCACCATTGCAGAACAAAATCTAAAGCCACCATTTGCATCTTTCCATGGAAAAAAACTAACTCACCTTGAATTTTTCAGCTGTGAGCAATCAGAGTCTCCAAAAGCACCAGTATGCAAAATGTTCCAATCTGTCACCTGGAAATTAAATACGTAAAATAAATATTGTTAAAGACGGTCAACAAAAACTTGAGATGCCTCTAATATCAATAGAAGTCATATTTCGGTCCAAAATGAATATGTCTTGCATATAAGAGTACCATGTAAGTGGCTTCAGTGAAATTGCTTAGCTTTTTTTTTTTTTTTTTTTTTTTTGTAACAGTGGTGTCCGCTTCAGCTTTCGCACCTCGATTATTCATAGGTACGGGGTAACTCTGCCACTAAGGGTCTGTTGAGAGCATGAGACTATGAAATGGCTTAGTTACCTCTACCGTTTCACCAATCAGTCGATAATATGGGCATCTTTGTACCACAGAATATGTTCCATCCACATGCCAAAGGGTCAGTTTTCCCCTCTCTACATTTTTCCATCGTGACAAGCCAATATCATGCCGATCAAATGCTTCACTTTCCTATCCCAAGGAAGACTGCTAGAAATGCATCCCTGTTAAACGGTACAGCATTTTCATAAGAAAAGGAGCTGAAAAGTAAAATCGACGAAATTATTTTTGGGCATATACTTCCACACAAATTTAAGTATTGGCTGGCATGAAAGCAAGGTGAAGCTAGTAGTGGACATACATTTTGTCTTTGTATCACAGCAACCTCCTTTATTATTTTCGTGGATACCCTTTATTATCTTCACCAAAGTACCTGAACAGATATGATAAATACTGTTTATTCTTCCTTTGTACATTTCGGAAGAGAGGAGGTGTCAGATATTAATAGAACCAAATAAATGGGAAACTAGGTGGAGTTTAAATGGAATCAGAAGAATGCAAAAGAAGCTCCTATCATCAAGGTAAAACAGTAAATTATATGGACTGAAGCTCAGCGGAAAAAAAAAGGAATTATATGGAGTGAAGCACAACAGATAGAAACTGATCTTGCTAGCAGCTTACATTCTAAATCTCCTTGCAACTAATTAAACTAGTTACCTTTCAAAACTGAAATTTTAACAGCAATAGTTGAGTGATGTAATAAGAAGATCAGAATAGGGGAAAATAAAATATTCTTAGAAAACATGGATGATCATATTATAGGAAGTCCCTCACGTGGTAACTTGAATAGACAAATAATTTCTTAGGTCCAAGCGCCGAAACTCAATTATAACTTATATAGTGCTACTAGTCTAGAGTCATCTTAACATTAAAATAAGTTAAATACCCTATATGCTTTTATTTTTTGATGTTTCTTGTATGTAGAGTTTGCTATTTGTTTCAACAAAAGGTTGTTCAGTACCCAAACTTTAAAGCGACCTTCGGCAATGCATTCAAGTCATTGTAGTGCACCAGTCGAAGAGAATGAGACCAAAAAGGAAAGAAGAAAACCAAGAAGAAAAATACATTTCAAGTGAAAAATCCAAAAGGATAGTCTAGAACAGTATATAAATTTGCAAAAAGCAGTTGAAGCATCATAAAAGAAGGACTTTTTGGTTGAACTACTCATTCATTATTCAGTAAAAATACTTAAAATGAGTTAATTGTTTTTTATTTTCATTAAATCTGGAAAAAGTTTATATTTTATCAAAAGAGACAACGGAAAAGAACATAGAAAAATAGTTTCACTTGGGCAAATGAGAAACTTTGTATACTCGATAATCATTACTTCGTTATTTGTTGTATCCAACCATTATGAAGAGTAAAATGTTGAGAGATTATGTAGTCTTTAATAAATGCTCATGAAAGAGTCTGTTCTTCAACAAAACAAATGTGGTGGCTCTTCTGTGGAATATAACCAACCCTGTTAAACAGTAAAATTGTGTCATGAGAAAAAAGGAGTGCCAAAAAAACTGGACAAACTTGTTATAGCATTACTCTACCGAGTCTTAATGAAAATTTACCTAAAGTGCAGCCCGTGATTTTGACTTGATATACCACAGCAACGTTCTAGCATGACCCTGGATCTAGCAACCAATGAGAAAAAAGACATAAATCTCATGATTTAACCATATCTTAAAAGGAATATAGATATTCCTTATTTGATGAAGAATTAGACAAACAACAATCCGTTCCAAGTGGACAAGCACAATGCTGAAAGCGTAGCACAGATGCAATAAACTGATAATTTTGCATTTTCTTATGTCAAAATAATTGCAAGAAAAAGGATTAAATTAATATAAAGCCTTCTTTCTGGAACTCCTAAAACTCTACTCTATGCTAACTGTTGAGAGATTATGTAGTCTTTACCAAATGCTCATGAAAGAGTCTGTTCTTCAACAAAACAAATGTGGTAGTTCTTCTGTGGAACATAACCTACCCTGTTAAACAGTAAAATTGTGTCATGAGAAAAAAGGAGTGCCAAAAAAACCTGACAAACTTGTTATAACATTACTCTACCGAGTCATCATGAAAATTTACCTAAGGTGTAGCCCGTGGATTTTGACATGATATACCGCAGCAGCGTTCTAGCATGACCCTGGATCTAGCAACCAATGAGAAAAAAGACATAAATCTCATGAATAAACCATATCTTAAAAGGAATATAGATATTCCTTATTTGATGAAGAATTAGAAAAACAACAATCCGTTCCAAGTGGACAAGCAAAATGCTGAAAGCGTAGCACAGCTGCAATAAACTGATAATTTTGCATTTTCTTATGTCAAAATAATTGCAAGAAAAAGGATTAAATTAATATAAAGCCTTCTTTCTGGAACTCCTAAAACGATACTCAGGAAGTATTGTAAAGCATATACAAAAAGCAGACTCTATGCTAACTGTTGAACCCAACATATCTTCCCTCACCCTTACCTCCACTAATGCAGCTATCAGAACAAAGATTTATCTTATTCCAATAATAATAGAACCACCATCAGATTTTCTTAAAGCATATTAATTTTTACATCAGCTTTTATTACTTGAACTGCTGAGTTGACCTGACTAGATGCATAAAAGTGATCATATATCTGATAATAGAAGAGCAAAAGTCAACAGGACATCACAAACAAAACAAAAACTAGATAATGCATCAAATGCATATTAGACCACCTTGTTCATACGCAAACACCTAATGCAATGTTAGTCAAACGTGTAAAGCTCAAACTGCCATAGATCATATTGAGTTACGCTGCTTTTGTGAAAGAATCACGTGAAAAAATTAATATAAGTGAGCAGCTCAGTAAAGCTCGCAGAACTGCTATATACCTCATCCAACTCAAAAAGACACATAAAAGTGAATATGTAAGTCCATAGCAAATTATCTTCAACAAGAAGGATTAAGTAAATCTGTATGGGCAGTACCTGTAAGCTAAAGTAGCTGAACAGTTTTTAACCCATTTTTAGCCATAAGATAGTTAATCTGCCATATCTTTTAAATAATCAGATGAACAACATGCAAACAAGTATATCTAGACTAGACTACTAGTACATCCTTCCTTATCAAACAACACATCACCAGTCGCAAGCTCAAAGCAAATGCAAGCAAAGGACCAAAGATCTGCTGAGGTTGAATATTTAGATCCAACGATAACTTCAGGGCACCTATACCGCCTCGTATGAATATTATCCGTGAACTGTTTGTATGTCCAACACGCATTCCCAAAATCAACCAATTTGCACTTTAGGTCAACAGACTCCAACGTCTTCCTCCTTCTAGAACCGCTCCCTCTCATAGGACCCACGTGTTCTTTGCCACTGGCTGTTGCAGCATCAGCGCTAGACAATCTATTAACATTCACAAAAACTTGACCTTCTTCTTTGGGGTTTTTTCTGATCTTCTTTTTTGGTTATTAGTTAAATTCCTGTAGAACTTTACATGGCTCTTCACAGTCCCGAATTCGAGTGAAGCCATGTCCGTATCACTAGGAAGAATAAGAGATGCTCCTGATTTTCTGGGATCTTTAGACGGATCGATCGTGGAACAGAGTAGCATATTTTCGGGTTTCAGATCAGTGGGTATGATGGAAAGCTGTCTATGCAAATAATCCAAACCCACTAGAACATGGAAACAAAGCTCTTTAACCATGTGAATAGGCAGTCCTCGATAATCAGTATACTTAATAAGTGACGAGATTGTCACCTAAATACTCGAAAACCATACACACATGTTGACCGTTTGGACCTGAGTGCTTAAAATGATCCAGTAACTTCACTACACTTTTTAACCTTCCGCAATCTGCTTTAAAATTGTGATTTCGTCCAATGCTGCCTCCGTGTAGTGCTGAGCGCTCTTTTGTACTTTTAATGCTACAAATTGCTGCATTATTGTAAAGACGTATAAACAAAAATGTCAGTACTTGCCACGACAGAAATAAATACTGAACATCGAAGTTGAAAACCTTAGTCCTTTTAATGAAAACTTTGCAGAGGTATAAGCTAGTATTCATGCTTATGAATAATTAAGTGAGCTAGGCCAATTCAAACATAACAAAACATTTGATAGACAACTATTACTACCTTTGTTTCAATTTGTTTGTCTTGAATTCCTTTTTAGTCTTTTTCAAAAAGAATGTCTCTTACCTAATTCTGACAACTCTTTTATTTTCAATATTCCACATGGTATGCTCAAGGCCACAAGATTAAAGGGCACTTTAATACATTATACATATCTTTAGTTTAAGATCACAAGATTCAAAAATCTTTCTTTCTTTTCTTAAACTCCGTGCCCAGTTAAGGGAGTAATAGATTGAAGAGCTAGAAGTAGAAGCTCAATTGATATTAATACCTGCTAGGAAATCAAAAGTAATCAAAGATTCAAGGGTTTATTCTTCCTCTAGTACCCATTAACACTAAAGCTCATAATCCTCCAGAATCTTCCATCCAACAACAACAACTACTACTACTACTACTAGTATGCCCCACTTCCAAAAATGTAGCTAAAAATATTTTCAAAATTCTTGTTTATACTATGCCCACGTGGATGTAGTGATACTCCACACACACTGACTTAAAATCCTAATTGAGCCTTCATATCATTGATCACCCACAAATCCACAATCCCTAAAAGACGAAACCACAATGGTAGTTACATGTTCTACAAAACCCAGTAATTTTATCTTAAACCCTATATTTATATTAAAAAAATCATTTAATACATACAATAATCTATCCAAAACCCAGTAAACAAAAAGAGAATTACAGTCCAGAACCCGTAAACCAAAAATTCTAACATTTCAGCAGCACTTAAACAACAACACCATACTCGGTATAATCCCACCAGATGGGGTCTGGGAAGGGTAACACACCATACTTCAGGTAGAGAGACTATTTTCGATAAATCATCAGCTCAGAATAAAACAATAACACATAGGTAAAAAAGACATATAAAAAAATAGAGAGGTGTGGTGAAATAACATACGGACATGATAGTATCCCAAGCAAGCCAAACAGTGGAAAAATGACCCCAACCCAATTTTGCTCTTTACAATATATCTTCCACCTTTGAAAGTATTGCCTAATCGAACAGCATGATAACCTCCACGTCGATAATCATTTGTACCTTCATCTTCTGAAGTACAATCATCACTGCTCTCTTCAATCATCTCTTCCTTCTTTAATCTTTGATCCTCCATTTATTTCCAATTAAACACTCAAATTGATTATCTAAGCCAATAAATAGTGGATTGTGAAGTTAGTGAAGAACTTTTTTGTTTATCTTCCCAACTAATTAACTTTGTTTGTGTGCTAGTACTTTGTTTGGAAGCATCCTTGAAATTGCTTAACAATCTTGAATCTATGATCCTCCACTTACTCCTAATCAACTACTCAATCTGATTATTATCTGGGTTAATATATAAAGCGTATTTACTACTCCCTCCGTCTCAAATTATTTTGTTTTACGGGCTCCTTTAGAAATATTAATTAGGAGGAAGTTTACACTATTTTAATCTCTCTTTATTAAATGTTTACTCAATTTATGCGTCTCATCTTTATTAATGCGCTTACTGTAATTTAAATATAAAATGACCAAGTATCAAGACAATACATAGTCCTTTTGAAACATACCACCAGGCATAAAAATGAAACACATGGTATAACAGTGGAGGAGTAGTGCATTTATAATATCATACCTCATCTCTGTCGAAGTTGTCACCACTGTGAGGATCAAACAACACATCACCAGTCGCAAGCTCAAAGCAAATGCAAGCAAAGGACCAATGATCTGCTGAGGTTGAATATTTAGACCCAGCGATGACTTCAGGGCACCGATAATGCCTCGTCTGAATATTATCCATGAACTGTTTGTATGTCCAACACGCATTCCCAAAATCAACCAATTTGCACTTTAGGTCAACAGACTCCAACGTCTTCCTCCGTCTAGAACCGCTCCCTCTCGTAGGACCCACACGTTCTTTCCCACAGGCTGTTGCAGCATCAGAGTTAGACAACCAATTAACATTAGTAAAAACTTGAGCTTCTTCTTTGGGCTTTTTTCTGATCTTCTTCTTTTGGTTATTAGTTAAATTCGCATAGAATTTTACACGGCTCTTCACAGTCCCGAACTCAAGCGAAGCCATGTCTGTATCACTAGGAAGAATAAAGGATCTTTAGATGGATCGATCGTGGAACAGAGTAGCATATTTTCGGGTTTCAGATCAGTGTGTATGATGGAAATCTGCTTTAAAATTGTAATTTCGTCCAATGCTGCCTCCATGTAGTGCTGAGCACTCTTTTGTACTTTTAATGCTACAAATTGTAGCATTATTGCAAAGACGTATGCACAATAATGTTAGTACTTGCTACAACAGAAATAAATATTGAACATCAAAGTTGAAAACCTTAGTCCTTTTAATGAGAACTTTGCAGATGTATAAGATAGTATTCATGCTTATGCATTATTAAGTGAGCTAGGCCAATTCAAACATAACAAACCATTTGATACACAACTATTACTCCCTTTGTTTCAATTTGTTTGTCTTAAATTCCTTTTTAGTCTTTTTCAAAATCTTTTTTTATTTTCTTAAACTCCGTGCCCAGTTTAGGGAGTAATAGATTGAAGAGGTAGAAGTAGAAGCTCAATTGATATTAATAACTGCTAGGAAATGTAGCTGAGAATCCTCCAGAATCTTCCATCCAAACTATGTATAACAACAAAAACTACTACTACTACTATGCCCCACTTCCAAAAATGTAGCTAAAAATATTTTCAAAATTATCGTATACTATGCCCACATGGATGTAGTGATACTCCACACTCACTGACTTAAAATCCCAATTGGGCCTTCATATCATTGATCACCCACAAATCCACAATCCCTAAAAGACGAAACCACAATGGTAGTTACAGGTTTTACAAAACCCAGTAATTTTATCTTAAACCCTATATTTATATTTTAAAAAATCATTTAATACGTACAAATAATCTATCCAGAACCCATTAAACAAAAAGAGAACTACAGTCCAGAACCCGTAAACCAAAAATTCTAACATTTCGGCAGCACTTAAACAACAACAACAACAACAACATACTCAGTATAATACCACCAGATGGGGTCTGGGAAGGGTAACACACTTTACCCCAGTTAGAGAGATTATTTCCGATAAACTCTCAACTCAGAATAAAGCAATAACACATAGGTAAAACAAAACAAAAAAAAGACATATAAAAAAATAGAAGGGTGTGGGAAATAACATACCGACATGAGAGTATCCCAAGCAAGCCAAACAGTTGAAAAATGACCCCAACCCAATTTGCTATGTACAATATATCTTCCACATTTGAAAGTATCGCCTAATCGCACGGCATGATAACCTCCACGTCGATAATCATTTGTACCTTCATCTTCTGAAGTACAATCATCACTGCTCTCTTCAATCATCTCTTCCTTTTTCAATCAACCACTCAAATTGATTATCTAAGCCAATAAATAAACTGGATTGTGAAGTTAGTGAAGAACTGTTTTGTTTATCTTCCCACCTAATTGCCTCTGTTTGCGTGCTAGCACTTTGTTGGAAGCGTTCTTTCAATTGCTTAACAATCTTCAATCTTTGATCCTCCATTTATTTCTAATCAACTACTTATTTGATTATCTGGGTTAATATACAAAGTGGATTTACTACCCCTCCGTCTCAAATTATTTTGTTTTATGCGCTTCTTTAGAAATATTAATTAGGAGGAAGTTTAGACTATTTTACTCTTATTTACGTTCAAAATTATAATCTCGCTTGTTTACTCTATTTACGTGTGGCATCTCTATTAATAATAATATTTTACTAAGGGTAAAACAAAATATATTAATTAATTTTGCTTTAAAGTTTTAAAATGACAAATAATTTGAGAAAATTATTTTGATTAATCACGACAAATAATTTGAAACGGAAGAGGTAAAGGTACTTGTAATTTGTGAAGTTGGTGAAGGAAAAAGAAAAAAGAAGTTCCTTTGTTTCTGTGCTAGTACTTTGTTTGGAAGTGTATGCAGTAGCAAATTTGTATATGGATTTTTATTATGTTTTAACCTATGACGATATAAGCATCAACATTAGGTGGGCTTTTTGAAGTGAAACCTCCCTTACAGTTTTGATGTCTTCCAAGTACTTTTGGTAACAATGTGTATAAGTTTCACTTAGTAGATGTAGACAAGGAGAGCTCCAAAAACATGGCAGCTTCTCATGATCATTCTGCTACCTAATTCTGACAACTCTTTTATTCTCAATATTCCACATGATATGTTCAAGGCCACAAGATTAAAGGGCATTTTGGTACATTATACATATCTTTAGTTTAAGAACACAAGATTCAAAAGTCTTTCTTTATTTTCTTAAACTCCGTGTCCAGTTGAAACTAGGGAGTAATAGATTGAAGAGCTAGAAGTAAAAGCTCAATTGATATTAATACCTGCTAGGAAATCGTAAGTAATCAAAGATTCAAGTGTTTATTCTTCCTCTAGTACCCATTCACACTAAATCTCATAATCCTCCAGAAAATGAATCAGAATCTTCCATCTAAACCATGTATAACAACAACAACAACAACTACTACTACTACTATGCCTCAGTTCCAAAAATGTAGCTAAAAATATTTTCAAAATTCTCGTTTATACAATGCCCACATCGATGTAGCGATACTCCACACTCACTGACTTAAAATCCCAATTGCGCCTTCATATCATTGATCACCCACAAATCCACAATCCCTAAAAGACGAAACCACAATGGTAGTTACAGGTTCCACAAAACCCAGTAATTTTTATCTTAAACCCTATATTTATATTAAAAAATTCATTTAATACGTACAAATAATCTATCCAGAACCCAGCAAACAAAAAAAAGAATTACAGTCCAGAACCCGTAAACCAAAAATTCTAGCATTTCAACATACTCAGGACAATCCCACCAGATGGGGTCCCACCGAGGGTAGAGTGTACACAGATCTTACCCTAAAGAGAGATTGTTTCCGATAAACCGTCCGCTCAGAATAAAGCAATAACACATAAGTAAAAAAAAGACATAAAAAAATAGAAGGGTGTGGGAAATAAGATACGGACATGAGAGTATCCGAAGCAAGCCACACAGTTGAAAAATGACCCCAACCAAATTTGCTCTGTACAATATATCTTGCACCTTTGAATGTATCGCCTAATCGAACGGCCTGATAACCTCCACGTCGATAATCATTTGTCGAACGGCCTGATAACCTCCACGTCGATAATCATTTGTACCTTCATCTTCTGAAGCACAAGCATCACTGCTTACTTCAATCATCTCTTCCTTCTTCAATCTTTAATCATCCGTTTATTTCCAATTAAACACTCAATTGATTATCTGGGTCAATAAATAAATTGGTTTGTGAAGTTACTCTGAACAACTTTTTTTACCTTCTGTGTTTGTTTATCTTCCCAACTAATTGACTTCGTTTGTGTGTTAGTACTTTGTTTGGAAGCGTTCTTGAAATTGCTTAATAATCTTCAACCTTTGATCCTCCATTTATTACTAGTCAACCACTAAATACTCACTCCGTGGTTTTTTTAGACTTTTTAATATTTTTTAAAAAAGTGGTGAGAAAACTCTTTAAACATCTTTTCTTGTTCCGGAAAGTATTGAAATATGATTAGGAGTAAGTAGTAAAAACACTCGTGAGCCTAAAAAATTATCTTATTATGGAACGGAGGACAAATTAAGAGTAAGTTTAGACTAATTTACTCTTATTTATATCTAAAGTTATAATCTCTCTTCATTAAATATTTACTCTATTTATATGTGTCATTTTTATTAATAACAAAATTCTACTAAGAGTAAAATAAAAAATATTAATTAATTTTACCATAGAGTTCTAAAACGACAAATAATATGAAATAATTATTTTTAGTAATCATGATAAATAATTTGAAACGGAGGGAGAAAGGGGATTCTTGTAATTTGTGAAGTTGGTGAAGAAAAAAAAAAGCTCCTCTATTTATGTGCTAGCACTTTGTTGGAAGTGTTCTTGAAATTGCATGATTTATTAATCCCTCTATCTCAATTTATGTGATACAATTTCTTTTTTAGCATGCCGTGGAAACAGCCTCTTACAGAAATACAAGGTAAGGCTGCGTATAATAGACCCTTGTGGTCCGGTCCTTCTCCGGACTCCGCGCATAGCAGGAGCTTAGTGCACCGGGCTGTCCTTTTTTTTAATTTCTTTTTTAGCATGTTTCAAAAACAACGAGAGATAAGTTAACATGAACTTCCCCTTTACCCTTAAAAAAATATTTACGGCTACATAAATATCAATGACTTGTTTTAAATCAAAGTTTCAAAAATCTTTTTTTCTTTATGTCGTATTTAGTCAAACTATATAATAATTGTGAAATGGAGTATTCTATTGTAGGGTCACTGGAACTTTCGAAGTAATGGGGGGGAAGGTGCAATCACATATGAAAACGCTTATTGTACTATTAGAGTGTGAAGCTCTGAAACAAAGGGTTGAAATGAAGATGAGATGAGATGATGAAGCAAAAGTAGCTAAGGTAATTCTTGTTTCTCAACTCTCTCTCCAAGCATTTGCTCGTAGAGAAGTGGACTTCTTCCACATATATATCACTAAATAATTTATTTAGTGATTGGTTTTTTAACAAGCTAACTAATTTAATTTCAAATAATAGTAAGGGGTCGGTTGGTTTGAGGTATAAGCCAAGTTAATTTTGATATTAAATTAGTATTGGTTAATACTTACTCCGTCCTAATTTATGTGGCACTTTTCGAATTTCGAGAGTCAAACAGATACCTTTTAGAAAGTTTCCATATATATAAATTTTGTTTAAAAAAACTTGAAGATTTTATGCACGAATTCACGATCAAAATTAAAATATTAACTCTCGAAATTCGAATTGTGCTACATAAATTGGATAGGGAGTATTATATATGTTTGATTTTTAATATTAAAGTTCGTATGGTAGTTTTACAATCTGAAATTAAATATTATATAACTAATATGATTATAAATTATATAAAAAAAATTATAGTATCTTATTTTATATGAAATAAAAGGTGGGTTAAGTAATACATGTACTAACAATATGTGAATAAGAATATTTAAAGACGAAAATGCTCTTTAATAGGTAATTCCTAAAAAAAGAATCTCGTATTATTTATTCATGGTATAACAATTCTTGTATTCGATCCCTGCATAATATACATCAAATCAAATGACCCCTAAATGAGTAAAAGATAAAAAAAAAAAAATTGGTGCAAAAACAAAAGATAAACTTGAAAGTGTTATCAATTGTATCAGCATTTAATTACTCATGGTTATGTTAGCCTTGTATTATTACTCTATATTCAACGGTAATATAATTTTAAAATTAGACCATCTATAATATAATTCTATAAATAAAAATACACATTTTAGTTAAATAATAATTAAATATCATAGAATCTGATTTGAGCTATCGCATTTTTATTTATTTATGAGCATTTACAACTTGTAAGAGACATTGATTTGGCAACTGAATGATCTGTTTGTTCCAAATTGAATGACGGATTTCGAGGATCCGATCTTTTTTGTCTGTTCTTATCTAAATGAACATCGTCTGCCTCCATCTTTGGAAAAATAAATAAATATTTATATGTTTAAGTTACATAAATTAAATATAAGTCATTAATTTTTCAACTTGAAAATATTTGAGAAAGCTAATATTGTTTGACTCTTAAATTAATACTAATAAGATGTATAATTAGTCAAAATGGATACAATCTCAGCAATATTAATTTGTAGAGGTCACTAAGTTTGTTACCATTAATACTCCTTTTGTCTTCACTTATGTTTTTTTGGCAATTAACAAACTTCTTATTAATCACCTGTGGTCTTCACTTATGTTATTTACTTAATTGTGGAAGAACAAAATTTAAATTTATGCTTTAATTCATAAATATTTATAAAATTATAAATCTTATATATAAAACTTAAGCCCGATGACGTGGTAGCCTCACAATTGAGAATTCATATTTATCTTTTGTGTAGGGTTTTTGGACCTTTCTCTCGTTTTTTCGAAATTTGCACTCGCGAAAAAAAAAAAAAAAAAAAAAAAGGACCAGACACACTTAGGTGCCGTTTGACCATACATACCAAAAACAAATTCATTTTTTTTGAAATTTTTGAATTTGGAGTTGGAGTTGTGTTTGACCATAATTTTTGAAATTATAATTTTTGGTGAAATGTAATATAAAAAAATAAAAAAAAAACAAGTTTTTTTATTTTTAATATTCTAGAATACAACTTCGGAGTTATATTGTTGAATATTTATGGTCAAACGCCTAAAAGTAAAAAAAGTGAATAATTTTTATAGCCAAACGGCTCCTTAATTTACACCCTAAAAACCAAAAGGCACCTTTTTAACTTTTCGTAAAGTTCTCTCCCCGTTTACTCCCCTTCTTTATGCTGGCGTTAACTCGTGCTCTTGCTACCATTGCCAAAGGAAGAACAACAAGATGTACTTAACAGAGTATTATAGAATTTGTATAAGATCGGGGCACTACTGCCCTCCGATCCCAAAGGAGTATTACTATTCTTAACTCCTATTTAAATTCTCGACTTTATTGAAATTGAATCTACATCATATTCACATGGCGAGTGTTTACTGGATTTACACCGATGACCGGATACATTCGCCGTCTCGGAACGAATACGATACCTAGGGTTTGTCCTTTTACTCACTAGAAACTTAATTTCCTGAATTTTCTTGTGCTTTGCTGGGATATTTCTTTTACTCAGTAGATGGCTTAGTTTTGTAAATTTTCTTCTGGTTTGATGGCAGATATTTGGTTAACCAAAGTTTTGGTCTTTAGGGAAAATATGATATAAAAAAATTAGAACAGTTTGTTCCCCAGATTCTCCAAATGGGTACTTGTGTTACATAGGGTTGGTTAATCAAAGATTAATTTTTAGGCAACATGGCCATGGAAAAGAATAAAGCAGTTCATTCTCAAAATTCTCGATATGGTAGTTGTGTCACGTGGTTTAGTTAAGATTTTTTTTTTCCCAGAGAAAAAATGGCCGTAGAAAATATTACATCAGTTCATTCTCAAATGTTTTAGAACAGGCATGCAACTATATGGTTGTTGTATATGTATGTTTCCTTGCATGTTACTATGAAAAAACGGTTTGTTTTAGTATGATATGATTATTAAGATGCAGAAATACAATGCCATAAGCTCCATAGGCAGAGATTATAGCACATCCCAGTCAGGCATTCAAAGAAATCTAATAACACAAAGAGTCGGAAGCTGCTTTGATGAGGCAGCACTTTTTGGACATAGAAAGTCACAGTTTCTTCGATAGGAATAATAACTGAATTTTCTGTAGCTGGATGATCACGTATGGAGACAGCTTCTCATTTCAAGTCTCAAAATCATAAACAAAAGCTTATAGTCAGCCTAGACGATGAGGCTGAATGGAAACTTCTGATTGAATTTATCCACTTCTCTGATGTTCTTGCCTGTAGTGGAAACTCAAATTAAAATGCAACATCCAACCCATGAAAAATTAAATAAATAAGAGGTTGAATATGGATTTCAGGGAAGGAAGATGAAGTTAATTTAAGATTTTGTACTTGAACATGGCATAGCCAAAGCTGATAGCTAGGCAAGATGCTGAAAGAATTGTTGTTCAATTACCTTCTTCAAGTTTAGAATTTTAAATGACTTATCTCTCTCTATCTATCGTTATTTAATTGATGTCAACTATTATTAGCTCACTGTACTGATCTGACTTGCAACCTGATTTTTTCAACTGGTGTTGATGACTCTGAGTGGCATGCTAAATGGATAAAATATTCATCTCCTTAATTATATACAGACATAGCGCATAGAGCTTTGTGAACATTGATTTCACCTAGAGAAAAATGTGTAAACATACGATGTAACTGTTAGACTTTTGCTGATGCACATTAATTCTCTTTCCAGCCATTGAATCTAAGAAAAGAGGCCCTAGACTGATTCAGAGAGAGCTACTTTCTGATGCATGTTTTTGTACTGTGCAGAGCACTTAAGGTTGTAGAACAGAAGAAGAAGCTAGCTCCCGGGAAGAAAGTTCACAAGCAATGTTGTTAACGCTGTAATAAGTAATAGCAGCTTTTCATACCAGGTAAACTGAAACTGGAATCAAGATGTTTCCATCAAAGTTGTCAACCTGTCTTTTATAATACATAAATGTTATTGAGCCGGGGGTCTTTCGGAAACAGCCGTCCTACCTTGGTAGGAGTCAGGTCTGCGTACACTGTACCCTCCCCAGACCCCACGATGTGGGATTTCACTGGGTTGTTGTTGTTGTTGTTGTTGTAAATGTTATTTCTGGACTCAGTTACTCTTGGAAATAACATGTTTGTGTTATTTCAACCCACTCTCAAATGATATGTCTTTTATAGTCACTTCAACTATCTGAAATTTCTAACTTGGTTTCTCCCGTTTGTGGGGGGTTTATGTTGATATCTCTATGATTTTTGTGCGTCTGTAACTTTCTTCTCACCATACATACAAGGAAGAAAAGAGACCTGGTAAAACCATGTGCCGAAGTCCTTTGACAGTGAGAAGTTGCAAGTGAACTTTGGTTGCAGTGATTCAAAGATTTAAGAGAAAACAGACAGAATTCGGATTTAAGTACATTTTTTAATTTTTACTAGGTGACTGGAAAAGCTATGAAGATTGACAGGGCTATTAACTATGTGCAATCCCTCCACCACCTAGTTGAGGTAAATACTTAGGATGCTTTGTTTTATGATATGCAAAAATTGGCTTTGCAAATTAGTGTCAGTTTCCAGGGAAATATTTGTGTGATGTGCTTTGCCCACAAAAAAAAAAAAAAAAAAAAGACACTACTCATGTTTCAATCTTTTTGTCTGGTTTTAACTTAGCGCAATGTTTGAGAAAGTAAAGAAGACTTTTGAATCTTGTGGTCCTAAATTAAAGATATTAAGAATGTACTAAAATGCCCTTTAATCTTGCGGTCTTAAACATGCCACGTGGAAAGTTAGAATTAGAGAGTTGCCAAAAAAAGGAAAAAGACTTTCTTTTTGAAACGGACTTAAAAGAGAAAGTAAGACGAACAAATTGAAACATAGTGAGTAATATTTAAAATATTCCCAATTTCTTTTTTTGATGATGTAAGTGTGTTTAATAATCACAAAGGCATCAAGGGGATGCATAGTTACAAAAGAGGAGGAAATATCAGCTCATACAAAGATAACAAAAAACCTATCATAAGTCTAGAGAGCTGACAAATCCAAGAATCTATCATAAGACTAAGGAGCTAATAAAATCCAAAAAAGAGTCTGCGTTATATGCAGGGGTAAAATTAATCCAGCTAAAAAGAGTAGTCAGGCAACTGGCCTTGAGATTTGAGCTGGCAGTTACAATACCATGAAAACATCTTTGGTTCCTTTCCAACCATAAGCACCACAAAATGCAAGCAGGGACCATAGACCAGATTCTTCTGATGGCCTTCCCAACTTTCCAAGAACTCCAACAGACAAAAACTTCCCTGACAGTGCGAGGTATAACCCATTGCAAACCAAACAAAGTGAGGAACATATTCCACACATCTGTAGCAATTGGACAGTGTAAGAATAGGTGGTTAATGGTTTCAGAGGTGCAATGGCACATGTAACATCTATTAGCGAGATGAAATTTCCTTTTCATGAGGTTGTCCAGAGTTAAACAAGCCCTTTTTAGAGCCACCCAACAGAAACAGGAGACTTTAGGCAGTAAATTGATTTTCCAAATGAGCTTCCAAGGCCATTGATCAATCAGGTCCTTGTTGGAGGTTAGAAGCAGGTAGCCTTCTTTGACAGAATAAAAACCGTCCTTGTTACTGCCCCACTTAAGTCTGTCATTTCTCTGAGTGAGAACTGGACTGTTCTGTAGACACCCAATCAATGCTATCATGTCCTCTATTTCCCAGTCATTTAGGTGTCTCCTTAGGTGCAAATTCCATGAGTTGTCCTCCCAGTTCTGAGCAATTGTTGAATCTGGGTTAGTTATAGGGAACAGCCTGGGAAAAGCATCCTTAAGAGTAATAGAGCCAAGCCATTTGTCTTTCCAGAATAGAAGATGAGCCCCATTTCCCACGTGGAAGGAAGTGTTGAGAAAGAACTCATTCCACAATCTCCTAATATCTTTCCATAAACAAGTTCCATAAGGAGTTGAGATAGGGTTGGAGCACCAATGGCTAGTGCTACCATATTTAGCTTGGATAATCTCCTTCCAAAGACCAGCATCATCTTGGTTAAACCTCCAGTGCCACTTCATTAACATACATTTGTTGTGTAATGCTAAATCCTTTATACCAAGACCACCTAGATATTTTGGAAGAGTTACTTTGTCCCACTCGACTAGATGATACTTGTCATTTTCGCTATTACCTTCCCATAAAAAAGTCCTCCTTAGTTTGTCAAGTTGATATTGAACCTCTGATGGTATTGGGAACAGAGACATAAAGTAAGTAGGAATACTATCCAAATTGATGAGTGTTACTCTGCACCACGAGAAAGGTACTGTTGTTGCCAAGAGGCCAATCTTTTCTCAAACTTTTCAATGACCACATTCCAAATCTCCATTGATCTGTGACTAGCTCCCAAGGGGAGTCCTAGATATGTGGTGGGGAAAGTGCCAGTGCTACAATACATGATGCTGGCCAGAAACTCTAAATCTGGAATCATATTAACAGGGTAGATAATGCTTTTAATCATGTTAATGTGGAGCCCTGATAAGGCTTCAAAGATCATAAGGGTGAGGTTGAGATACTTCACTTGAGACTCCTCAGCACCACAAAAAATAAGGGTGTCATCAGCAAAGAGAAGATGAGAAACAGGAACGGTAAGACCAGGCCTGTTACCCACTTCAAAACCACCAATCCACTGCAATTGCTTTGCCTTTTCCAGCATGTTACTGAGACCCTCCATGGCCAAAATGAAGAGACAGGGAGATAGGGGGTCACCTTGCCTTATCCCTCTCTTAGGGGAGAAGAACCCTACAGGACTTCTGTTGACCAGAACAGAAAATTTAACTGTAGAAAAGCTGTATTTAATCCATTTGATCCATTTCTCACCAAACCCCATTTGCCTTAGAATAGAAGTGAGATACTGCCAGTTGAGTTTGTCAAAAGCCTTCTCTATATCCAACTTGAATAAGAGACTAGGGGCATCACTTTTTTGTCTCCAATCCAGGATTTCATTTGTTATAAGAGCTGCATCAGTGATCTGTCTGCCTCTTATAAAAGCATTTTGATAACCTGATACCAATCTCCCAATCACTTTTTTCAATCTTTCAGTCAGCACCTTTGCCACCAACTTGTAGACACTACCAATAAGACTGATAGGCCTAAAGTCTTTAAGTTCTATAGCACCTTTCTTTTTAGGGATAAGGGCAATAAAAGAAGCATTGAAGGATTTTACCATGTGGCAATTGCTGTGAAAATGATGAAAAGTTCCCATAAGTTCTTGTTTAATAGTGTCCCAGCAGTTCTGATAGAAGGCCATTGTGAAGCCATCTGGTCCTGGGCTCTTGTCAGGGGCACAAGAGTTTAAAGCACTCAACACTTCCTCTTCTTCGAAAGGTTGTTCAAGAGCATCCCTATTGTCTTGGTTCAGACAACCCAAGCCTTCAAAGGTTGCTGAAGGCCTCCAAGCTTCATCCTCAGCATACAACTGCTGATAGAAGTCAAGAATAGCATCTTTTACTTGCACTTTGTCATTAGTGATGTTGTCCCCCGCCTTCAACCTATCAATACAGTTGTAACTTCTATGAGAGTTGGCAGCTCTTTGGAAGTATTTAGTATTTCTGTCCCCTTCTTTCAACCACAGACATCTTGATTTCTGTCTCCAAGATGTTTCTTCAGCCTTAGCTAACTGTTGGATCTCCATTTTTCAAATGCAATAATTTGTTCTTTTCAGCTTGAGTTTGTAACCTCCCTTCAGTTGCCTGTTCAAGAAATAAAATTTCTTCCAAAGCTTTGTTAGTTTTGGTAGAAACTTTTGCCAAAAACCTCCCTGTTCCATGTAACCAAATCCTTTTTCAAAGATTTCAACTTTTGAGAGAGGATGAAGTACGGAGAACCATTAACCACGCAGCCTTGCCACCACTGCTTTACCAAGTCAGTAAAACCTTTCTGCTGGAGCCACATATTTTCAAATTTAAAATAAGAAGGTTCATTAGACCAGTCACCGCTCTCTAAGGAGATGAGTTTATGATCCGAGGTAGCCTTGGGTAGAGCCAATTGTTTCACAGAGCCAAAAGCGTCATTCCATTCTGAAGAAATCAAGAATCTATCAATTCTAGAAGCTTGTAGTGAATTTTCCCCCCGGTCCAAGTATAGAATGCCCCTTGCAATGGTAAATCAACTCAGTCCATGTCTTGAATAAATTCAGAGAAGCATTTCATGGCTCTAGATCTTCTTATACAGTTGAATCTTTCACTTTCAAAACGACACACATTAAAATCTCCTCCGATGACCCAACTTTCATTCCAAAGTCCCCTTACACCGGCGAATTCATTCCAGAAGTCATCCCTTTCCCAGTTAGTATGTGGCCCATAGACACCAGTAAAGCAGAATCTGAAATTAGTTTGAACACCTTCCATCTTAGTTGACATTGTGTGTTGTCCCTGGCGTGTATCAATACAACTCCATTGTCTTTTATCCCATAATATAATTATACCCCCTCTATTGCCACTGGCTTTCAGTTCCACCCATTCAACCCATCTTGAACCCCATATCTGTCTAGATATCTCGAAAAAACAGCCTTGGATCTTAGTTTCCTGCAAACATAGAATGTCGGGCTTCCATTTCTGAATAAGAGAATTGATGGTGCTCCTCTTCCTCGTATCATTGAGCTCCCTTACGTTCCAGCAATGATCTTGGCTTTCATTCAGAGAAGGCTTTGAGTTGCGTTTGAGTTGCCTGCCCCTGTTGGATCCTTCACCTTTTTCATATGTAATAGTGCAAACCAATTTCTTTGCCTCTAATTCTTCCTTCTTTTTTGGTTTCTTAGTCTCGATACTTCTCCCCTTTTGCTGCTGCAATTGAGATTGCCTTTTCTGCTCCATGCACAGGATCATATCGAAGATTTCAGGCTCGAAACCTAAAGAATTCACCCCAAAAGCCTTGCATGCTTTAGTCATGGTTATTTTAGTCCAGTGCGACATCTCAATTACTGTTGGAGTATGAATATCCTGATGTATATCGTGATTATACCCATTCCATGTTAATTGTAAAGTATCACTTCCAGAGGAAGGGGGAAAATCAGAACCCTGAGGATTGGGCAAGTGAGATTCAGGGTGTAAAGAAGGGAGAGTGAGAAGAGAGAGGGATTGCATGTATTCCGCTTCATCATCTTCATCATCATTATCTGCCATAGAACCATCGTGATCAGTTTTGACAAGAGATTGACTAGTCATCCCTACTGAATCCGCGTAGAAAGTTTCAGCTTTTAATCTTAAGTTCCAATGGATGTCCCAACTGATTGGGAGGTAAACATTAGCAAAATAGCTGAATTCTGTATATGTATACTTTCATGCAGTTCAATGAAGTTAGCTAATCTGAATTCAGGAATGAACTTCAACCTGAAATGTCTTCTCTCCAGGGATACAAGTCGCTCACTAATGAGTTTTTGGCTTCTTGAATATAATTCTTAATGAATATTTTGACAAAATAGATGATTCAATCCATTAGATTGTTTCATCATACTAACAGAAGAAGCTGCAGACTTCGGATTTTGACGTTATGAAGCTGGTTTAGAGGAAAATTTAGTTCCTCTAAATCTACTGAGAATAACAAAAGATAGGAAGTGCAAAAATCAACTTGAAACAGCCGCTTAGTAGTGGCGTAATGACTTATTGTCTCCTCTGCAGTAGCATTAAGCTTTCTTTTACTTTCTTTTTCGATTGAAGCCTGTTTTACTCATATTTTTCTTCTTTATGACCACTTTGTTTTGCCATTTTATTTCATTTCCTTTCGATTTTTTTCATTTTGATGATTCAAATTTCAACTACTTGCGTTTCTAATTAGTATCTTAGTCACCACTTATACAGTTCTTGATTGGTGATTGAGATTAATGAGGAGCTAGCAAAGGTAACAATTGCAGTGATGAGGTCAATTACGAAAGAAGTGCTATAAATATATTGAATTTGTTGAAAAAGGAGGAATGAAGTTACCATGTGAAAATCAAAATGGTTGAAGAACATGCGCGAAGAGGATTAAGTATCATAAGATGAAGGAACTTGGAACAATTTTCCCATTTTCTGTAATTTATCCTTTCCACCTTCCTTCTCTTAGATTTAGATATTCCTTTTGCACTGTAATTTTGATCAAACACCTTGCGAAGCGCGGGGCAAGTTTTCTAGTATATATAATTGCAGGACATAGGCCTGCTGATGTGGTACATCTAAAAAGCCAGCATTAGTATTTTTCTATTTTCTCAGAATTTTGGCTTTTTCCTCTTTTAAAGTGCTGTAAAAATAAAATAAAAAAATCCAAAAACATGTCTCTCTTTCAGTTTGTTTTAACAAATTTCAATTACACTTCCTTTCCCATGTTAAACCTATATCATCACATATTGAGGTAAAAAACCGTTGGCCTGGCTTCTCCCTAAAATAGCATCTTGCCTCTACCACTTTCAGCGTAAATGTACTGTCTTTTTCTTTTGTTCTCAATCTGCAAGTTTGCTTTCATTGCCCTGTAACTCAACTGTTCATGCTTGGCCTGTGCACTTTCTTTGGCATAGGGGACGGCATGTATTAGTATGTACATATATTTGTCAATTTGCTTTTGATATTACAACTGCTGACCGAGATCGTTGGATTTAGGCCATTCTTCTTGAAGCGTTGGAAAAACAGATTCTTTTCAGGTTAGAGTTTAATATTTAGTACTACTTATTATTCTTCTTTGACTTCTAAATCTTTGTTGTGCGAGTTTGCTTTGCATTCACGAACTATGAGGAAAATGTTATAGTTTCTAACTTTACTCTAACGCTTAGGATGCTTTTAGATAATCTAATTGGTGGCATACAAATAGCTTTTTAAATTCTACTGAGGGGAATCCTTCAGCTTCAACATTATTCTAGCGAAAATCAACACCAGTTTGATAAAATGCAGTATATTAAACATGTTAGATGGGAATTTTGGTCATTTCTTGAAGCCTCTCTAATGTGATACCTGAGATGACTGGTTCTCTTTAAAAGGAGCAAAAGAAAGGGCAAAACTAATAGTAGTACTCTGAAGTACTAGAATTGGCTTGGGAAACTACTTAATGGGAATGTTATGTTTTTACAATATTGTGAACATTATGGGAAAATAGTAGGAGAATTTCATCCTTTATTGTTGCTGTGAACTATCATCATCAGAGGCAGATCTATTTTTTTTTTTTTTTAAAAAGAGGCGGATCTAGAATTTATATTTAATGGGTTCAATTTTTTAGATTTCAGTGTTCTACTCACTCTACTATTAAAAGTATGGGTTTAAATTCAATATTTATTTATATTTTAGTAGTTCTTTTCATATGTTTATACTCTGTATCGCAAGTTATGTATTGAACCCGTAGCCGAAAGGTTACATCTGCCATTGATTATCATCATGGTTTTGTAGAAAATTATCTCCATTGTTATACATTTAATATTTATTGATTCAGCACGTATAAGATTATATATAAGTATTACACGAAGGCTACATCCGCTACTGATCATCATCATGATTTTGTAGAAAATTATCTCCATTGTTGTACATTACTTATTTTGATTCAGCATGTATAAGATTATATTTATATAAAGTAGGGAAAATAGGAGATGAGTTGGCCTCTATTTGGCCAAGGATCCCTTTATTCTGATTTATGCTACATTATTTTCGAAAAAACCCCAAACAGCTACCTCTGTAAACTTTTGGTTCAGACTACAAAAAACCTAAAGGACATGGCTATTTACGCATTTCAGTTACAATTGGTAACGTTACAATATTATAATTGAAGCATTAATTGAGTCACTCAAGAGGATCACAAGCAACCACATGATTCATTTCCCTTATACCATGTGTCCTTTTGCCAAAGGAAATTCGATTGCCAAGGAAATGATCATATGGTCGCCCATATAAATGGAAGTCCACTGCATGTTAATTGCTGAAAGAGCCTAACATCAATATTTATGTATATCTCATGGTATTTGGTTTAAGCTACCATCTTAGCTTAGAATTTATTTTCTATTTTTTCTTTGGACTTTTTCCTTGACAAATTTGAAGGGTTGGATTTTCTGAAGAGGATGAAGGGCAAGAATTAGACGGCTAGGCTTCTGCAGTTAATTCCCATGGAGTACGGGCCTCGCTTTCTGTCTATTCTAAATTATTTCATTACTGCTCCTGAAGATGTCGTGATGTTTCAATATTTCTTTAATAGAAGAATCTATGCTTATTCACGTAATTAGATTTTCATATTCTTGCTTTGTTGTTTCTCTATATAATTGAAGGCAATAGAGAAGTGAGGTGGCACATCTCTTAGGCTAGAATGTATTTATGCTTTTTTGCCCTTTTTTTTGGGCTTCTCATCTGATTTTATTGATAAAATATTCGCACATTAATTAATGAAAGGAATAGTGCCATTAACAGGTGTGTCATGGTAAGTTCCAGCCGTTATTAATCTTTTGGAACATCAAAGGCTCATCCAACCTTTTGTAACATTATACAAAATAACTGAAGCAGCCATTACATGTTCATTTCATTCTGTATTCATTCGTTTTAATTGTGCATTGTTTCTATTACATTATTAATGTTTTCCTTTGTTATCTAATCTAAGTCTACTTGCTTTACTTTTGACTCTTTTATTGTCATTCCCGTGTTTCAAAATTTTGCTTTTCCAGGTTGATGTTACTACTATTTTATTGATGGGGATTTAAAGGCTCATAAATACCCCGACTTATTGAAAAAGGCTCATAAATACCCTCCTTTCACCTTTTGGTCTAAAAATACCCTTCCATCCACCTTTTAGATCTAAAAATACCCTTAAGGTTTGTTTTTGGCTCAAATATACCCCTCAAACTAACAAGTTAAAATTAACTCTTTTAAAAAGCCAAATGGCAATTTGTAATTGGCCAATAATAAAATTTCGCAATTTAAAAAAAAATCTAAATTTTAAAAAAAATTGCCAATAATAAATTGCCAGTAATTTAAAATTCCAGATTAAAAAAAAAAATTGCTAATAATAAAATTCCGTAATTTACATATTTTTTTAAAAAAATTTATGTGGAAACTTAAAAATTAAAAACTAAAAAATTTAAAAATATGAACGAAACTGATTTTTTTTTTTGCATTTCGTGAATTAATCAACGAAATATGTTTTTTTTTTTTTTTTGCATTTCGTGAATAAAAAAACGAAATAGGAAATTATAATTTTTTTTTGCATTTCGTGTATTAAAAAACGAAATAGGATAAAAAAAAATTATTTTCGTTCATATAAAAACAAAATTGGAAAATTGGACAAAATATATTTTCCAATTTTGTTTTTATATGATCAAAATTTTTTTTTTATCCTATTTCATTTTTTAATACACGAAATGCAAAAAAAAATTATAATTTCCTATTTCGTTTTTTTATTCACGAAATGAAAAAAAAAAACATATTTCGTTGATTAATTCACGAAATGCAAAAAAAAAAAATCAGTTTTGTTCATATTTTTTAATTTTTAAATTAAATAATATATGTGTCCAATCACAAAATGCCATTTGGCTTTTTAAAAGAGTTAACTTTAACTTTGTTAGTTTGAGGGGTATATTTGAGCCAAAAACAAACCTTAAGGGTATTTTTAGACCAAAAGGTGGAAGGAGGGTATTTATGAGCCTTTTTCAATAGGTTAAGGGTATTTATGAGCCTTTTCCGTAAAATTAATGATTTTTCCTCAATTTCAACTTTTGATCGAAGGGCATGAGAGTGGTAAGTTTTAAGGGATAACATGTATTTATAATTGCATGTATTCTTTGTTTGTATTAAAATATTTACACCTGCTAATCGATTTCATATTTGTAAATAGATCTTTATGAGATCTGTATACATAGTTTCTTGCTCATCCTAAGTATGAATTTATTTTTGATTTCATAAATATTTGCGGAGACCTGATTTTGAAACATGATAACATTCTGCAATTTATTTCATAAAATCACTTTAATTATCAAAAGTTCCTTGATTGTTTTATGTTTTTAAGAATAATTTACATTTCAAATGTTGTCAGGGTAGTTTAGTTGTAAAGAGGGTTTCTTCCTTCTCAGAAAACTTTTAAGTTTACATCTCAGAGATTAAGATAAAATATTTATTTTTTCCTTTCTAAAAATATTTTCCTAAAACTATCATGTTGTAAATTCAATGAATTTTATGTATGCGCGAAGCGCGGGCCACTTTACTAGTAATCTATATAAATATATAAAGCAGGGAAACAAAAGGCTGACGCGGCACCTCTCAAATAGCAGGATTTGTATTTATCTATTTTCTTATAATTTTGCCTTTTAAAATTAAGAAAAAGTCGTGCTCTATTTAAAAAGAAACCGTCCAACTTTAAAATCCCTTCAGTAACGGTCCTAACTCAACAGTCACTTCTTTTCCGAAATATAAAGCAGGGAAACAAAAGGCTGACATGGCACCTCTCAAATAGCAGGATTGTATTTATCGATTTTCTTATAATTTTGCCTTTTTAAATTATGAAAAAGTCGTGCTCTGTTTAAAAAGAAACCGTCCAACTTTAAAATCCCTTCAGTAACGGTCCTAACTCAACAGTCTCTTCTTTTCAGAAAATTTCTGCCGTAACAGTCACTCGCCTACAAGCGTACTTGTCTTTCTCCTTTCGGAGTAAATCTGCTTTAGCGTCTTTCGCTTTTTCTCTTCCTAAATCTTCTTTTTCCAAATACTTATCACTTGCTAAAGAGAATCTATCTCTAATACTGTTCACCTCAATTCTCCAGGTAAATATTTTCTTTATGATTTTAGAATATAGTTATTCACTTCCATGTTTACTTGGTCCAATTCTAATCTCTGTGTTATGCCTGCAAGACGAAGGTATCTCTAATTATTTACTATTCCCAATTTTTAATATTTGGGACTTCGCCTTTTTGTTATTCCACTTCTAAAATATTTCACACAAGAAATAAGTTTGTATTACTACTAATTGGTATCTGGAACTTTACTATTATTCGTCATGCTATGTTTGATTGTTGCTACTGTTTTTTTACTTTTTATTTTGCAAAGATTTGATTTTGCTGGAGTTGCCATATGCTAGAGATAAACGTAAGACCTTTGAGACAGTCCCTTCTCTTCCAGGTATTGAAACAACTAAAAAAAAAAATTAGTTTCTCCCCAAGCAAGATTACACTTCTGTTATTTGTTTTCGTTGGTGTTATTCGATTATTTCTTCCTATACATATAAAGCAAGGAAAAGAAGGGAGTGACTTGGCATATCTCTTTGGCCAACAATCACAATTATCTTTTTTATCCTTTTATTTGATGTTTTTCCCTTTCTTCACATTTTGCCTTTTATAGTTTTAGGTTCATTTCTTTAAATTTGCTTGCAATACGTTTTTGGTTAAGACCTCCATGTTTGTTGAGAAGCATAACGTTTCTAGGTTCAAAAAATTCATAAGCCACCATTTTGAATCCTCTTCATTGCGGCTAACTGTTTCATTCCTTTTAACTCCGGTTGTGTGCATTCTTCTTCCTTGTAGGTTTCATCTCTTCCATCTATAAAAGCAGGGAACTTTTCCTCCTCTTCCTCTTATTTTGCCCACTTCGTCAATTTCTCTCTGTCATGGTGGTTTCCACAATTTTCGAGGTTAATTTGCAATTTTTAGTTTTGATATTTGTTTAAAATGCCTGTTAGGGAGATAAGGAATGTGAAAGTTATTCCCTCCACACACTTACTTAGAATATTAAATCTGAATCTACCTGAGATATGATACAACAACTTGGTTTTCTATTGAACTTTTCATACAAATTATTCTGCCCAATCAATTCCCGGGAGAAAAACGGGTAGAAAAAACCGTAGCTTTTTCCGCTCATTAGGCTGTTTTCTCATTGAACTGCACATGGATTGGTTGCATGATACGAAGCTTTGAGGATTAGATGTTGCTGAAATTGTTTCTATGAGAACATACTTATTGCTAAAACTACAAGCACAGAGATATATATACTGTAGGGGAATTGTTTTTGTGGAATTTTTATCATGTATAAGTTCTGTGAGTTTCTGCAGCCTATTCAACTCCTTCTACACTATGTGTGTGGATGCCTCAAATTGTGAATTTGTCATTAACATTATCTGTCACTTGATAAAATTGTTTGCAACTTCATTACATCTTGAGATTGACTATAACTCTACTAGCAATTCCACTGTTTGTCTTTGGTCGTCCTATAATTTCTTGTGCATATAGCCCCAAAAAATTGGTACCGTCTTCTTGGACATTTTTATGGCATTGCAGGTATCGGTTCTTCTTAATTAGTCTTTGCTCCTCTTTAGACGTTATGAGTAGCTTTTGGTTTATTAGGCTATTTGATACCGATCTTAGTTGAAATTATCCTCACATGAATCATTAAAATTAATCAACTCTAATTTTCTTTTATGTATAGAGTTTTTGGATGCACAGGAGATTTGTAGCTGATTACGAAGTCATCTAATTTGCGTTGATTTATGTTGGAGTGGGATAATGGTCTAGAGCTGGTTGACATGTGGAAGAATTAATGTTTTTGGAACTTTTGATGTTACCGGTTAATTCTGAACAGGAAAATCAAAGAAATGATATTGATGAACAAATATCTTCGAATGAATTCAGTCTAAGACTTTTAAGTTTGCACCCTTTAATATATGTATATAGAGAGTTTGTTGCTCACGTAATTTTGCTGGGCAGCCAAGTAATTATTGGCATGTCTACAATTAATTTTATATCGTTAACAAAAATTACAAAAAAAAAATACAGTAGTCTATATTTGGATTCTTTTGACGGTTTAAGTGTATTCGTATGTATGTTTCTCTTATATAATATGTATGCCTTGCCTTATATGTTTGTTTTCTTTGATCATTTTCTATTTATTTAGAAACTTTTCCGGATTAACAAAAACTTCATTTATGTAAGTGTCTGAACTAACTTTATATAGCTAAAAGTTTTAGACCGCGCTCTAGTAATCTTATTAAGGGTAGAAATGAAATGTTAAAAGTTAAATTATTATAAATGTAAAAAATAAACAAACTAAAATATATACTCCATCACATAAATGAGGGGAAAAAGATTTTAATAAGGAGTAACTATTTGCACGGTTCCTACCAAAAAAAAAAAATTATTTGTATGATGGTTCATGACTTAAAATGCACTTGGGACCTCGAAAATTGGAGTGGGGTTCTTTTGAATTAACCTTATTCTTGAAAGCAAATTAATGATGGCACGTAATCATGAATTATTGGCTATCAAATCAAATAATCTTTTTTCATTACTTATGTTGCATTCATTCTCATCTATGGCTTGGCCATCTTCCCCACTTTCTCACGTGTCTCACACAACTGACATTAATCGGGTGAGGTTCTAATGAAAAAGTTGACTTACATTGTATGCTTTTGAGTGCACAAATTTTAAGTTTGATTTTTGTCTCGCAAAAAGGAGTCACACACAACCAATGTCAATTTTGTGAAGCACATATTTAAAAATTTCAATGACGAGCAATTCGCCTTTGCATTTTTATTTTTCTAATTTCCACCAACATTCGATATCCGCTTTGAAGTTATGATTAATTCAATTTCATATAAAAAAAGATCGACTTTATGAATAAAGCCGTCTTTATTAAAAGTGATTTCATTACTATTCAAACCGAGTGTAGGAGAATGAACTTGGAGTAATATATAGAGAGTGTGTTATGAATAAAACACTTTAAATTTTATAAACTTTTGAATTTTCTTTAAACATAATACACTTCACAAAAGAGAGTATCCACATTTCATTCTTTATCAAAAGTACATAAAGATAAAGAAAATCCAAATAAAAAGAAAGCTACTAAATGGCCACACTAATTTGGCCCAAATATGTCCACACCTATGAAAAGACTATTTTTCATATATTTCCTCCGTTCACTTTTACTTGTTTACTTTTGACTTTGCACATTCCTTAAGAAATAATAAATAAAGTGCATAATTTACCAATCTACCCATATTAATTGCTGCATATTTTTTATTGTATTTAGAAATTGATTTGATGTGAGTAATTAATACTATGGGTAAAATACAAAAAAAAAATTGTTTGGTCTTGCTATGCGAAAAGTGATAAGTAAAAATGAAAATATATTTTTAGAATACTGGACAAGTAAAAGTGAACGGAGGGAACATTAGGAAAAAAACAAACATTGACTTAATTAGAGAAATTTCATGCAAATTTCGAATCATTTGTTTGTGCGGAATGCCCTTCAAAGGCACTGGCATTTAATTTTTACCCTTCGCTAAAAACTCTTTGTTCCGGGTTCAAACTCCTGTTTGGTCAAAAAAAAAAAATTTAAAAAATCGCAAAATAGAGTTTAAATTCACAAGGCAGAATTTTACCTCAAACTCTTCCTAATCAGACAAAGTTTTTATACCTTCCTTAAGGGAGAGTTTTGTCTTGTCCTTATACCCTAAGGCAAAACTCAACCTTAAGATAATTTATTTTTTTATTCAATTGAAATTTTACAAACTCTGTCTTAAGGCTTAACTTTTACCGAAATAAGCCTAATTTTACTACGAAACTCTGCCTTGCGATTTTTTTATTTTCTATTGTGCCAAGGTTTGAACCCAAACCTCAGGATACTAAGCAAAGGGCAAAAATTAAAGACCAGTGAAACAATCGTGCAAATGACCCATTTTGAATTAAGATAAACTTTGAAAGGGAAGAGTAGCAATGACATCGTATAAATAACCTAGATACCCATGTGAATTTGTTGTGCTGCGCATTTGGGCGATTGTAGCCAAAATCAGTGTGAAAAATATCTTCCACTACTAAGAACATCTTCCTTCAACAAAATAAATTTCCTTTTTGTCACAAATACGCCTCATTTTTTTGTGCACGCTACAATGTTTTTCATATACCAACACAAGGGAAGACTTCTATTTATATGTGTAGTTATTCTTCCTTGAAATACATTGGGAGAGGGGAGGGTTAGACATTAATACATGGGAAACTAGGCGGAGTATAAATATTGTGAGAATGCAGTAAATATTCCTATTAATATAATTATATGGACTAAAGCTCCAGCTAAAGAAAATGAATAATAATCATATTTAGTGAAGCACCAAACTGACAGAAACTAATATGGGCTCTTCCTAAGAGCTTGCATCCTAAATCTCCTAGCAAACCAACAGATTCCCCTTTCAAAACTGATATTTAACATTCAACACAATTTCATAAATAGTTGACTACTGCAATAAGAGAATTTCATAGTATTGTGAAAAGATTAATATTACTAGCATGGAACATCAAACAATTAAGAAAAACATGAGATCCTGTTCAAGCTCAGCACCACGTTGGAACGATCAAGCTTAGGTTTCAGCGACTAATGCACGATTGCACTAGTCGAGGGTAGTCCATCACGTACTCCTGGTGAGTGGCTTTCTAATTCTTCTGCATAAGATTGTAAACCCAAGAAACTCTATAGCATACAGCCATGGAAGAGAAATCCACCAAAGTGAATTATCCACATAAAAGGAAATAATATCTCCAATCCAGTTTCAGCCAAATGCAAACGAGTTTATGAAATGCAATTTCCCTTGCCAATCATGACACTGAAACACATCTAACGGAAGTCTTCCCCAACCTAGCATTTCAACAAGGTCCATTCTGGTGTTTCAACCATGAGTCTAAAACACATGAACGGTAAAAAGTCAGTTTTGGCAGACATTTCCTTCTTCGAGAAAGGAAAAAGCAGGTCATTACAAGCACCCGATAGGGAAAAAGAAAACGAGATTTCTAGGAGAAACCAAGACCTATAAAGATGAACATGTACTGCTAAGGATATTTTGAGAGCTAGGACACAACAGCCAAGACTCAAGACAGAACGGTCCTTTGTAACTTTCTTTGTTGAAGTCCTTCAATTGCAAAAGTTTTAATGAACAGATAAATTATCCTGTGAAGCAGAAGCAAGGAGAAGTGTGTCATATATTCATAAAGTTCTACTATCTAAAGCATGAAAAGAAAACCAGCATTGCAGAGACATAAAAATTAACTTTTATGAGTGTATTAAGAAACTTCTATGGATTTCTACAACGAATGAGACTTGGAATTGTTCCATGAGAGTTTTCAATTTACTGAAAAAAGTAAAAGAGACAAAGGTAATAGGATGAATTAAAAGCAGCATTTAGCGGGAAATAAAAATCATTGCAGGAAAAAATCGAAACCCACCATTTGCAATCTTTCTATGGACAAAAACTAACTTCTTGAATTTTCCAGCTTTGAGCAATCAGAGTCTCCAAAAGCACCACTGTGCAAAATGTTCCAATCTGTCCCCTGAAAATTAAATAGGTAAAATAAATATTGTTAAAGACCGTCAACAGAAAATTGAGATGGCTGAACTATCAGTAGAAGACACATGATAACTAGAAAAACAGATAGTTTCTTAGGTCCAAATGCTGAAATTTAATTATAAATTTTAAAATGCTACTAAAGTTTATCTCAGCATTAAAATAAGTAAAATACCCTATGTGCTTTTAGTATTTTGATGTTTCTTGTATGTAGACTTCCTATTTGTTTCCAAGAAAGGTTGTTCAGTACCCAATGGCCGAGGCGTGAATGTGGATATTTATGTTTTGTAGTTCCAGTAAAATTTGATCTGCAACAGAAAATGCCAAACTTTAGAGCAACCTTTGGAAATGCATTCAAGTCATTGTAGTGCACCACTTGAAGAGAGGGAGACCTTAGAGCTGATTCTGAACAATTCCATTCTCATAAATCTTATTTCCTATATGGTCACAGCTTGTGCAAGAAATAGCTTTAAGGACAAGCTATTTCCAATTAAGAGGACAATGCAAACTAAGTTACCTAAGCAGAAAGAAGAAAAGCAAGAAGAAGAAATAGGTTTCAAGTGGAAAATCCAAATAGAAAGTCTAGAACACTACATAAATTTGCAACAAGCAGTTGAAGTATCATAAGAGAAGGACATGGCACTTGTTCATTGAGTTATTCATGATTCATTATTTATTTAGAAAAAATACTTAAATATGACATAGTTGTTTTTCTATTTTCATTAAATCATATATTTTATCAAAAGAGTGTATATAGAAAAATAGTTTCACTTGGGCAAGTGAGCAAAATCTTGGGAGATTCTGTAGTCTTTACCAAATAATCATGAAAGAGTCCAGTAATGAGTCTATAGCCGAAGATTTTGTCCTTCAACAAAATTCAGAGCACAGTGCACTTCAAATTAGTCAACCTGCCAAAGATTCCAAGTTTTCTCAGGAGAGGCTGTCAAAATAATGTATATTAAACAAACATGGCGGTTCCTCCATGGAACATAACCAACCCTGCTAAACAGTGAAATATGCCATGAGAAAAGAAGTCTTGTTATAGCATTCCTCTACCAAGTATAAATGAAAATTTTCCCAACGTGATTACTGCCCATATGCTTTGACTTCATATGTCACAGCAACAAAAGTTTTGAATCATTGGGTCGTTTAGGGACTAACTTAACAGAGGTAATGTAAGCAATAAAAACAAAGCAAACCATGGGATTAAGATACTAACAATGTGGAAGAAGCTTACACGGAAATCTTGGTCCAATTAGCAGAATAGAAAATCCTTCAACCAAATGGATGAGTGCCCCCTCAAACTGGTCAACCATTCCATTCAAGTCCCAGGTCTTCACCAAGGGAGACTGCTAAATAGCTTTCCTGTTAAAGGAGCTGAAAAGTTTAAATCGACGAAATTGTTTTTAGGCATACTTCCACGCGAGTTTAAGACTAAGCTGGCAAGATAGCAAGCTGCAGCTGATACTGCACATACATGTTGTCTTTGTGCCACAGTTACCGCATAGCTGCATCTCAATTTTAGTTTACCACCATCATTGAGAATATCTGAGCTTCATCCCATGAACAGAATTCAACGGCACAGCACATGCATATTCTTTAGTATCTTCACCAAAGTACCTGAATAGATAAAAGTTGAATCTCATCAAATCTAAATCTTGAATCTGCCTCGGGAGGTCCCAGACACTAATACAACAAAATAAATGGGGAAAGTAGGTGGAGTTTAAATGTAATTGTGAGACTGCAGCAAACACTCGTATCATCAATATTAAACAGTGAATTATATGGAGTGATGCTCTGGCAAGAAAAAAAGGAAGAAGTGCATGTCAGAAACTAATGTAGGCTCTTCCTAACAGCTTACATTCTAAATCACCTTGCAATTAATTAAACTGGTTCCATCTCAAAACTGAAATTTCAACAGCGCAATATTTGAGTGATGTAATAAGATCTGAATAAGGGAAACCATAAGATCCTTAGGAAACAGGAATGATCATATTATAGGAAATCACTGACATGATAACTGAAAAAACAAAACAATCCTTGTGTCCATATGCCGAAACTCAATTATAAGTTATATAAAAGAAGGACAAGGTACATGTTGGTTGAATTACACATTCATTATTTAACAAAAATACTTTAAAATGAGTTAACTGATTTTTGTTTACATTAAATCGTAGAAAAAGGTATATTTTGTCAAAAGAAACCACATAAAGGAATATAGAAAAATAGTTTCACTTGGGCAAATGAGCAACTTTGTGTATTCGGTAATTGTTATTACTTAATAGTTGTTGGTATCCCCGTTATGAAGAGTAAAATGTTGAGAGATTATGTAGTCTTTACAAAATGCTCATGAAAGAGTCTGTTCATCAACAAAATAAACGTGGTGGTTCTTCTATGGAACATAAGCAACCCTGTTAAAGATTAAAATTGTGTCATGAGAAAAAGGGTGCAAAAAAGAGGAAATGAGATCTCTAGACTTCAAACAATTTGAATAGAAGAAAATAACCTTTTTAGATCCTCTTATGTGTTTTTTACAGATCTCTTATATATATATATATATAAAATAAAAAAAAAACTCTCGTAAAAAGGTCATAAAAATTTAAAATGAGCTAAAAAAACCATTTCTCCCTAAAAAAGAACTTGACAAACTTGTTATAGCATTCCTCTAACAAGTCTAAATGAAAATTTACCTGACGTAATTGCCACCAACGAATTTTGACTAGATATACCGCAGCAACGTTCCAGCGCGGCCTTCGATCTAGTAACCCATGAGAAAAAAAATGACGAAATTAGTTAAAAAGGGTCATTACAAAATGAATATAGGTATATGACCCTATATATCAATGGAGAAAATAAGATCTCTTGACCTCTTACAATTTGAATAAAATAAAATGTCTTTTTCAGATCTCTTATGTGTTTTTTTCCGGATGTTATGGGTAAAAAATGAAAATTTCTTGCAAAAAGGTCATAAAACTAAAAACAAAATTGTAAAGTGTCAAATACCCAATTCTCTCCATATACATGAGTGATTCTGAAATAACATATAAGCGATCTATTATACTTCGCAGGGGTCATTTAATCAATTCACCCAAAAAAAAACACAAATCTCATGATTAACCAATATCTTAAAAGGAATATAGATATTGCTTACTTGATGAAGAATTAGAAGAATAACAAATCGTTTCAAGTGGGACAGCAAAATGCTGAAAGCATAGATGCAATTTACTGATGATTTTGCATTTTTTTTTTATGTCAAAATAATTGCAAGAAAAATGATTAAATTAATATATAACTTCTTTTCTGGAACTCGTGGAAAATAATAATTAAAAATAAACTCAAAAACTGAAAGAGAAACAGAGACTTACTTAAGAAATGAAATGCACCGGGAATATGGGAAATCTCTGACCACTGGGAGTTTGGGAAATCTAACTCTGGGCAGCCACTAATAGAAAGCTTCCTTAATTTGGTGAGGCGTCGCATGGCATCTCCGGATGGCAGATACTTTAGTTTTTCGCAGGAAAATAAAAGTAACGATTCCAAAGAAACAAGGTTGCCGAGCCCATCCGACAGAACTTCTAACAATGGACAATTAAGGATCCACAGACTCCGTAATTTGGGCATAGCATCTATGATGAAGTCCACATGTTGTAGCCGTTTGCACCACCGTAGGGTTAATTTTTCAAGAGAAGTAAGATTGCCAAGACCATGAGGAAGAGCCTCGATTTCGAAATCAACTATTGTAAGATCTTTTAGGGAAGAGAGTTGCATAAGCTGATGGGGTAGAGAAGAACCCAAGTTCTCACGTCCGTGCACCCCCAATGTATGAAGGGACGATAGCTGCTGAATGCCATTAAATGCCTCAAAATCCACCATCTCTGAGAAAGGACCAATATGCAATGCCCGTAACCCAGTGAGACGGTGAATCCCCCATGTGGGTACACTATTCAGTTTGGGGCATTCTGATATATTCATAAATGAAAGTGAAGGCATTTCCCCAAAATGTAAAGGGAAGGAAACGAAGTTGCCACAGCCCTTGACCTTCAAATATTTCAGAGACCGACAATGCTCTAGCATTCCACTTGGTAAATTGGTCAATCCATCACAATTGGACAACACAAGACTTTGAAGGGAAATCAAATGATTCTCTCCACTGGGAACAGGAATGGAACTGAAATTGGTGCAGCTGTCAATCGCTAATCTCTTAAGAGAACGCAGATTGTACAGGCTTTGTGGCAGTTCACGAAACTGTCGGCAATTTGAGAACAAAAGAAGTTCAAGAGAAAAATTGTTGCGCAACATCTCATCTGGAAGACAAGTGAGCTCTTTCACACCAGCAACACTAAGCTCTACGAGAGATGTCAAGTTGCTGCACAAGTTCAACAATGGCATTGCACTGTCAACTCCTTCAATATTTAATTCACGTAGGACTTCAAATTGATTCGGAGTACTTTTTAACAGTGGACACTTACTAATGATCAACTTCTCAAGCACAGGAAATATTCTCACTCCAAGTCCGTCTCTACCGCCAGTTCTTGTTGGTAACAATTCCACTCCCTTCCACTCAGTAAGCCTAGGCATATCCTTCAATGCTAGTTCTTTGAGTAATGGGAACACTTGGACGTTGGCGTTATTGCTGCTTGATCCAATATTGTTAACCTCAACACCATAAAATTTAGGTCCAACACATTCCACCTCATGGAACCCTATCAGCTCAAGATGCCGTAGGGGTTCCAGTTGACCAAGTGAAGGAATTTCCTTGCACTTTTCGAAACCACTTAATTTCAACTTGACCAAATTTGGTAACAATTCTTCACTGAACCATGAAGGAAATCTAGTTCCCAAATAGTCCACCACCTCTAAGACTCTCAAGTTATGATGCGGTTGAAGACCATCTAACACGTGCTCATCGTTGGTTTCACAGCCTTCTGGTTCATCATGGGACCATAAATATGCCAGCTTGTAGATATTTGGTTTCTCCTGTAGATATGCTCTTCCAGCTTCTTCTCTATTACGTACCAATTGCAGTCTGCTGATGGTCAATTTACCTCTAAGGTTTTTCAAAGGACCTAATTCTTCTATTCGACGACCTTCCTCTAAACCGGCCTTGAAAAACTGTAGGGTTTGAAGACAAGTCAATTGTCCCATCTTAAGTGGCATCTGAAAGTGATTATTAAAAAACGTAGAGTTGTAATATATGTGTCTCAAACTTATCATATTTCCCATCTCCTCTGGAAGCTCCTTGAGACAGTAGCAGTTATTGACTCTAAACGTTTGCAAATTGTAGAGCTTGCAAATGGAGTTGGGCAAGGTTTTGATCTCAGTGTTGGAGAGATCGATATATCTCAAGTATATTAGCTTGCCGACTGAGGCGGACAACTCCTCGATGCGGGACTTGGACAAATTTAAAACTCTCAAAAACTGAAAGCTCAATAGCATATCTTTAGATATATCACTTCTCCAGAACAATGTGCACAAACGCCTTGGCTCATTTACCTTATCTATTTGATCACTTGGTGACTCCCATCCAAAATATCGAACTTGAGAAAGATTTTCTCCTCCAACGCTCTTCGGATCAAATAGTTTAAATTTTAAGATTTTTCCAGCCAAATCATGCACAAGATCATGCATCTTACATTGTGTTATGTTGTTGTGCTCATCTAGCTCAACATCTTGCAACAAGGAGTTTTGCAACAACAGTTGAAAAAACTTGTTCCCGACGTCTTCCATCGCAGTGGTCTCTTGACATGGATGGAGAAAGCCTTCTGCCATCCAGAGCTGGATTAGTTGGTTCTTTTCAAACTTGAAATCTTTTGGAAACATTGCAAAGTAAGCAAAACACTTTTTCAGATGTGGAGATGGCAGATAATCATAGCTGAGTTTTAGGATTTTCTCTATGCTATTTTCCCTATTATCATCTTCACCTGCAACAAGGTGGTTGCCATCAAGAATTGCCTGCCATTCATGTTTTTCCTTGTTGCATAAGAGGCCTCCCAACACACTTGCAGCCAAGGGTAGACCTTTACACATCTCAACAATCCTTTTTTCCATGCTCACCATTTCTTCTGGAACCTTCCCATCGGGAAATGTTCTTCGTTTGAAAATGGACCAACAATGATCTGCTGCTAAGTTTTTCAGCATATGAAGATCTACTGCTCCTGCTACTGTGGATGCCACCAGCTCCCTACGAGTCGTCACGAGAATGCAGTTTCCTCTGGAGGCATTTATTCCTCTCAAGGTGTCCACAAACTCATGCCACAGTGTCGAGTCAACCTTCCACAAATCATCTAGGACAAGCAAATACCTTTTTCCTCCCAATTTATCTTGTAGCTTCTTGACAATTGTATCCCTTCTTTGGACCTCAAGTTTCCTGTCTGTCAATGATTCGAGGAACTGCTCAAGAAAGCTTTTCATTTCTGACCTTTCACGCATTTCAGGTAGACACAACCAAGCTCTCTTTTCAAATTTTTGCTTGATTTCTTCATCATTGAAAATTTTCTTAGCCACAGTTGTTTTCCCCAAACCCCCCATACCCACTATGGGAATGGTGCGGAAATCATCTTCCTCTCTGATGTTCAACATCATCTCCTTTATTTCAGCAACATCGTTGTCTCTACCCACAACATCGGAAGCAACTATTAAGGAATCTGTTTCTCGAATTGGTAGTATTTGCCGAGAAGGAACTATCAGTGATTGGAGACCGAGGTCTTTGGCCGACTGATTGATAGCCCTCAGCTCTTCAGTGATTTTGTTGATTTTTCCAGACATTTTGACCCTAAAAGCTATATCAGAAAAGAAGTTACGGACCTTTTTCATCGGTTTGTTTCGCTTCGCTTGTGCTTTGAGAGATTCATATCTGATTTCATCAAATACATATTCAGCATCTTCAGCAACTCTCTCAAGCCTCTTAAGCCATTGTTCCACAGCCTGTTCCTGATTATGTGGTCTTTCACCATCATGAATGAAAGCTTGGATCATGGATACATTTTGTGTAAGCATTTCCAGATCTTTGTTGAAGTCCCTTGAGCTACTGAATTCCTTGATAGTGAGAGAAAGCAGCTTCTCAAGCAAAACTTGGACAGTAGCACCAATTACAGGGTCAGCCATTGTTGCAGTTTGCTCTCCTTCACACAATTTTCTTCCTCTACACTAAAGTTTTCTCAAAGTTTTTGCAGAAGTATTCTTGCTGTGCTAGTTGTTTGTAGACCAATAAAAGGAAGACAATAATTCAAACAATAAACGGAAAATGAATGGTCGTCATGACTCCAAAGAAACAAATACCTCTGATACAATTTACTCCGTAACAATGGAGTCAACACTTCTTATTTTTGTTTGGTATTCCTAGAAAATATTGTTTCTTTAAGTTTTCTAAGAAACAATATTGTAACTTTTTCTTTTACCAAATAAATTTATAGAACTTTCTTTCAAACTAATAGTACATTTGGATTAGTTGATTGTCAATAATTGATAAGTTTTAAGTATTGAAAAAAAATTAAGTGTTAAAATTGATTTTTATAGATAAATAGTAGCATGTGTGGAAAAAGTGCTGAAATGATAATACGCAATTGACTGTAAAAAAGTGATAATAACGGATTCCTTGTTTCAATTTATTTGAACATATTTTTTTTAGTTCATGTTAAAATGAATGATCTTTTTTCTAATTTAGAAATAAATTCACTTTATAAATAATTTACAGTCACATAAATTTTTAAAACTTATTTTGAATCATAAATTTTAAAAGTCTTTCTTTTTTCTTAAATATCATGCCTAGTCAAATGAATTCGTATAAATTAAAACAAATTAAAACGGAATGAGTAATATCTTGTTAAATGATTAAAAAACCTTTAACGGTAATAGTTGTTTGCGGACCACCGAAAGAAAAGCCAATCATTCAAACAGTAAGGGGTGGTTTGGTTTAAGATATAAGCTGGGTTATCCAACATTAATTTTTATATTATATTTGATATAAGGTATAAATTAATATTGAAATAAATTTATATTTTGTATCAAATATGATATAAAAATTAATGCTGAGATAACCCAGCTTATACTTTCTTAACCTACTTATATTGGGTTATTTTATACCATTTTTTAATTAATATAAAATAATTTTAATAAATAAAATAAATTAGTTCAAAAATTATAATTCCAAAATTAAATGAGTCCTTAAACCAAACGACCAGAATAAAGACAATAATTCAAACATTAAAAGAAGTGCTTTAGTGCATTACAGCTAGTCATGTTTAGTAAACTTTTTCTTTTTTGGACTTGAAAGCTCGAATAGTATTATTCCTTTCCATAGAGAAAAGTCACGTGTGCAGAAAGTTACAAACAATGACGATGATTCATCCACTAATCAGGAAGGGAAGAAAATATTATAGAAATGAATTTAAACTTCATTAATTTAAAAGTGAAAAAACCCATAGGATCATCTTGCAGAGATATACGGTATGGTACTGAAATTTCTTTGAATACTCTATAAATCTTTTAATAAGCAAAGAGCAAAGTGATTAATCATATTTAGAAGAGATTCCTCGTAGAAATAGATTTACGGTTGATCAGAACTTTCAATTAATAAATCTCTTGATTGTGCCCAAATTTCTAGGAGTAGGGTTAAGTTGGAGAATCGCAGTATAAATTCTGTATATTTGCTGAATATTAATATTCTAGTGATTTCTCTGAATATTAGTACTTCAACTGAGGGTTTCTCCTCCTTTCGATTGTTTATTGTGTTAGATATGAAACTCTTCTCTGGTGTCTGTTCATAACCAAGTAATCAACTAAAGATTTAATTCCAAATTTCGCTTGACGAAAAGTATAGATTATTAAAATGAAACTCTGTGCAGATATTTTGTTCACAATATACCATCGATCATAGTTCCTCTGTTACCTTGATATTTTGTTGTATGAAATTTAGTACCTTTTTGTTATAGAATCGGTTCCCTATTTTTCCCCTTCTTTTTTTGGGTATGGTATATTGAGAACTTTCTCTGGCAAATAATTTGTTGTAACAACTTTTCTTCGTTAATCAGATGTCAATTGGTGGTTAACTTTTAATTTGTTGCGGTCCTAGAAGGTTTCTCCATAGTACGAAGCATGAAGATGAAAACGTTACATACTGATTTTGATGAAATTATAAAACCCTGCCGCGTACAATGAGAACAAAGACTTCAAAATTCCTCTACAAGCCTTGACATTGACCACCAACGACCGATTTTCGAATAACGACCTCGAATAGAACCTCAATCGCAAGACCCTTTATGATTGGTGATAGGGTGAGAATGGGTTGCAAAAATGGTGTTTTTTGGTGGCTGCTAATGGTGTTCATGGGTATGGAGATTTAATGCAGAAAGAAAAAAGAATGATATCACCTAAGGAAGAAAGCAGCAGTGAGCCTCCATGTTTGTGCTTCATTATCACTCAGATGCTCGCTTCTTTCTTTCTTTCTTGCTTTTTTTTTTTTTTACTTTTTTTTTTTTAAGGTTTGGATCGTCTTCTTAGCTGCTCATTTTTTGTGTGTTCCGGCTGATGATTATAATGATTACTCCCTCCGTTCCATATTATTTGACCATATTATTAAAAATATATGTCCCAAATTACTTGTTCATTTACAAAATCAAAATAAATTAATTAAATCTTTCCCATCTTACCTAAATGTTCTTGAAAATAGTCAATATTGATTAGAATGTTGAAGCTCAAATTCGGCGGAGGGGATTGAGTTGCAGCATCCAATGTAACTGATGCTATTAGGTCGCTAATTACCTTAAAGTTTTATATTGAGATTTATTTTTGCCTTCTAACATCTTTGTTTCTTCTAATCTAACCGGTACTACACGGGTCAGGTACATACTATGCATGACTGCAAAATATTTTGTTTGTGATTGAACATACTTATGGTATTAATGTCAAACACACACTGATTCCTATTTTTAAAGTAGCTAAGTCACATGTATATATTGTTGATATTTCATATTTCGAAAAATAATTATTCTACTCTAGTAATTAGCCATCTCTACATCAGGACTCACCGTAAAGATAACTGACCTCTCTCACATGTATGCAAAACTTTAGAGTTACATGAAAAGTTTTGTATGCTAATTGCAATCGTTTTCACGTTAGGTTCAATGTTGGGTGCAGTTGACAAACAAAATTCAGAATCTAACATTGACACAAAAAGGTTTTTCTCGCTAATTTACACACGTAATAGAACAACGAGTATAAGTTGTTGGAATATTAAACATCTACCCAAAAATGCAAGCACTTCATTTGGACTGTGTTTCTTGAGAAGGCATAATTTTGTACAAGTTGTAACCTATCACCATTTGATTCACAAAAAATTAGTTTAGTTTTCATGTACACAAATCACTTTTGGTTCTCTTTGTTCATAATACTAGGCAAGGTTGGCCCGTGAGGGCATATTTGTTACCTTATTGGTAGACATACTATTTACACACATCTGGGATAAAAAGTACCATTCTTGGATATTGTATGGTTATTATTTACATCACATATGAGAAAACTATTTACAGACTATATACTATTTGCATATTTGATTGAAATGGTGGTGCATTTTTTGTCCCGCAGTTTGCCTTCTTTGCCTTTTTCTTAGCAGCATTTGGCAAAAGGTAACTGCACGGCTGTGAAGCAGCGAGCAATTGTTATTGCTGAGACAAGCTTCACTCCAGTTGTTGTCAGCATGATTACATCAAGTCATCTTGCCCAATGGTGTATCTTTAATCAATTGTTCCACAGCCCGCACTAAGACCTCCAAGTCTGTTCAATCACAAATGCTCAATTAATGTGAGAGGATCATTCAGACCCTAAGATAGCGATGGCAGAAGCTATTCAGATCAGCTTAAAATGGGAGCGCTGAGGAAAGAATGATATCTAGTGGAGATTGGCACCTAGCAAGTTACAACAGGCAAACCTCGTAAACGGATTGAACCCTCACAGAATACCTTTTGTTTTCCACATGAAGAATGTTCTTTGAACCGTAAACTGGAAAGCTTTTTATCAGGATGAAATAAATTGCACAATTTCATTATAGTTGCTAGATTGTTCTTTCCCGTTTCTTTTTCTTCAGGCAGAAATCATGACTCATCTTAGACTTGTGAATTCTTTTTGCAATAATTTGTATACTTGGGACTTTACCCCCCAAGAAACCACCGAAAATCCACGAAATATAAGATGTGACTGAGATACAGATATCTTCACCATCATTTTGTATTTTGTGGTGCTTCAGTAGAAAACTTTAAGATCTAATTTTTTAATATAGTCATGAAATTTTCTTAATGCAAATCAAACTAAATGCAAGATAAGAATTAATTTTCCTTCTCCTGACATTATCAGCTATGGAGGGAATCAAACAAAAATCATATACGAAAACTACAACATACCAAGTGTAATCCCACAAAGTGGGTTCTAGGGAGGGTAGAGTGTACGCAAACCTTACCGCTGCCATGGGAGGTAGAGAGACTTTCCGGTATGGGAGGGTAGAGTGTACGCAGACCTTACCGCTGCATGGGAGGTAGAGAGACTTTCCGGTATGCCCTCAGCTGAAAGAAAGCAAACCAAAGCAGTCCAGGAAAAGAAGCCACGGCAAAATACTAAATAAAGCATGACAAATCAGTCTTAAAAAAAAAGGAATAATGATGTAACTACCACAAAATCATACAAAAATCGAAGTACAAGGCACAATGCATACCATATACAACAACTATAAATAAACTGAAGGCAAGCCATATCTATAAAAGAATCAGAATAGTGAAACCCGTAAACTGATAAATAGGAGGGAAAAAAAAAAAGGAACGAAAACAATTACCTTGTAAAAGTTGCGGAAAATCCAAGAAATTGAGCACGATGTCAAAATATTAGATCTAAAAGGAAAGAGAAACAAAAACCTGCTAGAAAAAGTTGGACGAAAAGAAAAATAGCAAAGTGGTGGACCATGTGGCGTTTCAAGTGCAGGATGAAAGACACGCACTTAAGTACTGTGACACAGGCATGTCAATTTCCTGGATGCAGTTAGAAGAAGCAAGTGTAAGAAAGTAATTTAGGAGTAAATTGAGCTTTTAGAAGGTCAATAAAGAGTACTCCACCAACGTGAGGCAACTATGATATAGTGAAACAGAGATATTGGGCACCTTGATTATGCAGTGATGCTATAAACCGCAAGAGCACCAAAATGTTTAGATTGACAGGAATATTTCAGATTCGTTTCACTTGCCAAAGAGGTTGGCAAGAAATTGCCTTGTCTTTCCTACACAGAAGGTGTAAAAATAAAATGTGATCACATGACATGGTCGGACTGAAAACTTTCCAAAATGAATGGTCTCGCTGCTACACAAACAAGAGCACTTGAACACTTTATAAAAGGTACAGTAGGCGGTATAGCAGAAGCTTACCTCATATTGGTTGCCATATTAGGTAAAATCCAGAGGCATCTAGCAAAATAACTGTTATAACAACAACGGAGGTGGTTATCATTTATCAGTACTGCATTTTCAACCAAGTTGACCAACATACCGACAAATCCTGTAATAAAAATTTGCAACTGCTTCATCAATAATTGTTAGAATGCCATGTAACAGTAAAGGAAAGAACCAAGTGATAAAAAGCCCGTGTTAAACTAAGTTAACAACTCTTAAACTAAGTTAACAACTGAGTGGTTCTTTAAAAACAAAGAACGTTATAGCAAAAAAAATTACAAAGATACAATTTCGACATCAGTCGTTACGGTAGAGATGCCACAAGCAATTGGTTAAAAGAGAAGATAATAACTTCAATTCTTAAATTCGAGGCACTTTTGAGTTATTGTAATTGTATACATCATGCCTCCTGCGATTATAGCCAAAATAATTGAGGTTTTAGTCTATCAAGAAGGTATTTTATTCTTTTTCCAAATTTACCCTTGACAAATTCTTAATTCAATGAGCAAATTCAGTGCTTGTTATATTTTCAAAGCTCCTACAATTAAATAAGGGTATTTTAGTCAATACACCTCTTACTTTTTAGGAGTAAGTGAATTACTTAATCCATGTGACCAAGTCTAAAACCTCAATTATTTTGGACCGGAGGGAGTAGTAATATGTACTTGTATGGGAAATGAAAAGTTTAGAAAACAATAAACCGGAGATGGAGAATGGAGAGTAACCCGTGGAAAATAACGATTACAAGATCAGACTCACAAAGTGAAAGGGAAACAGAGACTTAAGTACCTAAGTTCTGAATTCTCCTCCCACCTACTTCAATTTTTGGAATATGGGAAATGTTGGACCACTGGGAGTTTGGGCCACTCCGATTGCTGCAACTTTCTAACTCTGGGCAGCCCCCAATTACCAGGCGCTTTAATTTGGTGAGGCATCGCATGGCATCACTGGATGACTGATGCATACAAGTGTAAGAAGTTTGAAGTGGTTAAAGGTACTACCTCGTACTTTCCGAGGCATTGTCCCTAGAAGCTTCATCATTAGTGCTAAGTGATCCTGCCAACCCAAGAAAGTTTTCAGTAAGTATATGTTAATTTAAGTAGTAAACCACAATAACAATTCTTGGCAAACGACAGCAACTGAAAAGAACCATAGCGAGCTTATATCCAGGATTAAGAAACTAGAAATTCATCATAAAAAGGAAATAAGTTACGAGTCGGACCAAATAAAGATCATCTCAGCAGCTGGTCAAGTTCTTATTCTGATCCCAAGAATTACAAGTTGAAGAAACAGTCTATTAAGAGATAACATGCTCTTCTTCTTCTTTTTCTTTCTTTTTTTTTCTTTTTTTTTTGGAGATAACATACTCTATTTGTTGAGCGAGTTAAGAGATAACATGGTTACCCCTTTAAAATGATAAATTCAGGCAGCAAGTTAAGAGATAACACAGTCTATTTGTTGAACTTGTGTTTCCTCTTTGACAACTTTAAGTATTTTTTAATATCACCAATTATGAAAACAAAACACGTGCACTTAACTTCTCTCTTCTATCCCGTTTCTCATATGAGTGAAGAAGACACCTATAGCCCTCAATATTTATTGAATTTTCTAAACATTGATGAAAATATGAATCCAATATTATCAAGCTTCTCTGTATTCATTTGCTACATTTCAAATAAACGTCCACTTAAAGACAACGAAAGAGAGAAATGGAACAAAAATGATGATTATCCACATTTTTAATAAAAATAGATAAGACAAGGCAATAGACAAGAGCTACTCAAAGCAGTGCAGAAAAAAGTAAAAGCAGAACTTTGACATATTGCTCATGATAGTACGTACCTTCACGTAAATGAGATATTATATTTAATCATTCAAACAAATAGCAAAGACATAATTTCTCTATATTTTGCTCTTATTTTATCAATTTGTTACCCAAAAATTAAATATCCAAAAGATTAAATTGTCTAAGTAATTTCAGCTTGATGTGGATTTGTGAAGAGAAAAAAGGAACTGGTTGTTCTATAGACTGAATTCCAGAAAAACGATAAGGGATGCAATAAGATCACCAGATGATCACTAGAACTCTAGATATTTAAATCACTTTTGACAAGGCTCCAAGAAGTATTGCACAGACAAACAGAAGACTTTAAGCTAACTGTTAAACCCAACATATCTTCCCTCACCCTTACCTCCACAAATGCAGCTATCAGAACAAAGATTTATCTCGTTCCAATAATAATACGTTTCTTAAAGCATATTAATTTTTCACATCATCTTTTATTACTTGAACTGCTGAGTGGACCTGACTAGATGCATAAAAGTGATCATATGTTTGGTAATAGAAGAGCAAAAGTCAACAGGACATCACAAACATAACAAAAACTAGATGAGGCATCAAGTGCATATTAGACCACCTTGTTCATACAAATAGTTACTGGCTTGTGCAAACACCTAATGCAATGTTAGTCAAATGCGTAAAGCTCAAACTGCCATAGATCATATTGAGTTACGCTGCATTTGTGAAAGAATCACGTGAAAAAATTAATATAAGTGAGAAACTCAGTAAAGCTCACAGAACTGCTATATACCTTACCCAACTCAAAAGGACACATAAAAAGTGAATATGTAAGTCCATAGCAAATTATCTTCAACAAGGATTAAGCAAATCTGTATGGGCAGTGCCTGTAAGCTAAAGTAGCTGGACAGCTTTTAACCCATTTTTAGCCATAAGATAGTTAATCTGCCATATCTTTTAAAATAATCAGATGAACTACATGCAAACAAGTATCTCTAGACTAGACTGCTAGTACATCCTTCCTTAACAAAAAAAGTTTTTTTCTCCATAAGAAACTTCAAAAAGGGTTAAACGAAATTGAGCTCCAGCCCTCCTATGCAATTTAACTTCATATCAATGTGCTTGCTGTAATTTAAACATAAAATGACCAAGTATCAGGACAATACATAGTCCTTTTGAAACATATAAACAGGCATAAAAAGGAAAAACACATAATATAACTGTGGAGGAGTTGCATTTACAATATCATACCTCATCTCTGTCAAAGTTGTCACCACTGTGAGGATTGAACAACACATCACCAGTCGCAAGCTCAAAGCAAATGCAAGCAAAGGACCAAAGATCTGCTGAGGTTGAATATTTAGACCCAATGATGACTTCAGGGCACCGATACTGCCTCGTCTGAATATTATCCGTGAACTGTTTGTATGTCCAACACGCATTCCGAAAATCAAACAATTTGCAGCTTAGGTCAACAGACTCCAGCGCCTTCCTCCTTCTAGAACCGCTCCCTCTCGTAGGAGCCACGTGTTCTTTCCCACTGGCTGTTGCAGTATCAGTGCTAGACAATCTATTAACATTCGCAAAAACTTGAGCTTCTTCTTTGGGCTTTTTTCTGATCTTCTTCTTTTGGTTATTAGTTAAATTCCCGTAGAACTTTACACGGCTCTTCACAGTCCCGAACTCAAGTGAAGCCTTGTCTGTATCACTAGGAAGAATAAGAGGTGCTCCTGATTTTCTGGGATCTTTAGACGGATCGATCGTGGAACAGAGTAGCATGTTTTCAGCTTTCACATCAGTGTGTATGATGGAAAGCTGTCTATGCAAATAATCCAAACCCACTAGAACATGGAAACAAAGTTCTTTAACCATGTGAATAGGCAGTCCTCGATAATCAGTATACTTAATAAGTGACAAGAGATTGTCACCTAAATACTCGAAAACCATACACACATGTTGACCGTTTGGACCTGAGTGCTTAAAATGATCCAGTAACCCCACTACACTTTTTTCTCCGTCCGGGTCGCCTTCCGCAATCTGCTTTAAAATTGTAATTTCGTCCAATGCTGCCTCCGTGTAGTGCTGAGCGCTCTTTTGTACTTTTAATGCTACAAATTGCTGCATTATTGCAAAGACGTATACACAAAAAATGTTAGTACTTGCCACAACAGAAATAAAATATTGAACATCAAAGTTGAAAACCTTAGTCCTTTTAATGAGAACTTTGCAGAGGTATAAGCAAATATTCATGCTTATGCATAATTAAGTGAGCTAGGCCAATTCAAACATAACAAACCATTTGATAGACAACTATTACTCCCTTTGTTTCAATTTGTATGTCTTAAATTCCTTTTTAGTCTTTTTCAAAAAGAATTGTCTCATACCTAATTCGACAACTCTTTTATTTCAATATTCCACGTGATATGTTCAAGGCCACAAGATGGGCATTTTGTTACATTATACATATCTTTAGTTTAAGACCACAAGATTCAAAAATATTTCTTTATTGCCTTAAACTCTGTGCCCAGTTTAGGGGGCAATAGATTGAAGAGCCAGAAGCAGAAGCTCATTTGATATTAATACCTGCTAGGAAATCACAAGTAATCAAAGATTCAAGGGTTTATTCTTCCTCTAGTACCCATTAACACTAAATCTCATAATCCTCCAGAAAATGAATCAGAATCTTCGATCTAAAATATGTATAACAACAACTACTACTACAGTTCCAAAAATGTAGCTAAAAATATTATCAAAATTCTCATTTATACTATGCCCACGTGGATGTAGTGGTACTCCACACTCACTGACTTAAAATCCCAATTGGGCCGTCATATCATTGATCACCCACAAATCCACAATCCCTAAAAGACGAAACCACAATGGTAGTTACAGGTTCGACAAAACCTAGCAATTTTATCTTAAACCCTATATTTATATTTAAAAAATCATTTAATACGTACAAATAATCTATCCAAACCCAGTAAACAAAAAGAGAATTACCGTCCAAAACCCGCAAAACCAAAAGTCCTGACACATCAGCAGCACCTACATAACAACAACAACAACAACGTTCCCAGTATAATCCCAGGTGGGGTCTGGGGAGGGTAACAGACTTTACCCCAGGTAGAGAGACTATTTTCGATAAACTCTCAGCTCAGAATAAAGGGGCCAGTCAAGAATATGAAGATTAAAGCCCCCCACCCCCAGGTCATCCGGATATATGGGTGACTTAAATGGTCAATGCACCTCATCATCAAAGAGACACATCGCCAGTTTCACCTGGCACAAACATGTTGCAGGAATAGACATATGAAAGTAAGAAAACAATAAGATGATAATAGAACAACGTGGCACACCAAATCATTTCGCCTAACAGAGATGTTACTTCAAGTAAAGTATTCTAGTCTACGTACTAACCAGCGTAGCCCCATATGGGAATATATTTATCAGTAATAATTTATTCTAAACTTGCCTAAGTATCCAGGAAGGCGAGACCCTGCATCGGGATGGAAACCAATTTGAGCCTCGGGATTGGAATAAACCTGCAATGGTTTTGCCATTTCCATTTGTAAGTTTAGGGATCAATTTTAAGGGAAAGAACATCACATCAAAAAAGTAAAAGCCAACATATCATACAGCATGCTTTCCTTGAGGTAGAAATCATGTCATGGTTCAAAGTTTTGGACAATGTCCTGAGGTGAGTATTGCAATTTGTCACATGTAACATAATATCATGTCTGCTAAATTTAATTGAGAATTGCATGACTAGCACAACAAAAAGGTGCAGCCATCCATTAAAGAGGATAGAAGTTGCGCGCAGAATTCCACAATACAATGGCAGCATTCATCAACTTAGCAGGGGAAAGGGATACTCTGGAATGGAAGAAGGATAGCAAAGGAATTTTTACTGTTAACTCAGCATACAAAGACCTGAATGTATCAAGTTTTCAAGAAGAAGGATGGCCATGGAAGATGATATGGAAGACAAAAGTACCTTATAAAGTGAACTGTTTTAACTGGCTGTTGGCAAAAGAGGCAGTGTTGACTCATGAAAACTTAAACAAAAGAGGTTTTCACTTATGTTCGAGATGTTTTTTGTGTGGGGATCATAATGAGACAATCAGTCAGCTTTTCTTGCACTTTTCTTGCACTGCAAATGGACAGACCAGCTATGGAGGATGTTTATCAACCTAAAGATCAGATGGGTGAAGCCTGGGAGCATAGAAGGAGTGTTAAAATGCTGGAACAAGGATGGGAATGTAACAAGAAAAGAGAAGAGATGGAAGATTGTCCCATCATGTATCTGGTGGACTGTTTGGAAAGAGTGGAACCAGAGATGTTTTGAGAACGAGCAGAATAATTTACAGAAGTTAAAGATGAACTGCCTAGCTCTTTTTTATTTTTGGTGTAAACAGGAAATTCTAGATCAGACAGAAGATATTTTTGATGTGTTAGATCTCTTGTAAGAATAGACAACTGTAGAGATCAATGCTGTAAATGTAACCTTTTGGAGGGGGACTACATATTTTGATGTAGTAAACCTGTGGACACATAGATTAACGTTACAAGTCTCAAAAAAAAAAAAAAAAGTTGCGCGTAGGAAATATGAACCTCGTATATCAAAAGGATACAGAAGTGAACAAATGAATAAAGAAGTCTGTAAAGATGAGGTCATAAGAATACCACCACTCAAAGTATACTTTTCACCCATCATTTCCATGTCTAGTCGCAAAGAGTTTATTTGAAGCTCAGTGTAGACACATAATTTTTTACCCTTCCCTTCCTTGCTCCATCATTTTTTAAATATTACCTAGGACAAGTTTTTCAAATTTAAATAGGTCAATTTTTAATTTCTGTATAAGATATTACTTTGTTTTGGAAAAAGAATATGTTTTCTACTTTTAGAAAATTTACAGTAGTTATTTTTTTCGTTGTCCAAGTTTTAGGAATATTTGATTTTAGTCTAATATATAGGTGAAGTTATATTACGAAAGTTGCTTTCTTTATCTTTTAGATATGTCTACAGATGTAAATATATTTTAGTACATGATTTCCTAGATTGATATGCATACAATATATAGATGTACTCCTGATGCAATCCGAGTTGCCTCAAGGGCATTTCGAGAACCTTCCCAAGGATTCCAAGTGTGGATGATTGCATGGAAGGATGAAGTGGAGAAAAGGGAGCATCAGCTATGCGTGCAAAAGGGAATACTACTTAAATGTAAGCCATCATTTCATCTTTTCATCTCAATGGAAGACTAACCAAACAAGGACCTTACTTCAGTAAGGGTAAAATTGTAATAGCATAGCTTGTCTTCCTTCTATCCTTAGTATAACTTGTAGATTAAACATTTCATTAGACTTAAGACTATTTTGATGAATGATATTTTGATACTCTTTTGAGAGTTTGAGTGTTCGAGGGCTTGTTGAAGCCATTGATTGTGCTTGTCACGTTGTTGAGAGGATTGGTTGCTTGCGACATTAGTTACCTTGAGGTCATCTTAAGAGATTAGGTGCTTAATAGTGTGTAATTAGGAGGTCTTAGTTAATTAAGAACTTTGGTTGCCTAATTGTGCCTATTTTTGTGTCAATCTATCTATCTTTTACTTTTCTTCTTAAATATTTTGTTTCCACATATCCGTTATTGTATCAACTCCCTCCATCCCAATTTATGTTAAGGTGTTTGACTGGCATAGAGATTAAGAGAAAAAGGGGAACTTTCGAAACTTGTGGTCTAAAATAAGCCATAGAAATTTATGTATCTATCAATCATTTCATTAAGGGTAAAAATTGGAAATATAAAGTTAAATTGTTACTAAATATGGAAAGATGTCATTTTCTTTGCGGACAGACTAAAAAGAAAAGCGTGTATAAGTTGGGACAAAAGGAGTAGTTAGTTTGCATCTTTTTTACATAAGTATTTATTTCATTCTATTTAGAATAAAGAAATGTGAAATGAAAAATAACACCCTCAAAAAAGATGAATACACAAAGGTGAGTTTAGGCACACCATTAGCATGGGTTTGAATTACAATTCTGATACATTCTTCTTCCTTCTTTTCTTTTCAATTTCCTATTTCCCTATTCATTTTGTTCCCTGATTTTTTCTTTCTTTACCCATTACTTTATCCTCGAAACTAGGGATTCTTATCTTCTTCCAAACATCACCTTCAGCAAAAATACAGAAACACCACTCCCTTAAAAAGACCAGACAAATCCTCCTTCATCCTCTCCTAATTTTCTACAATCTCCCAAAAATCTATTTATTTCGCAAATTCCTCTACAAAACTCCAACAAATCTGCTTTCTGTGAAAGCGTCTCACCATTTTAACAGCCCATCAACCCCTCCTATAAAAACACAAGCAAAGACCACCAAAAATCAAGACTCAATAATCTTGAACATACACACACAACCACAAAAGGAAGCACCGTAAAAGCATTTGTGGTCTAAGTGCTCACAACTCAAGAAAAGGATACAAGTACAAAAAGAAAGGCATATAGAAAAGCTTTCTTGGCCAACAGAAATGCTGACATCTTACAGAATTCAAATATTAATGGATAAAATCCTTAGTTAAAAAAATAGTGCATTTGACCTTAAATTATTGCTGGGGCATTGTAACAAAATTAAAGAATTGGGTATCACCACCCACGCATCAAACATAACTTATTCATGCACGGTTACAATTTTCCTCATATCTGATAGTTTATGGGGCCTATTCAACTGCACTTCTCCCAGTGTAATAGTTAATAGTTGATGGTCTGTCCATTAAGGCACTCTATACCCAAAACAATACAACTCTGAAAAGAATAATCATGCAAAAGAACTTTCTTTCGTTGTGCCTCCAAAAATATTGACATTTATAAGGTGTCTTTCAAATTAATCAGATAAGGAAATCTGGTGCTATAGTCGGCAGCATGGAAGCAGGAACGTACAGTTCTATCAGTTACAATGCGAAACATTCCTGGAAGCGAAATACCTGCCCCACTTCCCATTGTGACACCATCCAAAATAGCCACCTGCACATAAAGATCGATAACACTTGTTGACTTAAACATGTCTGCTAAAGTTTGTAGAAAGTTAATTCAGTAAGTCAAATTTTAAGATGATACAATCGCGTACTATGTCACTCTGAAGTCACACATGTCAGCGCTATTACTCAAAGCATCTTATAAGCTTTTAATGGTCATGTGGTAGTGTTATAATGTTGCTTTAAGGAGAGGATAGTTGGAGAAGTGCACTGAAAACAAGAAGCTAAGAGAAAATCAAAAGATTTTAAAGGATGCATGACTTGACTACTTCTCAGCTGCATAAGTTTTAATGTAGAAGGACCTTCGTCATCGTTTCTGAAGAAATTCTAGTCCAGCAAGTCTAGTTTCCTTCTGAATGTTTCAAATATTTAGTCACTTAGACTTTGCTAGAAAAAGTTATGACCATTTTACTCAAGGTAGCAGAGCTGAGAAAACAGGTCAGCAGCATGACTTAGAAATTAAGTTATTGAGTGCACTGGTAGTGGAAAATGAATTCACCACGATGGGGTAGCTTTTCAGTATGCAGTAGCAAGTTTGTATATGGATTTTTAGTATGTTTTAACCTATGACGATATAAGCATCAACATTAGGTGGGCTTTTTGAAGTGAAACCTCCCTTACAGTTTTGATGTCTTCCAAGTACTTTTGGTAACAATGTGTATAAGTTTCACTTAGTAGATTTTAACATATTTCTACCTACTAAATATATGCTGAGTTTCAATTTATCGATTATATGTCGAGTTAGACTATTAAATTGTGCAGATAAATATTCATGAACTGACAGTTAAAACAGAAACTTAAATCCAAAGAATTGATACAAGCGGTGACGCAAAGGAACATCTGTCGAGATCTCCTAATAAGAGAAGGGACATACAACATTTTGATGAGAAATCTCAATATCCAACCTCAATGACAATGCAATATGCAGAAAAAGAAAAAGAAAGAATGATATTCACATTTGGCTGATACTCACATTTGGCTTGAGATATGTTCCTAAGAGGTAAACAAATTTAGACAATGTTTTTGGAAGAACTTCTTGCATTCCTCAACCTTCCCTGCAGATAAGTGCATCTATGAAAATGTTTGCCAACAGTTCCGTAGGCAATAAATTTAACAAATACTAACTATTATCCTTAAAAACAACGAATTCTGTGAGCAATTGTAGAAAATGATCTGATATTCTCCTTTAACTATAGGAATTTACAAGGTCCATCTAGGCCTTCAGTTGCAATATAAAGTAAAATACTAGCAATAAGAAGAAGCTAAGTCAACAAAATAAGTTGATTATATTTCTGAGTTAGACTGGTTTGAGGCAGCTTCTCATGATCATTCTGCTACCTAATTCTGACAACTCTTTTATTCTCAATATTCCACATGGTATGTTCAAGGCCACAAGATTAAAGGGCATTTTGGTACAGTATACATATATTTAGTTTAAGACCATAAGATTCAAAAGTCTTTTTTTATTTTCTTAAACTCCGTGTCCAGTTGAAATTGAGAGAGTAATAGATTGAAGAGCTAGAAGTAGAAGCTCAATTGATATTAATACCTGCTAGGAAATCACAAGTAATCAAAGATTCAAGGGTTTATTCTTCCTCTAGTACCAATTAACACTAAATCTTATAATCCTCCACAAAATGAATCAGAATCTTCCATCTAAACTATGTACAACAACAACAACAACTACTACTATGCCTCAGTTCCAAAAATGTAGCTAAAAATATTTTCAAAATTCTCATTTATACCATGCCCACATGGATGTAGTGATACTCCACACTCACTGACTTAAAATCCCAATTGGGCCTTCATATCATTGATCACCCACAAATCCACAATCCCTAAAAGACGAAACCACAATGGTAGTTACAGGTTCCACAAAACCCAGTAATTTTATCTTAAACCCTATATTTATATTTAAAAAATCATTTAATACGTACAAATAATCTATCCAAAACCCAGTAAACAAAAAGAGAATTACAGTCCAAAACGCGCAAAACCAAAAGTCCTGACACATCAGCAGCACCTACACAACAACAACAACGTCCCCAGTGTAATCCCACCAGGTATGAGACTACTCCCGATAAACCCTCAGCTCAGAATAAAGCACTAACACATGGGTTAAAAAGACATATAAAAAAAAGGCGTGGGAAATAACATACGGACATGAAAGTATCCCAACCCAATTTGTACCTTCATCTTTTGAAGTACAATCATCACTGCTCTCTTCAATCATCTCTTGCTTTTTCAATCTTTGATTCTCCATTTATTTTTAATCAACCACTCAATTGATTATCTTGGTTAATAAATAAAGTGGATTGTGAAGTTACTGTGAATAACTTTTTTTTTTCTTCTCTATGTTCGTTTATCTTCCCAACTTAATTGTCTCTGTTTGTGTGCTAGTACTTTGACAAAGTGGTCAAAGTCTTTTAATCTTTTTAGGCGTTTGACAAAGTGGTTTATAAATTAAAAAAGTAATTAGAATAAATTCAAAAAAAAAAAAGTTAGATAGCTCAACTTATTTTTTTACTTATAAATTTTATTTAGTTAAAATGTTATAAATATTATTATAATATTGTGATGTCTATCTTTTGGAGAAATTTTAAAATTTATAACTTTGATACCAAGTCAATTTTCTCTTCTAAATAGAGGTTATCTTCATTGTATTTCATCCTTTACAAGAAATAAGAATCCTCTTCTCTCTTTCTCTATAATATTTTTATTTTTATTTTATTATTTTATAGTACGTTATCAGTACGAGACTCTACACGTGATAAATCAATTCAAAATTGATCATGACTAGTATTTTTCATATGGGGTATGTTGTTGCTCGATATTTTCTATCCTTGAAAACGTTGGCTGAGAGGATTTGCTCATCCTCAAAGGTAGGTATTATTCTGTCCCATATTGCTATTACCTCATATTGGCCTAGTAAATACTGTTGCTGATGTTACTATATGTCAATAACGACAATGCTAATGTCCGTTCTTTTTAATGGAAATTTAATTACTGGACATACCAAAAAGCTAGTTTTCAATGACTCATATATGTAATATCTAAATTATCTAGAATTTTAAATTACGTTTTTACATGATGATTTTTATTTATGTCAATAATCACCATAAGTGGTAATATTTTTAAGGCTTGCTATAATTATGATTGAAATATATGTTAGAGAAATCTATCTACATTATATTGATGCCTCGATTTGCTCCTGAAGTAGCAATATTTGAAAAGAGATTTTAAGCGATGTTCAGATAATTTCCATTCATGAAGAATGAGAACTTTTGATAAATGTTACAAATACAAGATTCATTCTCTGAAGTGAATGTGATGATATTTAGTAAAGATTATAAATACGGACGTGCGATTGGTTGTGAAGATATCACAACTCACCTCCAGAAGAGGTAGAATAATTGAGAAGAAGTATTCTAAATTTTCTTACTCGTAGTACATCTGAAGTTTACTCCCGAAGTGGTAAGACTTTGAAATTTACTCCTGAAGTAGTGAACTCTTAAATTTACCCCCGAAGTTGGTAGAACTTCTAACTTTACTCTCGAGTGGTTAAACTTTGCATTACTCCTTAAGAAGTAAAACCTTGAAATTTTCTCCTGAAGCAGAAAGAAGTTGTAAGATATATGAGAAATAATTTGAAGCAATATCTTTTTGTGATTGGGAAAAAGAACTAGTGAAAAATCTGTATAAAGCGCATCTAAGTGACCAGTTCATTCCCCGAAGTGAATGAAAAAATACCACAACACCTCCCGAAGAGATAAAATAACAAAGAATATACATGTTATTTTGTGGTATAAAGTCATTGTTACACGTATTTGTCGTACGTAAAAACATCTTGGTCAATTTTATTTTAAGGCAAAAGATGGCAGATATTGTTGAATGTTTTCTACCGTATGCTTTTAATTTTCCTGAAGGAAATAAGAATTTATATATTTTTCCCTCAAGGAAGTACACCAATATGTCATGTAGTGCATATTTCTTAATAATATGTCAAAACCAAGTGCACAACTATTATTTGTTTGTCGAATATTAAGGTATGTGTAAACCACGAGTAGTACGTACTGTTGTTTTGGATTGAGCCTAAACTACATAGGCACTAGATACATTAATAAGAACCATTGACTTCGTTTCTTCTGAGCCGAGTGTATATCGGAATCCGCCTCTCTGTCCCACAAAGGTAGGTAAGGTCTGCGTATATCCTACATCCTCCGAAAAAAACCTATTGGCACTTCGTTCCTTACATAAACGGCCGCCGAATATGCCTTTCCCCTTTGCCTTTGTTTTTTTGGCAACCTTCTATGCCTCCGCTGAGTCTTTTGCTTTGTAAGTTCCGTTTTTAATTCCTTTTCCCGGAGTCAGAAATACTATACAGAGTAAAAGTACAGAGCAAAAGAATTCCAGAACAGTACATACGTTTCAAGACTCCATTTTAAAATTTTGTTTTCAAAAGGTATACTTGAAAACTTGGATTTAATGATCCACTCTCTGTTGATTTATGAAAGGTAATCAAGAGAACTAAGGTGGAAGAAGAGTGGGAGGCTAATTAAGAAACAAGAAAAGTAAAGAAGTAATTAAAGAAGAAGAATAGTGGAACTATATAAATTGAAATAACAGTTGTAAATCTTCGCAATGTATCTAAAGTTGAAAGTGCATCATAGTGGATATTATAAATATGAATACAACCATAGTTTTATAGGCAACAGATAAAAGAACCTCTTTTCCACCCTTACTCCTAAATGCTCCGAATTCAATTTCTTAAAGAGAATCGATGGACGGAAAAATCGATTGTCGTGTAAGTTAAAAAGTACACGGAAGTGGTAAATAGTAGTTGACAATGGAGGAGAAGCATACCTTGGAAGGGGTTGGTTTTCTTCGGGCAGCGTGAGGAATGAGATGTTGAAGGGTTTTTATTCCTGGCCGCAGTTGGTGGGGTGCAAAGAGCGAAGCAGTGTGTCTTTGCGTTGTTTAGTTGTTAAGCGTGTTTAATTGGGTTATTTCCTAAAAAATATGTAAAAAAAGATAAATAAAACCCTGCATTTCTGTGATGCCACATCAGCGGGCCTTTTTCTTGCTTTTATAGATATATAGATTGGGAGATCTCCATAGCACGAGTGTTTTATGGAGCCATTAACGAAGGTGCATTGGGCTTTGCAAACTTTAGTTTATTTCTCTGATGACACTTCAACTCTTAAAGGGCGTGTGTTAGCATTGTTATTTGTGGATTCATTCTACTATTCAATTCATTAGGTTTCCTTTTTTTTTTTGGTTAATTAATTTGGTAAACGCTACAATGTATTTTGCTCTTTAGGTAAGTAATTTGGTAATCATCACAATATTTGCTCTGTCAATCGTACTATTATGTCGAATTTCTCATTTTACTCTGTTTTGTAGAATTTCCTTCAACTTTCCTTCAAAGAAGCACCTGAGGAGTTTGCTCTTTTATGTACAGGTACCATCACCCCCGTTTCGTTCATATGTTAGCGGTACTGATGATCCTTTATCGGTTTAGTTGTGTCAGTATTACTCTGCATAATATGAAAATTAAATTAGCATATATATAAATTTTTTTTGTGATCAATGATAATGCAATACACTCTACCTTCTCTTCTATTTGAGGTAGTTCTCTTTGCTAGCTCTTCTTTCCTATTGTTTCTTCCATGAAGGTTTCATCCCTGTCCTCTGACTCGGTGCTATACACTCTCATTCAATTGCCTTTTTTTATTTTTTAAATCTTGATTAGGTGAGCCTAATTAGGTATAAAGTAGTCAAAAGTAGTGAATTGATGGATAAACATGTGCTCTTATAAATGCAGGGGCTGTGAATCACACTTTTTGGGATTCCCTACATGTTTCTTCACGATGGACTGGCTCACAAGAGATTTCCTGTGGAGCCTATTGCCAATGTACCTTAGTTGTGAAAGGTAGTTGCAGCTCGTCAAGCAACACAAGTTCTTCAGACTGCGGTTCAACACAAGTTCTTCGGACTGTGGTTTACATACCATTTAAACTTAATGCAAATACACTTAGCACCATAGCTTCCTATATTACTCAGCCGGAAGAGGTTATGACAAATATTGCAGCAACGTCAAACTTTAACAAGATTTTAATTGACCTTATTCAATTGAGATTAGTCCTGAAGTTTGATGGAATTAGGCCGGGAAATGGAGAAGCTTATCAAACCAACGACTCTGACAAGTTAGCATCCTTTTATGGTTGACGAACTCTTTTTTTAAAATAAGGTGATGTCCACCTCGCTAATAAAATATACGTGAAGGAGATGCTTCAGATCTGATTTTTGTTTTAACTCTTTTTTATGCAAGTCCATTCACATATTGAAGACCGCCTATTTTTGAGGTAAACATCTATACTGTCACTTTTTTGGTGGATTATTTCAACTCCCCCTCTCATATTGGTTGTTTTGGTAGGCAGAACCTTATTGGCATAGATGGTATCTATGTGGTTGGCTCTTTAAACCTTCAAGACTCCTTGTATTTTCAAAATTGTGTATGTTAATTATTTCTTAAATTTATTCACTGATTATAGGCATGTCAACTTGGTTTGATTCTGTTGTATTTCTGTACCATTTGGTGTCGTATGAAGTGTCAAACTCGTGCTATGCAAGTGATGGACTGATTCTGGCCACGACCGTCCAAAAGGAACGAACTCTTTTACATAGATGAAGAGTCATCCCACCTTTTTCTACTTTTAAGTTTTGTGGAACTAGCTTCTGATAGAGCATACTGTCTGTTTGCATGATTGTTTTTACTTATAGGCTCTTAGACTTGCAAGTGTCTGGTGCTTCAAAAACGAATGTACAAAATAGGTTGGTTTATGATTGAGTAAAGTAAATTTTGGACTGTGGGAAAGGAAAGTAAATTTTGGACTGTGGGAAAGGCCACCACAGAGACATTGGAAATTATCGCTGAGGGGAAGCTTTCCTGCATCTTATCATTGTATAACAAAATATTTGACAAGATACCAAGTACTCTATGCTACAATTCTACAAGTTATCTTTAGTTTCCACAAAAACATACTACTCCATCCATCCCAGTTTATATGATGGTTGACGTATTTGGGGAGTCAAATAGTTATCTCTTTGACTCAATTTCAAAGATAGATTCTTCGAGTACTCTATATCATAAAATATACATATCTAAAAACTACATAAAACGTACTATAAGTCTGCATAATTAATGATTTACAATATATGAAAATAGTTGGAGAAAATCATAGTCAAGAAAGAGTTGTTTGACTCCCCAAATAGGTCAACCCTCATATAAATTAGAATGGAGTGAGTACTATTTTTAATATTTAGGTGTTAGAAAGAGATTACATCATAAGTTTGACGAGTTCTTTCACAACTGCGCGAAGCGCGGGTAAATTTACTAGTGTATATATATATAATCGCAGGACATAGGTCCGCTGATGTGGCGCATCTAAAAAGTCAGCATTAGTATTTATCTATTTTCTCAGAATTTTGGCTTTTTCCTCTTTTTAACTGCTCTAAAAATAAAATAAAAAATCCAAAAGACATATCTCTCTTTCAGTTTGTTTTAACAAACTTCAGTTACACTTCCCTTACCCCGTTAAACCTATATCATCACATATTCCGCCTCTTTGTTGGAGGTAAAAAACCATTGGCCTGGTTTCTCCCTAAAAAGCAAATCTTTTCCTTGCCCTCCTTAGCATCTTGCTCCCACCACTTTCCTTTTTTTTTTTTTTTTTTGAAAAAGGTAACAGTTAGTCTATATATCCACAGGTATACTACATCAAAATATTTAGTCCCCCTTCAAAAGTATTACATCTTACATATTGTCCTCCTATATTCCACTAGATTACAACCAACCTAAAGCTGTAAAACTATATTCTGTTTGGCTTAACACCTCCTGTTTACACCAAAAGTAATAAAGAGTTATACAATTCATCTTAAGTTTCTGAATGCTGCTCTGCTTGTCTTCAAAACATCTCTGATTTCTCTCCTTCCACACTGTCCACCGGATACTTGCAGGGACAATCTTCCATCTTTCCTCTTTCTTTGCTGCATTGCCATCCTTGTTCCAGCTCCTCATCATTTCTTTTATGCTTCCTGGTTTCACCCATTTGATCTTCCTCATACTGATAAAAATTTGCCAGAGCTGGTCTGTCCACTTGCAGTGCAAAAAGAGGTGGTTTACTGTCTCTGCTTGCTCTCCACATAAAGTAACATCTTGAACAAAGTTGAAATCCTTTTTTCTTCAAGTTTTCATGTATCAACACTGCCTCCTTAGCCAATAGCCAAGAAAAACAGTTCACCTTGTAAGGAATTTTTGTTTTCCAAATCATCCTCGATGGCCACCCTTCCTCATGTATTCATGTTGAGTTCAGATTCCTGTATGCAGAATTAACAGTGAAGCTTCCTGTACTCTCAAATTTCCATTCCAAAGTTTCACTTTCCCCTGATAAATTGTTGAACTGTGCAACTGTGTCATAAAATTTTGCAATTCTTTTCATTTCCCAATCATTCAGATTTCTTCTAAGATTTAGATTCCAACCTTGCCCTGTCCACATGTAAGCCACTGTGGCTTGTTGGGTTTGACACAAAGTGTATATATCTGGATACATTTGCCTCAAAGATGCCTGGCCACACCATATTTCATTCCAAAAAGATACCTTTAGACCATTACCCACTTTGAAATTTGACCTAGCTAAAATCAGTGGCCATAAGTTTCTAATGGATCTCCACACACTACAACCATAAGGAGTAGTAACCACTTCTATCATCCATTTATCCTCCAGCCCATATTTTGCAATGATAACCTCCTCCCAGAGTAAGTTATCAGTTGTTGCGAACTTCCACAACTATTTCATCAACAAGCTTTTGTTCTGGCTGATCATATCTCTTATGCCTGCTCCCCCTTCTTTTTTGTCGATGGTCATCTCTTCCCACTTGACTAGGTGAAACTTCTTCTTATCTTCATTTCCTTGCCAGAAGAAATCCCTTCTCAGTGCATCAATCCTTTTTATCACATTTACAGGTGTGGGGAACACTGACATCATATATGATGGAAGCGCATCTAGAACACTGTTCACCAAGGTTAATCTCCCCCCCCCCCCGAAAGAGAGATACTGACTCTTCCAATTTGTCAACTTCTTCTCACACTTCTCTATCACTCCATTCCAGATCCCCTTGGACTTTGTTTTTGCACCCAGAGGCATTCCCAGATATGTTGTTGGTAATTCCCCCACTTTGCCACCTAATTTTCGAGCCAGATCCTCTACATTTGTGACTTCATTAATTGGGTATACAAAGCTTTTTCCCCAGTTGATATGCAAACTTGACAGTGCTTCAAAGATGATGAAAATGACCCGTAGTATTAGGATGTGCTCTTCCACTGCTTCACAAAAAACTAAAGTGTCATCTGCATACTGTAGATGAGTAATCTCCATGTGGTTTTCTGCCCTCTTTCCCATTTGGAATCCCCTGACCCAGCCCCTTTCTTTAGCTGTGTGAATCAAGTTGCTCATCCCATCCATTTCCAGAATAAAGAGAAAAGGGGAAAGTGCATCCCCCTGCCTCAAACCCCTCTGGGAAGAGAAGAACCCATTAGGACATCTGTTTATCAAAACAGTAAATTTAACTGTACTGATGCACTGCTTGATCCATCTGATCCATCTAGTTCCAAAGCCTATCTTCTGAAGCATATGCACTAAGAAGCTCCAGTTTAAATGGTCATATGCTTTCTGTATATCTAACTTACAAAGAATGCCTGGTTTTTTACTTCTCTGACTGGAATCTACACATTCATTTGCTATCAAAACCGCATCCATAATTTGCCTTCCTTTGGTAAAAGCCATTTGTTGTCTATCTACCAGCATGTGCATGACTTTCTTCAATCTTTCTGCTAACATCTTTGCAATGATCTTGTAAACCCCCCCCCCCCCCCCCTATCAGACTGATGGATCTAAAATCATTTAGCTCCACAGCTCCCACTTAGGAATCAAAGCCACAAAAGTAGCATTTATGCTCCTTTCAAAGACACCTTCCTCATAAAAATTCTGAACTGCTGCAATCAGATCTGCACTGATGATTCCCCAACATTGACTAAAAAAAGCCATAGAAAAACCATCTGGTCCTGGTGCTTTGTCACCTGCACATGCTTTAATGCTTTCCAGGATCTCCTGTTCCTCAAATGGGGCCATCAGGAGTGTATTATCATCTTCCCCAATCTTGGACAATTCCTCATCTCCAACTGTGGTCTCCAGTCTTCTGTCTCTGTGTATAGCTTTTCATAGTAGTCTACAATTTCCTTCTTCACCTCTACTGGATCAGTGAGAACCTCACCCCTAACTTTCAGTTTATCAATTGCATTGTATCTTCTATGAGCATTTGTTGTTCTGTGGAAGAAACTTGTGTTCCTATCCCCTTGTTTGAGCCATAATGTTCTGGACCTCTGTCTCCATGTTGTTTCTTCATGATTTGCTATTTCTTCAAATTCCAGAGTGAGAGCTAGCCTGGAAGCTATCTCACCTTCCTCCAAAGCCCTTTGTTCTTGTATCTCCTTTAACTCAGCTAATTGACTTAACATATTTTGTTTTTGTAAACCCAAGTTTCCTTGAGCAGTCTTACTCCATGTCTTTAGCTTCCCTTTCAATGCTTTCAACTTGGCTACCAGTATAAAGTCAGGTTTCCCACTGAAGTTGAAAGAATCCCACCAGCTTTTAACTCTTTCATTGAAACCTTCTGTATTCAACCACCAGTTCTCAAACTTGTAATATGAGTTTGAAGCTTCCCAGTCTCCACATTGAAGGATCAAAGGTGAGTGATCAGATGTCACTCTATGCAGAATAGACTCTGTAATATTCCTGAAGTTGGTGTCCCATTCTTCAGAGAATAGAAACATGTCAAGTCTTGCAGCGATTGTGTGTCTATCTCCTTTTTTCCAAGTGAAATTGCCCCCCGATAGATCCAGGTCCACCAGCTCCATATCCTCAATAAACTGAGAGAAATCTGTCATTGCCTTACTGATTCTGTTGCAGTTATTCTTTTCTGAAGGATGTCTAACAGTGTCGAAATCCCACAAAAAACCCAAGGTCCTTTAACAAGCCCTCTTGCCGCACCAATTTCCCACCAAGTCTCTTCCTTCTCTACTCTGTCATTTGGGGCATACACCCCTGTGATGTGCCATTTAAAATCTTGATCTCTTCCTGCTAAGCTACATGAAACTGAATAGGCTCCTACACTGCTCAGCTCCCCTGCCCACAGCCTTTTGCCCCACACTATAACTATGTCTCTCCTAGTCCCACTTGTTTCTAGTTGCACATGATCCACCCATCTACTCCCCCTCCACCTTTGTCTCCTGAAAAACCCACACCATCAGCTTTCCCAGTGTGCAGTATGTGCCTAATCATACTCCTTTTACTGGCATCATTCAGCCCCCTAACATTCCAAGAAACTACGTTTACTTTCATTGATCTTTTATAGCCAAAAATCTCCCCCTTCTTCTTGTGCCATTGCTCATAAATTTGGTATCCAGCTCTAAACTTTTCAACTCATTCATCCCCTTCTTCTTTACAATTGTCTGTTCCCCCTACTCCCTCTTATTCTCCTGTTTGTTGTTGTCTATTTTCATGAACAGTTCTTTTGCCTTTTCTTCACACCCTTTGAAATTGACACCAAATTTTGTGCTTAATCTCATGATATGTTGTTGAACAAAGTCCGGAGTGCTTAAACTTTGGATGCTAACTTCTGCCGGAAATTGAATACCCAAAGGAACTACATCTTCTGCAATTAAACTTGAGTTTTCTTCTTCTTGCTTTGATTGTGTTAGTTCAGAATTTCCTGCTACTTCATAAGAAATTACTTCCTTTGTTGTTGAAGACCCAGTCCTCTGTTCTCCTTGTGTGCTCCTGTTCTGCTTTTTCCCCTTCTATATTTCTCCATGGTACGATTCTATTCTTAGGACTGGAGTGGGCTTTGTTAACTTGAATCTCGATATTAACTATGTCATCCACTTGGGCTTCAAAATTTAAAGAATAAGTGTGTCCTGTTGCTATTGGGCCTGAAGACCTACGGCCCATTTGCCCCTCCCTTCTGAATTGGCCCAATGTAGCTTCAAGTGGAACCTTCCCCTTTAAACCCTGGTCACGTGACCTAAAATTTGAATTTTCCCCATCTTTCGAGGCACTCACTTGCCCACCCTTACTATACGCTGGTTCTTTCACTAAAAAGGACTTTGTTACTCTATTGTCCACTGGGTTGAGACTTTGCTTCTCTTTCCTCCCTTCTTCAGCTCTGACGGTGACCGGAATCTCGCACCACACCGGAATATTGTACACGAAACCATCACTGTTCACCTCAATCTCTCTTGGCACCTTTTTCCCATCCCCCTTCACCTTGATCCGAGCCCAGTGAAGATGATTCTTGAGAGAGGTCTCGTCTTCCCTCTCAATATAACCCCCACACTGGTTTCCAATTCGCTTGAACATGTCCTGCGACCACATGCCTTATTTCTGCTGGCCAGCAGCCCGTAGTTGGTTTCCACCATTCGAGGATTAATTTTGTCACGCGCCGAACCATGGCCTGGGCGTAACACGGCACTCGGTGCCTTACTGCATGTGACCGATGAGGCATAACATGAGCGGAATATAACGTGAATGCATGATGAGCCTTTATAAAATGCAATAAGTCATAATACTTAATCAAAATACTTGTTTAAACATCAGTGCGGAAATAACATGAATGAGCCAAAATGGCTATACGACTTCGAAAGTGTGACATGACATAACTGACTTGTCTAGTTTATGAAATCTCTATCATGAGTCTGACTAGAAAACATACTTACTGGGACAAGGTCCCCAGCATACCTTAGATGCATAGCTAATCATAAAATAAAGAGTTGACTAAATCCCGAATGAGATGGGGCTCACCAATAAGCTGATACGAATACTGTCCTACTGAGCAGATGTGTCGTCCTGTAAATCAGTACCTGCATCGTGAAATGCAGGCCCCCGGGCAATATGTAAAGCAACTGAAAGAAATAACATGGAACATATAATAACATGATAAGTGGGAAGAGCATTTCATAAACCGACAACATGATATCACCACGTGGATACGTGGAGTCTGGTACCTCGTCGGACCAGCAGAGCCCCTATACCTTGCCAGGGTATAAGGTGGTAACGTGCCTGATGGATCCATTCAGTGTAAAATTAAGGAATCGTTCTAACTAGGTGGAGCGATCCTTGTCCTACGATGGCTACGTAGTTTCAGGCAATCTGAGCCTTCTCGGTAATTCGTGCAACTCCAAAAAACATGAACATGATATAATTGACTAAGAAGCCCATGATTTCGTGAAATAACTTGTAAATAACTTGTAATCATAATTTCACGAAGTAACTTGTAACATAGTTTGTATCATGGTTTCATGAGATAACTTGTAGTATGGTTTCATGAAATAACTTGTATTTAGCATGTATGTATCTTGTATCATAGCATGAAAATTATTATATAATATAGTTGCATGAAAACTTGTAGACATATAGGATATTCATGAAATAAGCATTCACCTCTAATATTATGGCACATTCACCTCTATGAATTCTTTCTTTCTTCCTTAAGCTTCGTACCGAGTCAAACATCATCATATAAAGTAAAACGGATCCGAGGGAGTAGCAACTTACTGAAACCTTGGATTGCAATGGAATGGATGAATTGCTCATAAACAAAATTAGATCAGACTGTAGCTAAATATGACAATCTTTATTTTAGTTGTTGGTTGAAAATATAATCTGTATTTTAACATCAGCAGCAATGTATGAACAGAACCTCTATAGTATGGGTGTTAGAACCCGTATTTTTGTACAGTGGAATAATTCGGATTTATTTATGATAAGCTAAGGACAAAATTATTTTGGGATACAAAGTCGGGATTCTTGACCTTCGAATTTATTTTGAGATATAAGTTGTGCATGAATTTATTGGTATGGAACAATTAGGACAATTTGGGACCAAAGGTGATAAAATTTGAAATGGAAAGTCATCCACAAATTCCATGTGGTGCCCACACAACTTTGTGTCATCTTCTAAGTGGAACAACTCATTATGTGGGCCAAGGCACCCTTGACTAAGTCTTGCATTGTTAAAAAGTGACCACTTCATTTCACTTCACTCCAACTCTTAAAAAAAAAAAAGGAATTGAAGAGCACCACAATAAGGGGGCTCTCGGCCAGCCCAAGGAAAAATCCACCCCCATTTCTTGCTCTTCCAAAATTATTTCCTTGGTACAAACCCACTATTTTGAGGTCCCTAAGTAGCGTGGGAGTGTCGTTGGAGCTATCAACCCATTATTTTTCATCCATTGGAAACCCTAGCATTTTGTGGAATTGAAGAGGATAGGTAAGAGTTGATCTTGCTTTTGTGTTATAAAGGTTGTTTGTATCTTGTAGTATGTTATAATGGAGGAAAATCATGAAATATGAAATGTTGGAGGTGAGTTGTGTATGTGGAGCTTGAGCCGTGTAAATGGGTGTTGTTGTGTTGTGATTGAAATTATGAATTAATGCCTAGTTAGTTGATTATGATCATTGTAAGGTGAAGAACAATTGAGAATCATCCATATATGTATATGTGTAGTGTTAGCCGAAAATGGGTCACCTTATGTGCCAAGAATTGAATTAGTATCGCTTATTGTTTAGCCGTCGTCGCCATGAATTCTACGTTGGAAATGAAAGTTTATTGACTCAAATTGATGTTGTAAATATTGCAGACTGATTTGGAAGTTGTTGTACATTTAATGTAAATTGTGTATTGATGAAAATAGCATTGTTAGAATGTAAATTGTAGATACGAACCATGATTTGGAAATGAAGAAAAAGTTAGGGGGGCTGTCTCGGTTAGAGGCTGTTTCGGGTAGCTTGGGAAAATTTATGGATTGTTGGAAAAATTGTATAAATTGCTTAGAATGTCTTGAAATGTTTTTGGTATGGGTTCGGGTTAGTATGTGAGCGTATAAGCGTCGATTTTGGCTTGAAGGTAAGTCGTTGAATTGAATTTATGAAAGTTGATGAATGATGGAAAAGAGAGCTATTATTGTTGTATTACCTTTCGGATTGATTATTAATGTTGTTAGGTTGGTTGTTGTTGTTGTTGTTGTTGATTGATACGGCCGAGTTAAATTCTAGGGGTAGCCTATTTACAGGGGAAATGCTGCTCAAATTTCTGTAGAATTAAGGGCGAAATTGGAATTTAATGCCCAAAAAGTCTTTAGCTAATGTTTGGCATTTTATGGCTTGTTTATAGATCGTGGGCAGCCCGAATCATAGGTTGGATTTAGCTTGAGTTTGGATCGTATTGGAGAGCGTTTGAGGTATGTAAAGTAATCTTCCTTCTTCGGCATGCCTTAGTTAAAATAGGCTATGATATAAGCCTCGAGGAAACTCTATTCTCACAATCCGAGCATGTTTATGAATCGCATTTGTTCTTTGGCATCCTTGCCTTGTCATGGCAAAACATTGATCCTTATGTTCTTGGAATCCATAATTTGTAAAGATTACATGAAAGCTGATTTTTGTTTTAAAGTTCATTCTTTAGCGATTCCAAAACTTCAAACGCCCATAATTTCCTCAGAAAAGCTCGGATTGCTTTGAAATTTTCGTAGGAGTTTGTATGATATAAAATGAGTATGTTTTTCATAGGCGGGCTCAGTTCGGGTCTATACTCGTCCGTGGGTCCCGCGACGCCCGTTTTGAAATTCGATAACTTTGAAACAAAAAGTGATAATTATTATTCCGATTTCGAATATGACTATTTTACTTATCCTTCAGATTTATAATAATGATTTTATGCATATGATTCCTCACTACTCCGCTCGTGCCTACTGTGATATCGTTCACCGGTTCCCGGGCCGGTTCTGTTGTCGTGCGCTTTGTGATACATTCCGGTGTTATGCTGTGATTATGGTTCACCGTGCTCCTCGCTCGAGGGCCGGGTTCCACTTGTGTTTGGCGTTATGCTGTGTTTGGCGTTATGCTGTGTTGTGATGTGTGACGGGGATTCGGAGATTTGAAACTTTCTGGTGTTATGCTGTGTTGTGGCGCCATCGACAGGCGGGCGACCACATTTTCCTGTGCCCTATGCATAATTTATACTTTGGAAATAAACATTTTGATATTTTTTTTTGATATGTATTATTTTCTATATATCTGATTCGATTATTGTTCAGATTTATTTCTGTACCTTCTGCTTTGCATACTCAGTACATATTTCGTACTGACCCCTTCTCCGGGGGCTGCGTTTCATGCCCGCAGGTACGGACGCACAGCCTGGTGATCCACCTGTTTAGGACACCCTTACTGCTATTCGGAGTGCTCCTCTCTTTCCGGAGCTTATACTTTTGGTATATATATTTATTAGTGCATTTGTATATATTCGTTCATGGGTACGGCGGGGCCCTGTCCCGTCATATGATTCTGTCGGTCTGTTTAGAGGTCTGTGGACATGTTTGTGGGTTAGGGTCTTTCTGTATGGATGTATGTACATGTCGTTTGGGCGATCCCATACGCCGAGGCGGCCGGTCCGCATATGTTTATATATTGCTTGGTTAGCCCTGTGTGGCTTTTGTTGGTATTTTCTGCGTGCAGGGTATATTGGATAGTCCGTAAAACAAAGGAAACTCTGCCGAAATTTTTCTGGAAATTACCTAAATTTGAAATAAAGCCTTGTCGGCTTCCGCCATATACTAGAATGAGTTGATAAAATTTGAGATAATATTTGATAGATGGGTTCGGGTGCCCAGATCGGGCACTAGTCACGGCCTACGGGGTTGGGTCGTGACAATGGGAGTAAGGAAAATCGGAGTCACAACTCTGCCACCAACGGGTTGTTTGCCAGCAGCCATTACTTTGTTTGGTAGAGGAAGCAATCAATGTGTTGCTAGATTGAACCAAGATGTTGTTTTCTTCAATAGCAAGCTCAACAGGACATCAGGTAATTTGAGGAGCAGGCTTCCAGGCCTCAAACTTGTTGTCTTCAACATCTATCAGCCTCTTTTCGATATGATCACTAAACCTGCAGATAGCGATAATATGCTGAGACACATTTTCTGTTTCATCTTGACTATAGTGATCATTGAACATCAATCAGGCAATATTATAAAGTAGATTAAATTTTTCTTTTTCCTTCGGTGTGGAGGGAGGATTTATTGTCGTTCAAATTCAAAGAGGAAAATTAATGTAGGACTTTTTCAATTTTGTCCCATCGGCCAAATTAATTACTGGCGCAAGCCAAAATGTACAAAACCTATACACTCATTGTGTATATCATATGTATACTTCACGTATATTCTTTGTATACAATATGTATATTTCGTGTATCTCAATGTGCCTATGATGTAGCGCCTGGCAGGCTGTTAGCTAGTCTGTATCATCTGTATATTTATACTTAATATACAAAACCTATACATTTGCTGGCTATTATTCTTTTGAGCGGTCCAAGAATGTGATTAATCCTTGTATTGTAACACATTTTCCTTTGACAATCTACTTTTTTACCTCTATAGGATTCTTTGAATCAAGGAGAGCTTGTTGTGGGACTGGTACGATAGAGACATCATTCCTTTGCAATGTCAGGTCAATAGGGACATGCTCCAATGCCACACAGTACGTCTTTTGGGACGGATTCCATCCCTCTGAAGCAGCTAATGAGAAATTAGCTCAAAGTCTGCTGCAGCAGGGCTTTGATCTCATCTCTTAATGCCTGAAAGCTGCGGAAATCGTCTACTTTTCTAGTTCAGTCATTTAGTGATACTGTTCTATAGTTGCTGTTGGAGTTGCATCAAGTTTAAGCTATATATTATGTCTTGTGAAGTAGTAGTTATAACTATTTAAGGGGCTGCTGATAGCCTTCCTAAGTTCATATACGTTTTCCAAGATTTTACCTACTGTTACATAATAATCGGCAAAAAGATTATTAATAGTAGTGTTTCCACATTACATGCTGTCTCTCCATATCATTGAAGCAAACTAATCAAAGAAAAGTACATTCATCTATTGGACATTCTCCCTATCCCTGTGTCTATACAAGGTGGATCCAGATTTTTCTTCTTATTCTCCTGTTTGTTGTTGGCTATTTTCATGAACAGTTCTTTTGCCTTTTCTTCACACCCTTTGAAATTGACACCAAATTCTGTGCTTAATCTCATGATATGTTGTTGAACAAAGTCCAGAGTGCTTAAACTTTGGATGCTAACTTCTGCCGGAAATTGAATACCCAAAGGAACTACTTCTTCTGCAATTAAACTTGAGTTTTCTTCTTCTTGCTTTGATTGTGTTAGTTCAGAATTTCCTGCTACTTCATAAGAAATTACTTCCTTTGTTGTTGAAGACCCAGTCCTCTGTTCTCCTTGTGTGCTCCTGTTCTGCTTTTTCCCCTTCTATATTTCTCCATGGTACGATTCTATTCTTAGGACTGGAGTGGGCTTTGTTAACTTGAATCTCGATATTAACTATGTCATCCACTTGGGCTTCAAAATTTAAAGAATAAGTGTGTTCTGTTGCTATTGGGCCTGAAGACCTACGGCCCATTTGCCCCTCCCTTCTGAATTGGCCCAATGTAGCTTCAAGTGGAACCTTCCCCTTTAAACCCTGGTCACGTGACCTAAAATTTGAATTTTCCCCATCTTTCGAGGCACTCACTTGCCCACCCTTACTATACGCTGGTTCTTTCACTAAAAAGGACTTTGTTACTCTATTGTCCACTGGGTTGAGACTTTGCTTCTCTTTCCTCCCTTCTTCAGCTCTGACGGTGACCGGAATCTCGCACCACACCGGAATATTGTACACGAAACCATCACTGTTCACCTCAATCTCTCTTGGCACCTTTTTCCCATCCCCCTTCACCTTGATCCGAGCCCAGTGAAGATGATTCTTGAGAGAGGTCTCGTCTTCCCTCTCAATATAACCCCCACACTGGTTTCCAATTCGCTTGAACATGTCCTGCGACCACATGCCTTATTTCTGCTGGCCAGCAGCCCGTAGTTGGTTTCCACCATTCGAGGATTAATTTTGTCACGCGCCGAACCATGACCCGGGCGTAACACGACACTTGGTGCCTTACTGCATGTGACCGAGCGAATCACATGGCTTGCTGAATCATCATGAGGCATAACATGAGCGGAATATAACGTGAATGCATGATGAGCCTTTATAAAATGCAATAAGTCATAATACTTAATCAAAATACTTGTTTAAACATGAGTGCGGAAATAACATGAATGAACCAAAATGGCTATACGACTTCGAAAGTGTGACATGACATAACTGACTTGTCTAGTCTATGAAACCTCTATCATGAGTCTGACTAGAAAACATACTTACTGGGACAAGGTTCCCTGCATACCTTAGATGCATAGCTAATCATAAAATAAAGAGTTGACTAAACCCCGAATGAGATGGGGCTCACCAATAAGCTGATACGAATACTGTCCTACTGAGCAGATGTGTCGTCCTGTAAATCTGTACCTGCATCGTGAAATGCAGGCTCCCGAGCAATAAAAGGGGACGTCAGCACATTGAATGTACTGGTATGTAAAGCAACTGAAAGAAATAACATGGAACATATAATAACATGATAAGAATTGAAACTGAAAACCTACACATGAACATGAGCATGAGCATGAGTACATATATATAACATAAGTAAAACATGATAAGTAGGGAGAACATTTCATAAACTGACAACATGATATCACCACGTGGATACGTGGAGTCTGGTACCTCGCCGGACCAGCAGAGCCCCTATACCTTGCCAGGGTATAAGGTTGTAACGTGCCTGATGGATCCATTCAGTGTAAAATTAAGGAATCGTTCTAACTGGGCGGAGCGATCCTTGTCCTACGATGGCTACGTAGTTTCAGGCAATCTGAGCCTTCTTGGTAATTCGTGCAACTCCAAAAAACATGAATATGATATAATTGACTAAGAAGCCCATGATTTTCGTGAAATAACTTGTAAATAACTTGTAATCATGATTTCACGAAGTAACTTGTAACATAGCTTGTATCATGGTTTCATGAGATAACTTGTAGCATGGTTTCATGAAATAACTTGTATTTAGCATGTATGTATCTTGTATCATAGCATGAAAATAATTATATAATATAGTTGCATGAAAACTTGTAGACATATAGGATATTCATGAAATAATCATTCACCTCTAATATTATGGCACATTCACCTCTATGAATTCTTTCTTTCTTCCTTAAGCTTCGTACCGAGTCAAACATCATCATATAAAGTAAAACGGATCCGAGAGAGTAGCAACTTACTGAAACCTTGGATTGCAATGGAATGGATGAATTGCTCATAAACAAAATTAGATCACACTGTAGCTAAATATGAAAATCTTTATTTTAGTTGTTGGTTGAAAATATAATCTGTATTTTAACATCAGCAGCAATGTATGAACAGAACCTCTATAGTATGGGAGCAAAGAAAATCGGAGTCACAACTCTGCCACCAACGGGTTGTTTGCCAGCAGCCATTACTTTGTTTGGTAGAGGAAGCAATCAATGTGTTGCTAGATTGAACCAAGATGCTGTTTTCTTCAATAGCAAGCTCAACAGGACATCAGGTAATTTGAGGAGCAGGCTTCCAGGCCTCAAACTTGTTGTCTTCGACATCTATGAGCCTCTTTTCGATATGATCACTAAACTTGCAGATAGCGGTAATATGCTGAAACACATTTTCTGTTTCATCTTGACTATACTGATCATTGAACATCAATCAGGCAATATTATAAAGTAGATTAATTTAACGAAAAAGAAAGGAGAAACCATAAATTTATCCATCATTTACATAATTAAGGGGTTGATAAATTGACGGACTAGCAGGAACAGGTGCACTTGGTGAAGTAGCTAAACCTATGATTGTTGTAGCGATTTATTCATTTGTTCACTTTTTTTAATATTGACACCGCTTACAAAAAATTCTGCATATGCTACCGATCAGGAGATACTCAAAGTTCCTAAATAAAAAATCCATCCGCATTTAAAGGCTGTTAAATATTTCTTTTTCCTTCGGTGTGGAGGGAGGATTTATTGTCGTTCAAATTCAAAGAGGAAAATTAATGTAGGACTTTTTCAATTTTGTCCCATCGGCCAAATTAATTACTGGCGCAAGCCAAAATGTACAAAACCTATACACTCATTGTGTATATCATATGTATACTTCACGTATATTCTTTGTATACAATATGTATATTTCGTGTATCTCAATGTGCCTATGATGTAGCGCCTGGCAGGCTGTTAGCTAGTCTGTATCATCTGTATATTTATACTTAATATACAAAACCTATACATTTGCTGGCTATTATTCTTTTGAGCGGTCCAAGAATGTGATTAATCCTTGTATTGTAACACATTTTCCTTTGACAATCTACTTTTTTACCTCTATAGGATTCTTTGAATCAAGGAGAGCTTGTTGTGGGACTGGTACGATAGAGACATCATTCCTTTGCAATGTCAGGTCAATAGGGACATGCTCCAATGCCACACAGTACGTCTTTTGGGACGGATTCCATCCCTCTGAAGCAGCTAATGAGAAATTAGCTCAAAGTCTGCTGCAGCAGGGCTTTGATCTCATCTCTTAATGCCTGAAAGCTGCGGAAATCGTCTACTTTTCTAGTTCAGTCATTTAGTGATACTGTTCTATAGTTGCTGTTGGAGTTGCATCAAGTTTAAGCTATATATTATGTCTTGTGAAGTAGTAGTTATAACTATTTAAGGGGCTGCTGATAGCCTTCCTAAGTTCATATACGTTTTCCAAGATTTTACCTACTGTTACATAATAATCGGCAAAAAGATTATTAATAGTAGTGTTTCCACATTACATTCTGTCTCTCCATATCATTGAAGCAAACTAATCAAAGAAAAGTACATTCATCTATTGGAATTTCTCCCTATCCCTGTGTCTATACAAGGTGGATCCAGAATTTGAAGTTTATGATTTCTGAGTATTATCTTTTTCTTTTCTTTTGTGAGATACTAAGGTTCTTGCTTAGATTTATACATTATGTCGCCTTTGTTAGTCAAGTATTGGGTCTAGTTCCTATGTCAATTGCTTGTTCTTGTTCTTCCAAAGTAGAATTGGTGTGAATTGATCCCAATTGATGGGCTATCAAGACATGTGGCCAAGAGCTCGTTGGAGTTAGTGGATAAGCATTAAGTGCTGAAAGTAACTTTATAAATAACTAATTACGCGTACTGAAGCCGATAATACGCAATTGATGTGTTGAATCTTACTTTAATAAGTATTTAATGGTGATATGAAAATATTGATGAGTAACCTGCCACAATCAGGGGCAGAGCTAGGGGATGGCCGCAAGGGGATTTGTCAAAAGCTACACTTCATATACAAAGTTTAACTTTTTATTTAGTAGATGTTGGTTTTCTTTATTTGTTTTCTTCTTTATATTTTGAATCACCGGACCTCAGTGAAAATTTTGACAATGTAATAACTTAAATATATCTAGTTGACTTTTAAATGAATAAAATAGTACGGTATAACCATTTTTAACGCGTGCAAAGGTACGTAAATTAAATCCATTAGTTTACAAACCACTAGGTTATGGCTTTTGGTTTTAACATTGTTGAGAGCTATGGTGGATTGACTGAATTAAATCAAGGAGCATCGGATACAGAAATTTACCTTGAGCCAATAAGAGTAGCCAGAAAATTATAATTTCAAACTCAACGTTCAGTTGTTGTTGTTGTAAACTCAACGTTCAACAGTTAATGAGTCCCTATTTTCTATTGCTGACCACTTCATAGCCACTCGGGCAAATACGGTACTTGCTCTTTCTAATCATGCCATAGTACGACACGTTCTTTGGAAGGTACTTGTGGATTTGCACGTCCGGATCGTTGTTTTTTCCCCACTGCTCCATTAGCACTTGCCTTATGTAGCCATGGGTTCCTCCCGCGTAGAAAACTAAAACAGAACGATGGGATGGAGACGACCCTCCAATTAAGCCATTCGTTGTACCATGAGGGAGATAGATTTCTGGCAAGGATACATCCTTGATAGGGTCGAATCTTTCAGAGGTATTTGCATTGCATAGAACTCGTATCGAGTTTTTATATAAGTAAGGAACAGCAAAGGAAATTTTAGGAGCCTGCAAAATATATGGCAATTACATAAGAAGAACTCTCCCATAAAGACATCAAGTTTAAATTCTGACTTTGCCTCTAGTCAGATAAAAATAGTTAATGGAAAAATTTGTGTTTCTTACCCAATCATGGCAAGCAAGCATGAAGTGATCAGATCCAAGGCTTCTATTCCAATAAGGATATTTTCTTGAGATACTGTCAATGTTATCTGCTGCTGTATTCCGCATAGGACCCCATTCCCGAGAATCGACAACATAAACATAGCTCACTATCGATAAGACACTGAACGGGAGGAAGTAAACATTGGCTTTTTCAGGATCATTAGTATGGAACTTGCTAATCTCAATCTGATGAATCAGAATTCCTTCAATTCTCAGGATTCCTTGACTAGCACTATAGTGAAATACAGGGGGATCACCTTCCTCGTATACGTATATCTTAAAATGTTTTTCCATTTCCAAGTAACTCCTGCAGTACCCAAATAAAGAATCCTTAAACTCCATAGTAAAAAGTTGTTTAAAGTAGTCCCTTTGATATATTTTTGCCCAGTTTTGGTTCTTTAAGTTGCTAAAAGTGAGCATTTTTAGTCCAGATCAAATATTTAACGAACTCTGGCGGTTAGTTTAACAGGAGCAATGATTTTTTTTTTAAGGGAACTTCACATTCGGAGATGTAGTTTAGTAGTTTCTCTATTTCTGATGTTTGGTGCATATTTCTGAGGTGTAACGTCTGATATCTTTTGTCTATTTCTAGTGTTTGGTGCAATTTTTTCGTGCAGTTTTAGAGATTACACGGGATATCCTTTATGTCTTGTTAAATCTTATTCTGTCCCAGTTCCTCTAAATCTAAGGGCCAAGATTGTTAATTATATGATTTTGGTAAACTTAAAGGACCAAACTATTCAGGATTATATTTAAAGGACTACTTTGAACCTATCCTAAAGATAAGGGACTATTTTTGCTCCAGTTCAATTCCATAATCAAAAGTTCAAGAATCTTTATTCCATTGTCATAAGTTCAAGAACCTTTGCACCAATTCAATTCTGTAGGCAAAAGTTCAAGAATCTTTTCTCAAGTTCGATTCTATAGGCAAAAGTTCAAATCTCCAAAAGTTGAAGCTGCTAAATAATAAGGAATATATTTTAGGAAAATACTTTAAAAGCTAGTAGTACTACTTACACCTGTGAAAGGTAGTGGGGTTCCCGTAAATTTGACCAGTAGAGACATACTCAGGATCATCGAATGTTTGATTTTTTCTCTGTGCTTCTTTTATATCAGCTCTCACTCTTACAAGACCAGCTTCAACTCTCTCTAAACTGCTCATCAACTTCTTTTCTAATTCACCAATTGGTGGATTAATATTCTTGGAAGAATCATAATTTGTTGCCGAAGAAAATTTTCCAAAAGAAAGGACCAAAGTAGAGCTTGTTGAACTTTGTAGACCAAAATACAGAGGCACTAAAATCAAGGGAACTGCAATTAACCACACAACTCTACTACTACTAGAAGAAGAAGAATCTGAAGTATTGTCCATTTTCTTTTTTGAGTCTCATTTGTTAATTGGACTCATAACTTATCCCTTTTGCAGAAATGACGCAGCATTTGTGTGTGTCGTTTGTGAAGAGATCACTGTATTACTCACTCCGTCGCTTCCTAATTGGTCCCAAAAAATTTGACACATTTTTATATTTACAAACAATTCATTTATAGTCATGCAAATATAAGACTTATTTTAAACCACACAATTTCATTTATTTCTTGAACTTCATGTCAAACTCAAATTAAGATAATTATTTTGAAACGGTGGGATTTTGACTTTTGTGGGTAAAGTGAAAGCCAAGAAAACGGCCATGTTATGGGGGACTCAAACGAACCATGACGCACGTCTGCTGCCATGCGTCTTTGTTTCATGTTATTCCTAATATGTCACCGCATTGCAAATTTTTTATGCAAATGTAACTATTCTTTATAACTTAGTTTGGTAAACACTAGAGTGTTCATCAGTTTAAAATTACTCAAAAGTAAAAAATTGGTCATTCCTAACTTATAGGCGTTCAGCTTAGGAGCACTTTTTATTTGATCAAATTTTTTAAAACTTTTTGTTATCTTAATTTATGTGACATTAATCTTTTCTTTTTAGTCAGTTTAAAAAATAACGATGCCTTTCCACATTTAGTAACCATTTAACTCTTAACTTCTTTATTTTACTTCACTGAAAAGATTTATAACTACACAAATAGCTTGTTTTAGGCCTCCAATTTGAAAAATCTTTCTTTCATACTCAACTTTCGTGCTCAGTCAAACATTTTCATATAAATTGTGACGAAGGGAGTTTTTCGATATACCTTTCCAAACATAAAATTTCTAGCTTCGTCATCACTTTGTATCAATCATTCCTCCTTTTCTTTATAAGTATATTTTTAAAATTATGTTTGTTTTGTAAAACACTAAAGGGTATATTAGTCATTTTAACAAAAGAAAAATTTATCCCTTTTTTTCACCACACAAACCAAGTGCTTATTAACAATTTTAATATTTTTATTCAAACATGTAACTGCTTATTGTTTTAGCATTTAAAGCTTATTAGCGCATTAGGTTTTTTCTTTCTAAAATTATTTACTAGAAGAAATGAAATTTCTTGCCCTCTTACAATTTTTTTTAAAAAATGACATTTTCAGATCTCTTATTTGCTGTTTTCAAATCTCTTATGTGACAAAATGAAGATATTTTATAAAAATGTCATAAAACTAAAAACGGTTTGGAAAGGGCTAAAAAGGAAACAAGGCAAGGTTATAATTAAGAAGAAGGAATTGACGACAAAACCTTTGCACCAATTTACCAAATGGAAGAAATCCGCATGCTCATTGCTCTGACTATTTTCAATTCAATTTTTTTTTAAAATAAACTTATTTCTCAATTTAAGACCCGCTCATATTTAAAAAACCCATACAACAGTACTAGGTCAAACAACATTTTACTCATATTAAAAGTGCTTATTGGAAGCAAGTAAATGCAACTGAAGTGGACTGAAATTTTAAAAGCACAATAATCATATATTAAAGAAGTAATGGAATTTACACGAACTTGCCAAGAGTTTCAGGTAATATATGGTGCCATAATGCCTCAACTGTACATGGCTTAATGACTTATGACACAGCATAAGAGTATACCAGGCTATACTACTATATAGACAGATTTCTTAGTGAGATGAATTGGTTAAAGCTCCTTTGGAAATATCACAATTTGACTAAGAACTTTGACAATTTTATAGTCCTAGTTAATAGCCATATTCCCCATTCCAACCTCCATAACCTCTTTCTTTTCCTTGTCTCTCTTCATTTGCTCAGAGTTTACAGTATCAGCGGCTTTAGACTGTGCATGAGGCACGCGAGGTTCCAAACTGTTGGGAGCTGCATTGATCCACGGATGAAGAAGGCATTGAGCTGCATTTGGCCGTTTCTCCGGGTCAAAATCAAGTATTGGGATGAGGAAATCAGCCATGTCCTTTGCATCTTTCTTTATTTTCTTAAACTCCGTGCCCAGTTTAGGGAGTAATAGATTGAAGAGCTAGAAGTAGAAGCTCAATTGAAATTAATACCTGCTAGGAAATCAAAAGTAATCAAAGATTCACGGATTTATTCATCTAGTACACACTAACACTAAATCTCACAATCCTCCAGAAAATGAATCAGAATCTTCCATCTAAACTATGTATAGCAACTACTACTACTACTACTACTATGCCTCAGTTCCAAAAATGTAGCAAAAAATATTATCAAAATTCTCATTCATACTATGCCCACATGGATGTAGTGATACTCCACATTTACTGACTTAAAATCCCAATTGAGCCTTCATATCATTGATCACCCACAAATCCACAATCCCTAAAAGACGAAACCACAATGGTAGCTACAGGTTTTACAAAACCCAGTAATTTTATATTAAACCCTATATTTATATTTTAAAAAATCATTTAATACGTACAAATAATCTATCCAGAACCCATTAAACAAAAAGAGAATTACAGTCCAAAACCCATAAACCAAAAATTCTAACATTTCGGCAGCACTTAAATAACAACAACAACAACATACTCAGTATAATACCACCAAATGGGGTCTGGGAAGGGTAACACACCAAATGGGGTCTGGGAAGGGCAACACACCTTACCCCAGTTAGAGAGATTATTTCCGATAAACTCTTAGCTCAGAATAAAACAATAATATATATATGAAATAAAAAAGGTGTGGGAAATAACATACGGACATGAGAGTATCCCAAGCAAGCCAAACAGTTGATAATCATCAGATTTCAAGTGGAAAATCCAAATAGAAGAAGAAATAGGTTTCAAGTGGAAAATCCAAATAGAAAGTCCAGACCACTACATAAATTTGCAACAAGCAGTTGAAGTATCATAAGAGAAGGACATGGCACTCGTTCGTTGAGCTATTCATGATTCATTATTTATTTAGAAAAAATACTTAAATATGACGTAGTTGTTTTTCTATTTTCATTAAATCATATATTTTATCAAAAGAGTGTATATAGAAAAATAGTTTCACTTGGGCAAGTGAGCAAAATCTTGGGAGATTCTTTAGTCTTTACCAAATAATCATGAAAGAGTCCAGTAATGAGTCTATAGCCGAAGATTTTGTCCTTCAACAAAATTCAGAGCACAGTGCACTTCAAATTAGTCAACCTGCCAAAGATTCCAAGTTTTCTCGGGAGAGGCTGCCAAAGTAATGCTTGTGTATTAAACAAACATGGCGGTTCCTCCATGGAACATAACCAACCTTGCTAAACAGTGAAATAGTGCCATGAGAAAAGGAGTCTTGTTGTAGCATTCCTCTACCAAGTATAAATGAAAATTTTCCCAACGTGATTACTGCCCATATGCTTTGACTTGATATGTCACAGCAACACAAAAGTTTTGAATCATTGGGTCGTTTAGGGACTAACTTAGCAGAGGTAATGTAAGCAATAAAAACAAAGCAAACCATGGGATTTAGGATACTAACATTGTGGAAGAAGCTTACACGGAAATCTTGGTCCAATTAGCAGAATAGAAAATCCTTCAACCAAATGGATGAGTGCCCCCTCAAACTGGTCAACAATTCCATTCAAGTCCCAGGTCTTCCCAAGGGAGACTGCTAAATAGCTTTCTTGTTAAAGGAGCTGAAAAGTTTAAATCGACGAAATTGTTTTTAGGCATACTTCCACGCGAGTTTAAGACTAAGCTGGCAAGATAGCAAGCTGCAGCTGATACTGCACATACATGTTGTCTTTGTGCCACAGTTACCGCATAGCTGCATCTCAATTTTAGTTTACCACCATCATTGAGAATATCTGAGCTTCATCCCATGAACAGAATTCCGAGGGTCTCTCGGAAACAGTCATCCTACCTTGGTAGGAGTAAGGTCTGCGTACATTGTACCCTCCCCAGACCCCAAGATGTGGGATTTCACTGGGCTGTTGTTGTTGTATCCCATGAACAGAATTCAACGGCACAGCACATGCATATCCTTTAGTATCTTCACCAAAGTACCTGAATAGATAAAAGTTGAACTCATCAAATCTAAATCTTGAATCTGCCTCGAGAGGTCTCAGACATTAATACAACAAAAGAAATGGGGAAAGTAGGCGGAGTTTAAATGTAATTGTGAGACTGCAGCAAACACTCGTATCATCAATGTTAAACAGTGAATTACTTGGAGTGATGCTCTGGCAAAAGAAAAAAAGGAAGAAGTGCATGTCCGAAACTAATGTAGGCTCTTCCTAACAGCTTTCATTCTAATTCTGCAATTAATTAAACTGGTTCCCTCTCAAAACTGAAATTTCAACAGCGCAATAGTTGAGTGATGTAATAAGAAGATCCGAATAAGGGAAACCATAAGATCCTTAGGAAACAGGGATGATCATATTATAGGAAATCACTAACATGATAACTGAAAAAACAAAACAATCCTTGTATACATATGCCGAAACTCAATTATAAGTTATATACTTTGAGTATTTTGATGTTTCTTGTATGCAGACTTTGCTACTGTGTTCAACGAAAGGTTGTTCAGTACCCAATGGACAAAGCCTAAATGCGGACAATTATTATTATTATTATTATTATTATTATTATTATTATTTTGCAGTTCCAGTAAAACTTGATATGCAAAAGACAATGCGAAACTTTAGAGCAATGCATTCAAGTCATTGTAGTGCACCAGTTGAAAAGAATGAGACCTAACAAATCAATTCTCATAGATCTTACGTGTCCAATTAGTTAGTTCCTATATGGTCACAGCTTGTGCATAAAATGGCTTTACAAACAAAGTTATTTCCCATTAAAAGGATTATCAAATAAGTTACTCAAAAGGAAAGAAGAAACCCAAGAAGAAAAAATAGGCTTCAAGTGAAATATCCAAATGAAAAGTCTAGCACACTACATAAATTTACATATGCAGTTGAAGTATCATAAAAGAAGGACAAGGTACATGTTGGTTGAATTACACCTTCATTATTTAACAAAAATAATTTAAAATGAGTTAACTGATTTTTGTTTACATTAAATCGTAGAAAAAGGTATATTTTGTCAAAAGAAACCACATAAAGGAATATAGAAAAATAGTTTCACTTGGGCAAATGAGCAACTTTGTGTATTCAGTAATTGTTATTACTTAATAGTTGTTGGTATCCCCGTTATGAAGAGTAAAATGTTGAGAGATTATGTAGTCTTTACCAAATGCTCATGAAAGAGTCTGTTCATCAACAAAATAAACGTGGTGGTTCTTCTGTAGAACATAAGCAACCCTGTTAAAGAGTAAAATTGTGTCATGAGAAAAAGGGTGCAAAAAAGAGGAAATGAGATATCTTGCCTTCAAACAATTTGAATAGAAGAAAATGACCTTTTTAGATTCCCTTATGTGTTTTTTACTTATCTCTTATGTATAAAAAAAAAAATCTCTCGTAAAAAGGTCATAAAAATTTAAAAAAATTAAAATGGGCTAAAGCTGCCATTTCTCCCTAAAAAAGAACTTGACAAACTTGTTATAGCATTCCTCTAACAAGTCTAAATGAAAATTTACCTGGCGTAATTGCCGCCAACGAATTTTGACTTGATATACCGCAGCAACGTTCTAGCGTGGCCTTCGATCTAGTAACCCATGAGAAAAAAATGACAAAATTAGTTAAAAAGGATCATTACAAAATGAATATAGGTAGAAAATAAGATCTCTTGACCTCTTACAATTTGAATAGAATAAAATGTCATTTTTAGATCTCTTATATGTTTTTTTCAGATTTTATGTGTAAAAAATGAAAATTTCTTTCAAAAAGATCATAAAACTAAAAAGAAATTGTAATGTGTCAAATACCCAATTCTCTCAATATACATGAGTGATTCTGAAATAACATATAGGCGATCTATTATACTTCGCAGGGGTCATTTAATCAATTCACCCAAAAAAAAAACATAAATCTCATGATTAACCAATATCTCAAAAGGAATATAGATATTACTTACTTGATGAAGAATTAGAAGAATAACAAATCGTTTCAAGTGGGACAGCAAAATGCTGAAAGCATACATGCAATTCACTGATAATTTTGCATTTTTTTATGTCAGAATAATTGCAAGAAAAATGATTAAATTAATATAAAACTTCTTTTCTGAAACTCGTGGAAAATAATAATTAAAAAATAAACTCAAAAACTGAAAGAGAAACAGAAACTTACATAAGTCCTGAATTGTCCTATCACCGACTTCAATTTCTGGAAGGCTTAATACCTAGATGGACCCTTAAACTTGACATGTTTTGTAAGATAAGCATATAAACTTATAAGGTGACCAGATAGACACTTAAACTTACTCAAAGTGTATTTTTCAAGTTTTTCAGTTGTTTTGAAACAAAAACTATATTTTTCAAACACTCACAATTTTCATGGCCAAACAAGCCCTAAATATATCACAAAATATTTTTTTTAAAATGCAAAAATAAGGCAAACGCATATACATGAGATTATAAATGTGCACTTAAACCAATAAATACTCGCTAATCGCAATTTTGCAGCTTTCAATTAACTCGGATTTTTTTTTACACTTGAATAATTAAAAAACAATAACTTTAACCAATAAAAATCCTTAAAAAAGAAATTTCAAATTAAGAAATTTCTAAGTTCAGTATTTCAAGTGTAAAAGAAATTTCAAATTAAGAAAACTGTAAAGCCGAGAAGAAAATCCTTAAAAAAAAGAAATTTCTTAATTTGAAATTTCCTTTTTTAAGGATTTTTATTGGTTAAAGTTATTGTTTTTTAATTATTCAAGTGTAAAAAAAAAAACCGAGTTAATTGAAAGCTGCAAAATTGCGATTAGCGAGTATTTATTGGTTTAAGTGCACATTTATAGTCTCATGTATATGCGTTTGCCTTATTTTTGCATTTTAAAAAAAATATTTTGTGATATATTTAGGGCTTGTTTGGCCATGAAAATTGTGAGTGTTTGAAAAATATAATTTTTGTTTTCAAAACAACTGAAAAACTTGAAAAATACACTTTGAGTAAGTTTAAGTGTCTATCTGGTCACCTTATAATTTTATATGCCTATCTTACAAAACATACCAAGTTTAAAGGTCCATCTGGGTATTAAGCCTTTCTGGAATATGGGAAATGTTTGACCACTGGGAGTTTGAGCCACTCCGATTGCTGCAACTTTCTTCTAACTCTGGGCAGCCATATCTTAAAAGGAATATAGATATCACTTACTTGATGAAGAATTAAAAGAATAACAAATCGTTTCAAGTGGGACAGCAAAATGCTGAAAGCATAGATGCAATTCGAAATAATCGCATGAAAAGGATTAAATTAATATAAAACTTCTTTTGAAACTCGTGGAAAATCATATAATTAAAAAATAGACACAAAAACTGAAAGAGAAACAGAGACTTACTTAACTGAATTGGCCTCCGATTAAATTAATATCAATATATGAAATATGGGAAATCTTTGACCACTGGGAGTTTGGGCCACTCCGATTGCTGCAACTTTCTTCTAACTCTGGGCAGCCTCTAATAGTCAGCTCCCTTAATTTGGTGAGGCGTCGCATGGCATCTCTGGATGGCAGATACTTTAGTTTTTCGCAGGAATATAAAAGTAACGATTCCAAAGAAACAAGGTTGCCGAGCCCATCCGACAGAGCTTCTAACAATGGACAAAATTCGATCCAGAGACGCCGTAATTTGGGCATAGCATCTATGAAGTCCACATGTTGTAGCCGTTTGCACCTCAGTAGTATTAATGTTTCAAGAGAAGTAAGATTGCCAAGACCATGAGGAAGAGCCTGGATTCCGAAATCATATATTCTGACCTCTCTTAGGGCAGAGAGTTGCATAAGCTGATGGGGCAGAGAATCAAAATTCTCACGTCCGTACACCCACAATGTATGAAGGGACGAGAGCTGCTGAATGCCATTAAATATCAATTAGAATGCCTCAAAATCCACCGACTCTGAGAAAGGACCAATATCCAATTCCCGTAACCCAGTGAGACGGTGAATCCCCCCTGTGGGTACACTATTCAGTTTGGGGCATTCTGATATATCTATAGATGATAGTGAAGGCATTTCCCCAAAATGTAAAGGGAAGGAAACTAAGTTGTTACACCTGTAGACATCCATGTTAGGTGTGGAATTGGCCAAACAAGTCAATTCTTTTGTTCACATAGTCGTGATGTAAGCGCTTATCTCATGATAGTCGTGATGTAAGCGCTTACCTCATCATAGGAAATTCATTCCTATAAATAGGTAGCTTATGGTTCATTTGTAAACACACCAAATTGAAGAAGACAACACATCCCAAAGAGAGAGAAAAATCTAAGAGAAATACTCTTAGTGAAAGGCCTAAGTAAGAGAAGGTCTTTGAGAGAATTTTCTGTGGTAAAATTCTTGAGTGTAATTGGGATTGGGGTTGCGAGGTTGAGTGTTGTAAACACTTGTAATATTTCTTCTTTAATAAGATCTGCAGCAGCAACGTGGACGTAGCTCTCACATTGAGGGTGAACCACTATAAATCTGTGTGTGTGCTATTTATTCTTCGCTTACATCACGGCGTAAGTAGGTTCTGTCTAAGGAGGTTGGTATTTAAGTGGTCCAGCTGTGACCCTCCAATCTTTCCTGGGAACCTGCTTACAAAGGTCGAATTTGGGATTCAAATCCTAACAACTGGTACCTGCTTACAAAGGTCGGATTTGGGATTTAAATCCTAACAACTGGTATCAAAGCAACAGGTTGTGTTGTGATTTAGAAACGATGGGAGGCGAAGATGGTACGACGCACGGCATCGGTAAATTCGATGGTACAGACTTTGCGTTCTGGAGAATGCAAATTGAAGATTATTTATATGGCAGAAAGCTTCATGAACCTCTGAGTCTGAAACCAGAGGAGATGAAGCAAGCAGATTGGAATCTCCTCGACAGACAAGTTCTGGGAGTCATTCGGCTGACGCTGTCGAAGAACGTTGCTCACAACGTGGCAAAGGAGAAGACCACCGCAGATATGATGAAGGTATTATCTGACATGTATGAGAAACCTTCGGCAAATAATAAGGTATTTCTCATGAAGAAACTATTTCATCTAAAGATGATGGAAAATGCTCATGTTGCTGCACACGTAAATGAATTCAATACCATTGTAAATCAATTGTCATCGGTAAAAATTGATTTCGATGATGAAGTGCAAGCTCTAATTTTGTTGGCATCCCTACCAAATAGCTGGGAGCCAATGAGAGCAGCGGTTAGTAATTCTGTCGGCAGTGACAAACTAAAGTTCAACGATGTTAGGGATCGTATCCTTGCTGAGGAAGTGCGCAGGACAGATTCTGGAGAGGCATCGACGAGTTCTGCTTTTAATGTTGAAAACAGAAGCAGAAATTATGACAGAAACTACAACCGAAATAGGGGCAGATCGAAGTCAAGGAATGGCAGGGGTCAATCCAGACCAGGACGAACACATGAGTGTTGGAACTGTGGAAAACCAGGTCACTTCAAGAAGAACTGCAGGGCGCCAAAGAAGGAGGACAACAAGGGGGCTGGAATCAACGCTGCTACGGAAGACATTGGCGATGCGTTGTTGCTATCGGTTGACAGCCCGATAGACTCTTGGGTGCTTGACTCAGGAGCGTCCTTTCATACCACCCCACATCATGATATAATGACAAACTACGTGGCTGGGAATCTCGGCAAAGTTTATTTAGCCGATGGAGAGCCGCTAGACGTTGTTGGCACGGGAGACATTAATTTGAAGATGTCAAATGGATCCTCGTGGAAGATTACAAAAGTTAGACATGTTCCAAAGCTGATGCGAAACCTGATTTCAGTAGGTCAGCTTGATGATGAGGGATATGATCTCAACTTTGGTAATGGGTCTTGGAAGGTGGCGAAAGGTGCTATGGTAGTTGGCCGAGGAAAGAAGATTGGCACTCTCTACATGACGACTATCTGTCGTGATACTGTTGTTGTGGTTGACAACACAAAGAAGACAGATTTGTGGCATTGTCGGCTGGGACATATCAGCCAGAAGGGGATGAAGCTGTTGGTGACAAATGGCTTAATTCCGGAGCTGAAGACGGTGGACCTTCATACGTGTGAGAGCTGCATTCTCGAAAAACAAAAGCAAGTAAGCTTCTCAAATGCAAGCAGGGAGTTGAAGGTCGAGAAGCTGGAATTGGTGCACACAGATGTGTGGGGACCTACCATTGTCCCCTCCCTTGGAGGATCACACTACTACGTGACCTTCATTGATGATTCAACCAGGAAGGTATGGGTTTATTTTATGAAAAATAAATCCGATGTGTTTAGTGTATTCAAAAGATGGAAAGCCATGGTCGAGAATGAAACAAACCTCAAGTTGAAGTGTTTGAGGTCCGACAACGGCGGAGAATACACTGATGGTGATTTCAAACGGTACTGTGCCGATAATGGGATCAAGATGATGAAGACTATTCCTGGAACGCCGCAACAGAATGGAGTAGCCGAAAGAATGAACCGAACGTTGAACGAGCGTGTTCGGAGTATGAGAATACACTCTGGACTGCCCAAGACATTCTGGGCAGATGCAGTCAATACCGCGGCCTTCTTAATTAACCGAGGACCGTCAGTTCCCTTGGATTTCAGAATTCCAGAAGAAGTCTGGAGTGACAAGAAGGTAAATCTTTCATTTCTGAAAGTGTTCGGTTGCTTATCATATGTTCATAATGATGATACGGCTAGAAGCAAGCTTGATCCAAAATCAAAGAAGTGTTACTTTATTGGCTATGGTGACACCGAGCTTGGGTACCGATTTTGGGATGAACAAAATCGGAAGATCATCCGAAGCAGGAATGTTGTCTTTAACGAAGAGGTACTGTACAAATACAAGCTGCAAAAGAATTCAGAATGTCAGGACAAGGAATCGGAAATAGTCGATTTGAAGGACTTTCCGGCACCTGAGCCGCAGCCAGGTACAACCGAGGCAGAGGAACAAACAATCCGAGAAGGTGCTGATGAAAGTGTTGATTCTGAAACAAATGAACAGACGCCAATCACAGAGCTGCGTAGATCATCCAGGATCAGGAAGCCGCTTCACAGGTACTCTCCATCCCTCAACTACATTCTACTCACTGATAGAGGGGAGCCAGAATGTTATGAAGAAGCAATGCAAGTCGATGAATCGACTAAGTGGGAGCTGGCAATGAAGGATGAAATGGATTCACTATCGGCAAATCATACATGGGAATTATCCGAGTTGCCAAAGGATAAAAAGGCATTGCAAAACAAATGGGTTTATCGGATAAAGGAAGAACCCAATGGAAGCAAGCGTTATAAAGCAAGGCTGGTTGCAAAGGGATTTCAACAAAAAGAAGGCATTGACTATACGGAGATCTTCTCTCCCGTAGTCAAGATGGTGACTATCAGAACTGTTCTTGGGCTGGTAGCAAAGGAAAATCTACATCTGCAACAGATGGACGTGAAAACTGCATTTCTTCACGGTGATCTAGACGAGGAAATCTACATGCGACAGCCGGAGGGATTCAAAATCAAAGGAAAGGAGAATCTGGTGTGCAAACTTCAAAAGAGTCTGTACGGACTAAAACAGGCTCCAAGACAGTGGTATTTAAAGTTTGACAGCTTTATGAAGAAAGCTGATTTTTCAAGGTGCGAGGCAGATCACTGCTGTTACTTCAAAAAATTTGAAGACTCGTACATGATACTGCTACTCTATGTCGACGACATGCTAATCGTAGGAGCAAACCTACAGGAGATTGATCGGTTGAAAAAAGGGTTATCGGAAGAGTTTGCAATGAAGGATTTGGGAGCTGCAAAGCAAATCCTTGGGATGAGAATCGACCGAAGCAAGGAGGGCATCAAACTCTCACAAGAAGAATATGTGAGGAAAGTTATCAAAAGGTTTAACATGCATGATGCCAAGCCAGTCAGCACTCCCTTGGCTGGACACTTTCGGTTGTCAAAGGATCAGTCGCCGACAACCGAGGATGAGAAGAAGCAGATGGACAAGATACCTTATGCATCTGCAATCGGTAGTCTTATGTATGCAATGATATGTACAAGGCCAGACATTGCACATGCAGTGGGAGTTGTCAGCCGATTTATGAGCAATCCGGGAAAGCAACACTGGGAGGCTGTGAAGTGGATATTCAGATATCTGAAAGGCAGCTCGAGTTCAGCTCTGTATTTCCGAAAATCAAAAACAGGATTGCAAGGGTATGTTGATGCTGACAACGGTGGTGATATTGATAGCAGAAAGAGCACATCCGGGTATGTTTACACCTTCGGAGGTACTGCAATCTCTTGGGTTTCCAAGTTGCAAAAGATAGTAGCTCTCTCTAGTTGTGAGGCTGAGTACGTTGCTGTGACGGAGGCCACAAAGGAAATGATGTGGCTACAATCTTTTCTGCGGGAATTGGATCAGGACCACGAGGGAAGTGTGCTATATTGTGATAGCCAAAGCGCCATTCATTTGGCAAAGAACCCGGTTTACCATGCTCGAACGAAGCACATACAACTCCGGTACCATTTCATTAGATCAGCTTTGGAAGATGGAGCGCTGGTGCTTGAGAAGATCGCAGGGAGTCAGAATCCAGCAGACATGCTGACAAAGGCAGTGACGATAGACAAACTGAAGCTATGCTCAACTTCAGTTGGCCTGCACGAAGTATGAAAGTAGGAAAGAGCTGCTGCATCGATCAAAGTGTGAAGACAAATTAAAATTAGTCTTCAAGTGGGAGATTTGTTAGGTGTGGAATTGGCCAAACAAGTCAATTCTTTTGTTCACATAGTCGTGATGTAAGCGCTTACCTCATGATAGTCGTGATGTAAGCGCTTACCTCATCATAGGAAATTCATTCCTATAAATAGGTAGCTTATGGTTCATTTGTAAACACACCAAATTGAAGAAGACAACACATCCCAAAGAGAGAGAAAAATCTAAGAGAAATACTCTTAGTGTAAGGCCTAAGTAAGAGAAGGTCTTTGAGAGAATTTTCTGTGGTAAAATTCTTGAGTGTAATTGGGATTGGGGTTGTGAGGTTGAGTGTTGTAAACACTTGTAATATTTCTTCTTTAATAAGATCTGCAGCAGCAACGTGGACGTAGCTCTCACATTGAGGGTGAACCACTATAAATCTGTGTGTGCTATTTATTCTTCGCTTACATCACGGCGTAAGTAGGTTCTGTCTAAGGAGGTTGGTATTTAAGTGGTCCAGCTGTGACCCTCCAATCTTTCCTGGGAACCTGCTTACAAAGGTCGGATTTGGGATTTAAATCCTAACAATCCAAAGATTCAAGAGATCGACAATGCTCTAGCATTCCACTTGGTAAACTGTTCAATCCATCACAATTGGACAACTTAAGACTTTGAAGGGAAGTCAAATGATTCTCTCCCCTGGGAACAGGAATGGAATTGAAATTGGTGCAGCTGTCAATCTCTAAGCTCTTAAGAGAACGGAGATTGTACAAGCTTTGTGGCAATTCACGAAACTCTCCACAATCTGAGAACGAAAGATGTTTAAGAGAAAAGTTGTTGCGTAGCATCTCATCTGGAATACAAGTGAGCTCTTTCACATCACAGACAGTAAGCTCTACGAGAGATGTCAATTTGCTGCACAAGTTCAACAATGGCATTTCACTGTCAAGTTCTTTAATGCTTAATTCACGTAGGACTTCAAATTGATTCGTTGTACTTTTTAACAGTGGACAGCCACTAATGCTCAACTTCTCAAGCACAGGAAATATTCTCACTCCAAGTCCGTCTCTACCACCAGTTCTTGTTGGTAACAATCCCACTCCCTTCCACTCAGTAAGACTAGGCATATCTTTCAATACTAGTTCTTTGAGTAATCGGAACACTTGGATGTTGGCGTTATTGCTACTTGATCCAATATTGTTAACCTCAACACCATAAAATTTAGGTCCAACACATTCCACCTCATGGAACCCTATCAGCTCAAGATGCTGTAGGGATTCCAATTGACCAAGTGAAGGAATTTCCTTGCACTTTTTGAAACCACTTAATTTCAATTTGACCGAATTTGGTAACAATTCTTCACTGAACCATGAAGGAAATCTAATTCCCAAATAGTCCTTCACCGCTAAGGTTTTCAAGTTAGGATGCGGTTGAAGACCATCCAAAACATACTCATCATTGATGTCACAGTCTTCTGATTCATCATGGGACCATGAATATGCTAGCTTGTAGATATTTGGTTTCTTCTGTAGATATGCTCTTCCAGCTTCTTCTCTACTACGGACCAATTGCAGATTATTGATCGTCAATTCACCTCTAAGGTTCGTCAAAGGACCTAATTCTTTTATTTGACGACCTTCCTCTGATCCCACCTTGAAAAACTGTAGGGTTTGAAGACAAGTCAATTGTCCCATGTTAAGTGGCATCTGAAAGTGCATATACCGAGTAAACCGTCGTTCCCACGCCATAGCAAGATCACCAGTTTTGCAATATATGTGTCTCAAACTTAGCATACTTCCCATATCAGCTGGAAGTTCCTCCAGTGAAAAGCAGTTACTCACTCTAAACGTTTGCAAATTGTAGAGCTTGCAAATGGAGTTGGGCAAGGTTTTGATCATAGTGTTGGATAGATCGATATATCTCAAGTATATTAGCTTGCCGACTGAGGCGGACAACTCCTCGATGCTGGACATGGACAAATTTAAAACTCTCAAGAACTGAAAGCTCAATACCATGTCTTTAAATATATCGCTTCTCCAGAACAATGTGCACAAACGCCTTGACTCATTTACCTTATCTATTTGATCACTTGGTGAGTCCCATCCAAAGTATCGAACTTGAGAAAGATTTTCTCCTCCGATGCTCTTCGGATCAAATAGTTTAGATTTTAAGACATCTCCAGCCAAATCATGCACAAGATCATGCATCTTACAGCGTGTTATATTCTTGTGCTCATCAAGCTCAACATCTTGCAGCAAGGAATTTCGCAACAAGAGTTGAAAAAACTCGTTTCCAACGTCTTCCATCACAGGAGTCTCTTCACATGGACGAAGAAAGCCTTCTGCCATCCAGAGTTGGATTAGTTGGTCCTTTTCAAACTCAAAATCTTTTGGAAACATTGCGAAGTAGGCAAAACATTTTTTAAGATGTGCAGATGGTAGATAATCATAGCTGAGTTTTAGGATTTTCTTTATCCTATTTTCCCCTTTATCATCTCCACCTGCAACGCGGTTGCCAGAAAGAATTTCCTGCCATTCATGTTTATCCTTATTGCGTAAGAGGCCTCCCAACACACTTGCAGCCAGCGGAAGACCTTGACACATTTCAACAATCCTGTTTTCCATGCTCACCATTTCTTCTGGAACCTCCCCATCAGCAAATGCTCTTTGTTTGAAAATGGACCAACAATGATCATCTGATAATCTTCCCAACATATGAATATCTCCTGATACTGTGGATGCCACCCGTTTAATACGAGTAGTCACGAGAATGCAGTTTCCTCTGGAGGTATTTATTCCTCTCAAGGTGTCCACAAACTCATGCCACAGTGTCTCGTCAACGTGCCACAAATCATCCAGGACAAGCAAATACTTGTTCCCTCCGAGTTCTTTTCGGAGCTCCTTGACAATTGTATCCCTGTTTTGGACCTTAAGATTCCCCCGTGTCAATGATTCGAAGATCTGTTCGAGAAAGCTCTTGTTTGCACATTTCAGGTAAACACAACCAAACTCTCTTATCAAAATGTTTCTCGATTTCCTCATCATTGAAAATTATCTTAGCCACTGTAGTTTTCCCTAAGCCCCCCATAGCCACTATGGGAATGGTGCACAGAGCAACACCCTCTCTGATGTTCAACATCTTCCTCTTTATTTCAGCAACATCGTGGTCTCTACCAACAACATCTGAAGCAACAACTACGGAATCTGTTTCTCGAATTGGTAGTATTTGTCGAGAAGGAACTATCTGTGATTGGAGACCGAGCTCATTCGCTGAACGATTGATATCCCTCAACTCTTCATTGATGTTGTTGATTTTTCGAGACATCTTGCACTTATAAGCAGTATGAGAGAAGAAGTTACAGACCTTTTCCATTGGGTTGTTTCAGATCTTCATAACTTCTGCTTTGAGAGATTCATATTTGAATTCGTCAAACATGTATTCAGCATCTTCAGCAACTCTCTCAAGCATCTTGAGCCATTCTTGCACCGCCTGATCCTCAACTTGTCGTCTTTCAGCATCATGAATCAAAGCTTGAATCATGGTTACATTTTTTGTCAGCATTCTGAGATTTTTCTTGCAGTTCCACAAACTTTTGGCCTCCTCAATAGAGAGATAGCGCAGCTTTTGAAGCACAACTTGAACAGTAGCACCAATTACAGGATCAGCCATTGTTGCTTTGCAGTTTGCTCCTTCACAAAGTCTTCTCAAAGTTCTTGCAGAAGTCTTCTGTTGCTCTACTAGTTGTTTGAGGACCAATAAAACGAAGACAATAATCCAAAAAGTAAAAGAAAAATGAGTGGTTGTCATGACCCCAATGAAACAAATATCTCTGACACAACAGTTACTCCGTTTAAACAATGAGTAAACAATTCTTATTTTTGTTTGGTATTCCTAGAAAATATTGTATCTCAAGTTTTCAAAGAAAAAATATTGTAACTTTTTCTTTTACCAAATAACTTTACAGAACTTTCTTTCAAACTAAGAGTACTATTGTATTAGTTGATTGTCAATAACGGATAAGTTTTAAATATTTTAAAAAAAATTAAATATTAAAATTAATTTTTATAGCTAAACAGTAATACGTTTGGATGGGAGTGCTGAAATTAATGATGCGTAATTGACCGTAAAAAAGTTATGATAAACTAATATTAGTTAAATGATTAAAATACCTTCAATTTTTTTTTGCAAAACTTACGAACTTAAAAGTATATTTTTAAAAGAAATGAGAAACTGACGAATATAAAACTAATAAAAAATTGTGGGTTTAGTTTTGGGAAATATTTTTAAAAAATATTACAAACATTAAGGATAAAATAGTGAAAAAAATTATAAAATAAAAATGTTTATAAGTTGAAAAGTCATAACTTAAAAAGAGACTTAGTCTGTTTAGCCAAACTTTTAAAATCAGTTTACTTTAAAAAGTATTTTTGGCGAAAAGCAATTTGTGTTTGGTCAAGCTTTCAAAAAGTATTTCTAAGTGTATTTTTATCAAAAATATTTTTTGTGCATAAACTATTTTTTTAGCTTCTGAAAAACATAAGCACTTATTTTCTCCCAAAGCTTAGTCAAACACCTCACTCACTTTTTTTAAATAAGCACTTATTGAAAAATAATAAGAACTTTTGAGGAAAAAATAAGTTTGGCCAAACATGCTATAAGTTACGAATTTTTTCTGATATTTGCTTATAAATCAATTTATTAACCAGCTTATAAGCTTATAGTTTGCTTAATCAAGCTTCAAGGAGACAAAAGTGCTTATTTTTTTTTATAAAAAAAAATGAAGTGTTTGGTCAAATTTGTAGGAGAAAATAAGTGATTTTTGAAAGTATCGAAAACTATTTTTCAGAAGCTAGAAAAAATTATGTTTTCTCCAAAAATATTTTTTGAAAAACACTTTTGGAAAAATAGCTAGTCTATTTGTCCAAGCTTTTAAAATCAACGTATTATGAAAAATATTTTTCTCAAAAGTAATTTTCAAAAAAGTATTTTTGGCAAAAAACAGTTTGTGTTTGCCTAATTAATTTTAAAAACACATTTAAACAACAATTAGTGTTTCGCCAAACTTTTAAAAAGTGCTTCTAACTGTATTTTTTTTCAAAAGTGTTTTTCAAAAAAGTATTTTTGGGAAAAAATTATTTTTTTAGTTTCTGAAAAACTATTTTTGCTACTCGTCAGAAGCACTCATTCTCTCAAAAACTTGGTCAAACACCTCACTTTTTAAAAATAAATTTGGCCAAATAAAAGCACTTTTTAAAAGCTTAACTAAACACTAATTATTGCTTAAAAATGTTTTCCAAATTAATTCGCCAAACATAAATTATTTCATACTAACTTAGTTTAAAATGTTTTTTCAAAATAAGCTGATTTAGAAGCTCCAAACAAGCTATTAGTCAAACACTCTAAGGAAAATCTCCAAGTTGCAATGCTTCATTTTTTAAACTCTATAAGCAGTATTAAATGGTTGAACTTAAAAAAAAGAAAAAAAAAAAGGGGCAGACCCCGTGTGTATTTTATCCTAATAATAACCAAACAGAAATGCAGTAATAAAAAATATGAAGAGTCAAAGCAAGTTGGACAGCAATGGTTAGATACAAAATGATACATAGAATGTAACAATGTAAATAAAGTGAAAAAAGTTTACCTAGAGTCGTTACACATGTTTAGGTACATAGGAAAAAAGAGAGGCATTAGATTGAGCAAATCACAAAAATCTGAAAAATCTCCTTTGGTAGATTCAAGATCTAAGAGTACATACGCTCAAACTGCACTTTTTGGGTAAATCTTTCTTCATACTTTCTCTCAGTCAAACCTCCAAGAATGTCATATACTTGTGTTGACTCATAACCCCAAGAGATTTTTCTTACATAATATTTCATAAAAATTACAGCTTGGGGTTTGGTATTTTAGCTATCTGATCTGAAAAAAATTGAATCTTGGCAACTTTTGGACCTTTTTGAAGTACCCTTTTTGATTTAAATTGAATTTGAGCTTAGATTATGTAATGGAAGAAAAGGCAGCAGCTTTGCATACAGCTATAAATGCTGTGCAAGCATTAGGAAGGGGTTTTGATGTGAATTATGATACAAGACTGTTATATTGTAAGGGGGTGGGTGGGTCTAAGGTTGTAGAGATTGATGAAGAGCATACAAGGGATGTTTGTTTATATGATGATGTTGTCTTGCCTAATGTTTCGAGGGATATTAAGAATTTTCAGGAGTCCGGTGGTCGTGATGGCTCTAGTGTTTGCAATTATAATGAGGTATGTGTTGCTCTGTGTTTGATTTATTAAATTACTGAATTGTTTGGTTATACTGTTTTGTGTCAATTTAGAGTTGTTTTCTGCAAGTACCTGGATGTTATGTGTAACTATGGAATCCCCGAGGGCCAGTTGGTGCATGGTTTGAAGCTCGGTGGATAATAGACCCGCCCCTCTATACTTCTCTACTTAAATACCAGATTGTCCTTAGTTCTAACTTTGTGACGTGTAACTCACACATTATGCGCTGCTGGCTCTTACCATTGAACAAAAGCCCTGCAAGTATCCGGATGTTGGCTCAAGTTTTTGACATTTGTAGTAATTAAGTAGGTATATATAAGCGCTCAGGAAATTAAAAGATCGGAAGAAGAGGAAGAAAAGAAGGTTCAAGATGGTAGAGTTACAATGACTCTTGCTTCAAAACAAAAACCCTTCTGTTTTGAATCAATTGTCCTAGATACTTTGGGCTAAGTTCATTTGTGCTTGTTGGTGCATAGGATGAGCTTTTAGTGAAAGTTGATCTCTATTTGCATCTAGGAGAAAATACCAAATAAAGATTCAGGTGGTGACTCAATTGCAGGAAAATGTTGAATTGTGTGGAGTGCGTGAAGCAATCCTCAATGTATTGTTAGTACACTAGTGCTGGGATTTGGGAGGAGTGGGTACCAAAGCAGAATTATCAAAGTAATGGAATACCTACAACAGGTTATATGAGCAAGGGAAGGGGTTCTGGCTGTGAGACGGCTGGGGCATTTGACGAATGACGTGCCAATTGTGGCTGTTTCTTCAGTTTCTTTTTTGGGTTTGATAGCCTCTGATATATGTCAGACTTTAGTCTAAGCTAGACCAGACCGTTCCCTCTTAAAGTCTAAACTCTTCTAGTATGAAGAAGGGATGTGGTTGGTAGCAAGAGGGGACACCTTAACAGCTGAATTCTAAGAAAAAGAACGCATAGCTCTTGCTTCATGTACAAACATGGATCATTAGTTAGTGCATTGCCGTTACAAGCTAGTTGTGGTGGGCGGTACTGGATCTGTTGTAACAGTCAATATTGACAACAGATAAAGATGTGATGTTTAGCAGGAATTCAATAGAGAGAGAAGGAGCCAATTGTAAGATGTAGCTCCTTTGGCTCTGTTGTGGGAACTTTCAAGGGAGAGGATTAGGAGTCTTTGAAGGGGGGAGACCAAATTTTAATAGTTAAGTGCATGTTTTTCTTTCTGTTATGTTTTCGTGCAAAAGAGAAGAAAAGAAACTCAAGTAGTACGGTTGTTTCACAAGGTACTACCATTGCAGGGCGCATTTGCTGTTCTCCCATTATGCAGGTCCTCTTTTCAGGTTTTGTAATGGGAAGAAATTGTGGGGGGGGGGGGGGGGGGGGAGGATATGGTCGGTTTCAATCGAAATAAAGGATGTACTGTTGGGGTATACTAGGTTTTTTGCACAGCAAAATAAAATATTATTTTATTAAATTCCCATCTTGTATGGTGTTGACAAGAACAATAAGTTTTCTTTTTCTTCTATTTTCAATGTATGCATGTATTTGCCAAGTCTTCTCCATCTTCAGGTTTTCAAATGTAGCTCCTGTCTTTAGAAATGGTTCTCCCATCTTTATTCTGCTCCTCTACACCACCATCTGTTCTTTTGTCTTTTGAGACAACTATTGAATTTTTATGCAGCAAATGTTGCAAACTTTTGTATGAAAAATGTAGTGTTGGGATGCCTTTTTGTACATTTGTGTTGTAGTATGAAAAATGTAGCTCCTGTCTTTAGAAATGGTTCTCCCATCTTTATTCTGCTCCTCTACACCACCATCTGTTCTTTTGTCTTTTGAGACAACTATTGAATTTTTATGCAGCAAATGTTGCAAACTTTTGTATGAAAAATGTAGTGTTGGGATGCCTTTTTGTACATTTGTGTTGTAGTTAAGTTTTCAATTATGTTATTAGTATTCAATTCCTAGTGATATCTTCCATGTCTTTGTTCATCTGTGTTTTGAAAAGGTTCTTCGTTAATCTGTGTTTTCTAATGCTTGTTCAAGTCTCTCTACTTTTGCTTTCCTAATTTAATTTAATAAATAATTTTCTCCTATTACTTATTCTAGTGCTGCTTTTGACTGCAGATGGTGGAATATTTTAATAGAAAGGCTAATATTTCAGGCCAAGCCCCTCTTGGTAGCTTTAATGTAGCATTCAGTTTCACTGGTGCAAAGCATTTAGATGCTACTACTACAAAGACACTTTGTATGGATGGATATTTCATACCACTTGCTAGGCTTCAACTCATGAACTCACAACTAGTATTACAGGAAAGTGTTAGAAGAGCTGTCCCAGCATCATGGGACCCACCTGCATTAGCAAGGTTAGAATTTCTCATTACTTTTCTTTCGACAAGTTAAATTTGTTTATATAATTGACATGTTAATAACTTTTGGTAGAACCTCTTATCATTCGCTAACAAGGGGTTACCTCTGTCTCTTACAGCTTCATTGAAAATTTTGGGACTCACATAATTACATCTGTAACTATCGGTGGTAAAGATGTAATTTATGTTAAACAGCACCTTTCATCACCTCTGTCGACAATGGAAATAAAAAATTATGTTCATGATATTGGAAATCAGAGGTTCTCCAGCACAGACAGCCTTACAAGTTCAGGTTTATTGAAATACAAGGATAAGGCTAGTTCCGTTATTTTCCTTGTTTTTCAAACTTTAAAAACTATTCTTTATTGTTTGTTATTTCTACTAAAATCATTGTTTTAGACTGTTTCCTTTCAAATAAATTGCTTGTAAATTAAATTGTGCAGTCCAGTGATCCGTCGATATTCAATAGCCAAGGGATATATCCCCAGCCCACTAATGCTCCATATATTGCTGGAAATGGGAAAGAGGTTTGTGACATTCCTTTTCTTTTCTTCTGGGTTTTATTGCTTAACGAATAGGTGCAAAGTTATGTGTGATCTTTTCTACTACTGAGGGTCATTCTCAAGAAAAATGTCATAGAACTAATGCTCATTTGAATGTCAAGAAGGAAGGACCCGTGTTCCTCTTAATAATTGCTTTTTCATGTAATTTTTTTGTCTTCTTATATTACCACTAAGACTATTAGTTATTGCCACCAACTACATTTATGTGATGGGTGTCATGTTCTCAGAGTTGGTAACAAGTTCTGAAATAATAATGTTCTATACAACTTCCAAAGTTTTAATAGTTCAAACTCATTTAAAAGTGTTTTTTCAGTCAAAACCTACTTGTTAGAAACAATTTTAGTTTTTTCATCTTTCTGTGACCAAATTAATAAGTCAAATTATTTCTTAATGTGTACTTTAGTCTGTTGACCGTGATGCAAAATCATCATTTGCGGTTTATTCCTGAATATTGTTTTTGTTCAAAAGCTACCACATGTATGCTGGTATGCTGCTTTGACCAGCCAATTATCTAATCTATCACGATATCCCCCCTCCCTCTCTCTCGCTCTCTCACTATGGAGAAGTAATAGCTGTGCCACATTTTGCTTTCAAGTTCCAACCCACTACACTTCTTTAACATCTTTCAGTCATCATCCTGCTGTCATTCACACCTAAAACTCATAAAACATCATTTCGGCCAGCAATTTTCAGGACTGTGATGATGGGAAAATCTTATTTACATATTTCACCTGTTGCCATATTGGAAGTAGCAGATTTGTTGGATTGAGACCTTTTATGTGACAAGTTGCATTGCTTCAATATATAATGGTTTGGTCTTCCATTTTTGTTGCACGGATTTCCTAAACTATAATTTTCTCCTGTAAATTAGTCCCAACTCCTAGTGGGGTGCATCTTTCTTCCATTATTACATCAACAAGTAATTTAAAGCTTTCAGGATATGCCGGGGAGGGTAGGGGGGAGAGAGATTTATCCAAATTTGGAGGATGAAGTCATTTGAGTGTCAATACTGGGTCTTATTGGTGTTAAATTTCTTCACATTAGGTTTATTGCTAATTTTAATAATGTGTTTTTTTGTTAAAACACTTATCAAATTTTATTTTTCAAGACGAAATTTTCTTCGACCAGTTTCTTGATTGCTCTTAAATCATCTGGAAAACTTGATTTTTCTGATCTTGCCAATAATGACAGTAGACAGTAGTTTGAATCTAGATCTTTCTTTCCGATGTATCTGATGTAGGATGTCACGGTCATTTTTAGAAGAAGGGGAGGGGATGATCTGGAACAAAGCCACACACAATGGGCAAAAACTGTCAGATCATCTCCAGATGTCATTGAGATGTCATTCTTCCCTATAACTCTCCTGCTTGAAGGAATCAAAGGGAAAGAGCATTTGGAACGTGCTATAAGTCTTTATCTTGAATGTAAGTTATCTTGTTTACTGGAAAAAGTTATATTCTTTATCAGAGTTCTCTGACATTTCTATGATTCCAAATGACAACAAATGACTCTAGTTATATGAATGCTTGCAGACAAGCCTCAAATTGAAGAGCTGAGATATTTCCTAGAGTTTCAGGTCCCAAGGGTATGGGCCCCTGTACAGACCAGATTTCCAGGCCAACAAAGAAAGGAACCTGTTTGCCCGCATCTGCAGTTCAGCATGATGGGCCAAAAGCTCTATGTTAGCCAAGAACAAGTATGCTGATTTCTGAATTTGGAAATAGAGTTTTTTTTCAATGCTGATTTGTTTTATACGGATGGAGAAAATGATAACTTTAGTCCTGAAAGTTTGTCATACTCAAACTTACCTCCAACAAAGCTATCAATCATAAATCAATGTTAGTCCTAGTTTTACAACCTAAGGGTCCACTAGGTTTGGTGGCTTCCCCTCCTCTTATGCGCCATTGTTAGTAGATTTAGAGCCTGTTTGGATTGGCTTATTTTAGGTGTTTTTAAGCCAAAATGACAAAAATAAGCCATAAGCTGGAATTTCTAACTGATGGCAGCCATAAGCCCATCCAAACGGGCTCTTAATTCAGTGTGATTCCTATTACCGATTTTCTTGTTCCTATTTTGCCATGTTTGGTTGGCCAAAATGTCTTGGAAAACATTTTCTCTAGGAAAACAAGTTCCTTGAAAATGAGGAAAAGAACTTTTCTAATTGAAGTAAGGAACACAAGTTTCACAAGTGACATTCTAAATTCATTCCCACCCACCCAACGCCCCCAACCCTCACTCCTTGACCATCCCAACCCCCGAACCCCCACCTCCCCACCTAATCTCACCCTCATAGTGTTTTGCTAGATTATATACAAAATGCTCTTCGGATAATATAAATTTGTTTATGTGCCAAACACTAGAAAATAAGTAAGAAACCCACTTGTTTTCCAAGAAAATATTTTTTGGGATAGCATGTAACTTCATACAAAACACACTCTAAAAGAATTGTAATTTATAATATAAGCTTAGAATAATTTCGAAGTCAAGGATCAGGACAAATGGAGCTTTGGACTGATTTTGTTAGTTCAAACCTACTTGTATCTTCATCTGACGGTCTTGTTTCAATCCATCCCACACACTCTTCCCATTTTCTAAAGCATCAATATTCTGAGTTGTTGTTTCACTACAGGTGTCAGTGGGGCGTAAGCCTGTGACTGGCATGCGGCTAACTCTTGAAGGCTCCAAGTCAAATCGATTATGCATCTATCTTCAACATCTGACTTCCCTTCCTAAGATCCTTCTTCCATGTTGGGACACTCATGTAGCCATTGGCGCTCCAAAGTGGCAGGGCCCTGAAGAGCAAGATAGTAGGTGGTTTGAGCCAGTGAAATGGAAGAACTTTTCTCATGTGAGTACTGCACCAATTGAGTGTCCTGAAACTTTTATAGGTGATGATCACTCTGGCGTGTACATAGTCACGGGTGCACAGCTTGGGGTGTGGGACTTTGGGTCAAGAAATGTGTTGTATATGAAGCTTCTGTATTCTAGACTACCAGGATGCACTATACGGAGATCACTGTGGGACCACACCCCGAATGATAAGCCGAACAAGCAGGTCAATTCTGGGAATAACAATGGTGATGCAAGTACTGTTACAGGGGAGAATACTATAGGCAATAAGTTGGCAAAGTTTGTTGACATGACCGAGATGAGTGAGGGGCCTCAAGATCCTCCTGGTCACTGGTTAGTGACAGGTGGAAAACTTGGTGTTGAAAAAGGGAGAATTGTTTTGAGATTGAAGTATTCCTTGTTAAATTATTAGTTGATACTGGTTAAAACATGCTGCATAACAAGTGATGGTCCTTTGGTGTATATGGTGTTTTTTTTTTTTTTTTTGGATGTTTACCATCTCTGTTTGATGGTAAGAGTTCTTTTCGGAGAAGGATGTATACTAGGTAGTTATGATGTGTAAATTTCTTCAAATTTTGAAACAATTATCTGTTTTCATTCTATAAGAGAATATGTAGGAAGTGCCACTTCCAGCTAATACAAGAACAATTCAAGAATAACTGCAGTTAAGTAAAATCACCTGCAGAGTTGCAACTGCAAAGGCATCCAAAAACACTTGATGGGCCAATACAAACAAGATTTTGGTTCTTTCCCTATTCTTTTCCCTTGTTACAGCAGATGATGGATAATTTGAACAGCTTGTAATATCAACATATGAAACTTCTCTCAGTAGCTACACTTAAATCTTATTTATCCAACACTAAAGCATGACTAGTTGTGTGTGACAGTCCTCATCTCTATGTTGTATGCAAGCTGGAAATACATATGAATTGTACTTGTATTTACATTTTGATTAGTACATATCTGATAATAAAGATGTCGAATTCATCAGAATTGACTCTTTAGGTTTGTATCAAAGGTTGTTCTCTATGCTCTCATCCTCTAATGTGTTTGTGGTCCCATCAAAGACAATTTTTCCCAAACGACTCACGAGACAGTTGGTTGATAGGTTTAATTCTTGATTTTTTTGTCGCAGATTTTCAACTTCGTCATTTAGTTTCTTGTTCTGCTCTTCAAACTTTAGACTTGAAGAGAGTTGGGTTTTAAGAATTTTATTCTCTCTCGTCAGTTCACCAATTTTGTTGTTGAGTTGAACTATCTGCTCTTCCAGAGTCAGGCTTTTCTTCTTCAGATCATCCTCCCAATCGTCCTGCATAAACAGACATTAACATCCCATGCATTTAGTGATATTCAAGCAAAATAAAAATATAAACAAGAAACAAAAAGATTATCAGCTCACATCACTGCTGATGACTATAGCGACATCTGCTCTTGAAGTCTCTGGACGCCCTCTAAGTTCTTTTTCTGTCCCCAAATAGTGGCGGCACACAGACGATCTTGATACAGTTTCACGCAAACTAAATTCATCAGAAGAAAGATTTTGCATTCCATATGCCACTCTGTTACTTTCACTCTCTGATTCAGTTTCCAGGTCAACCGTCAAATGAACCATTGATTGAAATCCATATTTCACAGTATGGTCCTATTAAATGAAAGAAGTTAGTCTACAAAAAGTTTTCAAGTGAACTAGCAAAACACGGATCACTATCATAACTTATTTGGTTAAAAGAGCTTGAAGAACAAAAATATACTAAGGCGAAAGAGGAAGGAAGACTTACAATATGAGACGACGTATCAACTGAAGATCGAGGGTTCATGTCAGACCATGTTAATCTCTTTTCTGTCTCTATCAACTCTTTGATTATGTCAGTATTGGACTCCTCAGAAGTCAGTTCAAGGCTCCAAATAATCTGGCGAGAGTGAGAGTGGTAGAAGTTAATTTTCCAGTATAATCTTGTGGGATTACACTGGGTATGTTGTTGTTGTATAAAAGTTCTTCACGCTTCTAAAATCACTGTTTAGCATTAACGAGACAACAAACCCGGTGTGTTTGAGAAGTGATGAATGGAATATAAGGACAACAGAAGAAAGAGAGAAAAACAATATATTGAAGAAGAAATATCAGAAAGCCTCTCCTTCACATTCCTAACTTTCCTTTCAATCACTGCTGTCTGTGAAATAGGTAATGGCCAACTCTAATTTTTCTTTTACTTCCCATTCTCAACTCAAGCAGCATGAAAAGTACACCAGAGGATCTCTTCATTTTTGCTCTCTCTTTCTTGCATTCAGAATTATAGGCAAGCAGGCATACCCCCAAAAAATGATTCTTTTTGCTTGTAAATCTATTCCAAAATAACCAAGAAAAGTTGTATGGTTCATCAAGATTCAAGACCTTAGAAAATAACAAAGGCACAATTCACACGACCAAAAAGACAGAAAATAAATCCGGATCAGACAAAGTGGAACACAAATGTTGTTAACCTCATTACCTGATTAGTCTCTAGTTCTTTGAATTTGGTAGTGAACCATCCTCTATGATGAGATTTCGTACTTTGCCAATTGCAGACACGGGGGAACTTAAAGCGACAATTCATTAAACGTGGACCAGCAATGTCGATGTGTTCAAAGCACCATATCTATTCAAATAACAGTGAAGACTTGAGTTTCTGTTTGGAGTTAATAGAATGGATACAATGTATCATTTGTCATAAATACTTGTCGTCAAATATTCATCGGAAAAAGAAAAACAACAGAGCTGTTACATAGGTAACACAAAAATTAGTTGAGGTTAGTAAAATAAAAATTAGAGATTGTTAAACTTACTTGAAGAAAAATAAGACAACCTCCAATATATTGTACTTTTTCCTTCTTTCTCTTGTACAACCAGTGAAATACATCTGCAAGAACAGCTGCTCCCCAAGCAAAATTGTTCACTTGATCAATGTCTCGGAGAAGATATACGTAGCGAGAATCAATTTTGCCATTCGTATTTGGAAAAAGAAAAGTTCCAAACATGTATAACAAGAAAGACCTCACAAAATCCTCATTGTTGGAGTCACCAAGGGAATTAAGTCTTTTTTCTAGTGATGCAACTGTGATTTTTCTATTCCACAGGCCAACACCATATTCTCTTTCTAAATCCAAGAAAGGTGTATCTTCTCGTAAAATCACAGGATTGCCTGTCCCTCGCAATCCCAAAATCAAGGCGACATCCAGGAGAGATATGGTTATTTCACCTGGAGGAAATACAAAAGCACGCTTCTCGTAATTCCACCTTTGCAGCAATTCATCTAGTAGGTTTTTGGAAAGCATTTGAGTTGGGATGAGGAGCAAATTTCCAAATCCAGTCCTACTTATGGCATCCTTTTGACTATCAGTCAACTTCATAACACGCTTTACAAAGGATGGCAAGGAAAATCTAGTACTGAAGTTCCCAACCTGAAAAGGGTACAACATTCTTGAGAATCATGTAGAAAATGTGCTCAATTGTCCTTCACATTGATGTACACAAACTAACTGAACAGTTGAAAGCCACTTATATGAAGCATAAGAAAAGTTGGACATAGTTAGAGTTGCATTACGAATATTCAGATACCTAGGTCTATTATTGTTAAAGCGCATAGCCAGGGGAATAGGCTTAACATTCATGGACATTCTCAAGAAATGAACAAACAATAAGTTAAAGAAGCTCCAATTCAATCGCTCTTTTTTTTCCAAACTGTATGGTGTCCGGGCCAGCTTACGCGCACCTCAACTAATTTCACAGGATACCAGTAATTCATCCATCAAAGCTTGGACAAATGGGAAAATATCACCTAGTGTTTTTTCCATCCGCCGGGATTTGAACCTGAAACTTTATGGTCCTCAACACTTCATTGATCACTAGGCCACATCCTTGAGTGCATCTCCAATTCAATCTCTTTGGTATGGAGGAAACAAGGATGCTTCTTTTTTTCTTTCACATCGAGCAAAATACTCTATGTTTGGCTATCTTATCTCATGAAAAATTGGAAAAAAAATGACTCCCTTCAGTTTATGGATAGAAATCATTTTCTTTTACATATATCCAAATTTTACTCTATTTCCCTTACTTTCAAACAATATTTAGGCAACAATGTCAACAATTAGTATGCAAAAAATGTGTCAAAGATCTATCTTCATGCCTTATGTCACCAACTTCTATACCTAAGTAAACTCTAGAAAATGATTTCCCAAAAGAAAAGCATTTTCATACAAAAAAGCCAGCTAAACTCTGCCTTAAAGTGACCAAATTTAAGTCATTTTGCATATCTAATTTCAAGTCATATATAATTATTCATCAAATTAAGCAAACTCTAGAAAATGATTTCCTAAAAGTAAAGCATTTTCATACATACCAAATACCCACTAAAACTCAGCTGAATTCTGACTTTAGCTCACCAAATTTAAGTCATTTTCACACTCCTGCAGTCAGCTTTAGCTCGTTTCACGCCCATTAAGAAAAACAATAAATACATCATGTAGTTTACTAAGTTCTTGAGAATTAAGCACCGTTAAGAAGAACTAAACAACAACTATTTTTTTTTTGTCTTGAATTCTTAAAGCGCAAATTAAAAAGATTAAAGGTGGGGAAGGAAACATACCGATTTTACCCCTGATTTTTGAAGCATGGAATTTTTTCTCATAATTAAGTTGGGATCATTTCAGGTTGAATGAAGAACGAATGGAGCTGAACTGAACTATGAAGCTTGCTGGAGAAGCCGGAGAAGGGCGCCAAAATAAAATTATACAGTATTTATAAAAAAAAAACGAAAAAGGGTCAAAATTACCCCCGAACTTTAAAAAATAGTTCATTCATACCCTTCGTTATACTTTAGGACCAATTATAACCTTACAGTTATATTATAGCGTCAATTATACCCTTATGACTAACGGCTGCCACGTGGCATCATCCCAACCCTTCAAAATTATTTTATCCTCAAATAATTTTTTACCCACTAAAATAACTCAACCCGACCTGATTGTTTTTTCGAGCAAAAATAATACGGATATTTTTTCCAGAAAAAAAATAAAAATAATTTTGTATTATTTTTGCTGGAAAAAAAATTGTTGAGTTATTTTAGTGGATAAAAAATTATTTGAGGGTAAAATAATTTTGAAGGGTTGGGATGATGCCACGTGACAGCAGTTAGCCATAAGGGTATAATTAACTCCATAGTATAATTGTAAGGGTATAATTGGCCCTAAAGTATAACGAAAGGTATAAATAAACTATTTTTTAAAATTCAGGGGTAATTTTAGCCCTTTTCCGAAAAAAAAATAATAAAAATAAAAAGTAAGGGAGGAGGAAGTGGGCTATTTTTAAATCAATTGAACCTTTTCGGCCCATTAATGAGCTCTGTGGCCCAAAACCTAACTGAGAGCTAGGGGGTGCTTAACATTTTTTTGTGTGGAATGTCACTCAAAGGCACTGGTCTTTAATATTTGCCCCTCAAATTTAAAATTTTTAACTTTTGCTCTTGGCCTAAAATTTATGGGTTCTGAGTTCGAACACCCGCTCAGTCAAATATTAAAAAACAATTGCAGACCACAAGTTTGTAGCAAAGTTAGGCCTATTCATGTAGATGTTTGTCTTCTTTGCCCGAATAGGTCTAAACTTTGCTCGAAAAGTTAGGCCTTAAAGCCTATTTTTCGGTAAAAGTTGACCTTAAAGCAAATCTCTGCCTGAATAAGCCTAATTTTGCTACAAACCTTTGTCATGTGAATTTTTTTCTGTCTTTTTGACTGAGTCGAGTTTTGAATCCAGAATCTCGAGGTATTAGGCGAAGGATAAAAAATTAAAGACCAACAATTTGAGGGGAAAAATTAAAGACTAGTGCCTTTGAAGGGCAATCGTGCAAATGACCTAGTGCATAAATCACCTAAAATCGAATGGGCGATTTGCACAATTACCCTTATTTGGGGTGGTCTTTAATTTTTATCCTTCGCTGATTTCTCTAAAAGCTTTCATGTCAAATGTTGGACAAATTATGAACAAATCTTTTCAATATATCTTTTCTTTTAATACATGATTACCGAATTATTGTACTAGGATTTACGGTAAAGAAGTTTGATTAACCATATGCAACCGACTTTTGAAAGTTCAGTAATTTGGTATCTACTCTCAATTAACAAATTACAGAGATCAAACTTTAAAAATACCGAATGCCCAATTGGAGTGCCCAAATAAAATCCATAAATAGCCATTTTTAACACATGCTATCAAATATTAGCCACTATTTTAAAAGCTACAAATGTTTATCCACCCTTTTGACATAAAAAAAAATTGGACCAAAATACCACCAACTAAAACAGTGAACAACTCCAGCAACGGTGCCGAAATTCGAAGAAGTGACAAGTGAAACCCAACGAACGATCTAGGGTTCAAAAACTTGTTGGAGTTTTAACCCTCATGCAATAATTCATAGGGTTCAAGCCTTTATAAATTCAAAATCAAAAAGCGATTCATGGGGTTCAAAATTTTTACTAGATCTTCAAATCTATGAACTGTTTATGAAGTTCAAACCTTTATAAGTTCAAAACAAAAGAAACTTATAAAGGTTCTTGCAGCAAACTGGTGGTTTCTAGCATCTTCTCCTCCTTTTCGTGATTATGGTGTTGAAATGAAAGTGTAATGGGGTAGAACGATGGTTTCTAATGTAATATTATAGTTATACTAGACGCTAGCATGGGGCCTAACATTTTTATTCTTTTCTGTTAAATTTTAGTAATAATTATTTTCATAAGCTAGAACCTTTATCTCTTCTGCTTTGCATTGTTAATTTTTTTTATTGTGTGTGTTATTTTGGCCATTTTTAATTATAAGTAGGCATTTGGACATGCGATTTCATCTCAGGAGATGAAATTCCAAATTATCCAAAAAAACATGATTTGAGATTTGAAATCGTGATTTCAAAAATATAAATGTAAAAGTTGACCCATAAGTTTATATTCCGTACAAATAGATTTATAAGTTGGTAGATATATTTACCAATCATGTTTACCAACCATTTATATCAAATATTAAAAGATCTATAAGTTGGTAGTATATTTATAACAAATTAACTTTTACCAATCATGTGGGAGGATTATATTAAAGATTAAGTATACAACTCATGTTCAAATTTCCGTTTTACTAAACTAAAATTTGATCGATTAATGTTGTATTTTTTAGAAAGGCTTTCTAGTAGTGTATTAATTTGCTATGAATTATGACTTGCTCATTTGGTAAGATTGTATAAGAATTGAAATTCTTTTGATGGTTTTCACAACTTGTGGGGTTTTTATGTCTATAAGAAAAAATACAACTTCAGAAATCCAAATTGCATGTCCGAACATGATTTCATCTCACGATTTCATCCTATAATTTCAAATCATGTCCAAACGGCTCCTAAATACTTATGCGTATTAATGGCTGGCTCTATGTAATTTAGCCATAAATATCCGAATTTACAATCACAGAAGAGGAAGAATATTTCAAAATTGGAATTTTAGAATTTCTATGTTTTGCTGATTTTTTTTTTGAAAATAATAAATTAATTAAAAATTTGCTCTATAAGTTTTGTCAATCTCATTTAGCTGGAGGTTGAATGCTGGCTATTATAATACCTAAATTTTAATAAATCATGCTAAAATCTTTTGCACTAATATTTTATACGGAAAAGTGCCAAAATTATCCCTGAACTTTGAAAAATAGTTTATTCATATCATTCGTTATACTTTAGGGTCAATTATACTCTTGCAGTTATACTATGGGGTCAATTATACTCTTATGGCTAACTGCTGCCACGTGGCATCATCCCAACCCTTCAAAATTATTTTATCCTCAAATAATTTTTTACCCACTAAAATAACTCAACCCGACCCAATTTTTTTTTTTCCAGCAAAAATAATACAAATACTTTTTTCAGCAATAATAATAATAATAATAATAATTTCGCATTATTTTTGCTTGGCCCGTTGAAGAAGGTTTACTGATGGTAATGGTGGTGGGTCTGCGGTGGGACGCTAAAATGGAGGGTGGTGATTGTAAAGGGTAAAATTTGGGGAAAACAAAAAGGTATACAGGGAATAGGTGTGTACGGGCTATGTTGGCTAGTCCAAATGTAAGTAATTATACTGCTATACATGGTGTAAATTGTTTGTTTGGTTATACATTTGCATAAAGTTCCCTTACAAGATTACACAACACACATTCTTTGTACGTTACACTGTATACCTTTGGGTTAAACAATTATGTGAATTCTATACCTCAATATACAACCGTAAGAATAGTTGAACCACATTAGTGTATAATATTAAGGTACATAATATGTGAAATGCAGATCTTGAAGGTAGCCAAAATACATACTACAAGGTATCTGGTAAGTATCTTTCAAAAGTCAAAAGACAAATCCACAATATCAACAGTTTCCACCATCATATCCAAAAAATGGCGATGATTATTGCTAGAACTAAAGTTAAGTAGGACTGAGTTAGAATCTTTATCAGTTGGAGAATCACAGATCATTTGTGAAACCTTAGGAAAAGTTTTGCATGTGTGATGACCATAATATGTGATCCGAAATAGTGGTGGATTTTCTTGGACTCTTTGCACCTGCTTGTTTGCTTTGCATCCTTGATCAAATTTATGAGTGCACCTAAAATAATTCCTGCATATTTTATTATTTGTCAATCACTAATTTGCAAAAATTATAAATAAATAAAAAATATAAAGAAAGTGTCATGTAACGGATTCAGGTTATATTATAAGTAGCTTAATAATTAATGGCATGTAGAGATAACAAGTAAAAATTACTTCGGTCCCTCGTTTCATATCATATGTCTTAGTTTGATTGAGCATATAATTTAAGAAGGTGGTGGAGAGTTTTTAATCTTGTGATTGTAAAGTATTCATTACGAAAGATGTGGATAACGTACCAAAAAATATCCTTTAAATCATGTGGCTTAAACATGCCATATATACTATTAAATATTGGAAGTGCCAATTTTTAAACAGACTAAAAATAGAAATAAGACACATAAATTGAAAAGAAATGAGTATTACGTATCTTACAAGTGGTATGATCATGAAAATAATTTTTACATTGTTAGTGCATAGAACTTGAATTCTCGTGCATTTAATAAAGGGAAGTCTACATAAATAGCCGTCCATGAAAAAAAAAACATAGCCACCAAATATATAATATAGACATAATATATGTATAGATTATGTATATCGACTAACAAATACAAATATTTTTCGCCGAGCGGCCAAATGCGTAACTTCCCATCTAATAAATGGCTTGATTTCTTGATTTAATACTTGTACTTGGGAGAAAATAAAGATTGTCAAGTCAAACCTGGGATATTTGGCATTGAGGATCTGTTTTTGACCATATTTTCTCCAAGCATGGCCATCATCTACCAAAGTTGAGGTTTCTTTTATGCTCGTCTCTAAAGTTCTCCTGCAATCAGATTTTTACCAAATCAATTTTTAGAAACTTAGAATAAGCTTTAAAATTTTACTCGTCTTAACCTTTCAGCAGTACCAGGATCAAATTACCTTGCTCGACTCGACAGTAATTCTACGTTAAAACAAAAAAAAAAACCATTTTTTCGATACCTAATGCTCTTAAAATCTTGCCTTTCCCATTTTTGCATTGCCAAAGTTGAGTTAAAGGGTAAAACTGTCAAATGAGCATCAAATTTAGACTTCCAATTTTACTTTTAATAATATGAATGCTATTGTAACCACAAATATATATATATCATACTCAGATGCAAATTCAGGATTTAAATTCTAGAGGTTCAAGATTTAGATTTTAAGTATTAAACTCATTATTATATTTTTTAAGTTATGGGTTCATATCTACTACTATCTATTACAATTTTAATAATTTTTAAACATAAATTTACGTTCCGCGTCAAAAGTTGGGATTCAATTGAACCCCAACTTATTATCATGCTAGATACGCCCCTGATCTTACTAATATATTTAACATCACGAATTTAAAGATACTTTTGATAAATATATTGAATTATTTTTAAAAAAATCATGTTTAATTAAGTATTGTCATATAAGATGAACCTATGAAATGGTAATAATACAATTATTACCTTCTCTTGTAGCGTCCTCTTCGATCTTTGAATGAAGAAGACTTGCAACTACCAATTGAATACTCTTCCGTTGACTTCATAACTTGAGAAACTTCATTGCATTCGTTAGAACTTAGTATCGATAGAGTAACACAAAATGAACTCAATATTTTCCCCACCAAATCCTCAGCCAACATATTATGCTCATCTTCATCCTCTATTGGCTTCTTTATCATTTCTCTTAGCCGGCACGTGAATTCACGGCCGCGATTCAACTCTCCTATTATCTTTTCCAGATCAGACCATGTGTTTTTTAATAAAGGCGACTTCATATTACTATGTGACTATTACTCTATTATTAGGTATTATCGTTTGAGAAACAAGTGACGAGAAGTGGGAGCTTTATTTATACGCAAAAGGAGCAAAGATTAAAGGAAAGTTGCTTGGAAAATTCGTCCTTGGCTTGTGGAAAAACAAAACCCACGCGCATTGATTTAGATCGTTTGGTTGTTAAGTATCGTGAATGGACAATAATGGTTTGGTTCATGAACCTTAGCTGCAATTGGGTCACTTTTTGAAACTGAGTTCAAAAGATAGAATTTGAAATTTAAATGTAATGAATTTAACTTTTATATTACTTTTTATAATTGAACCGATATGAGTTTAAAATTTAATTTTTTAATGTTTTTTTTGTGTGTGTGTGCGCGTATATAATTTTTTTTCTATTTTCTTTAATTCTCTTCTTCTTTCTATATCTCTATTTAAATATCAATAATTGATAGCTATTCGTTTAGTCACTTGATGTTATTTCATAAATATATGTTTAATTTAGTATGGTTTAAAATGAGTTGTTATTTGTTTCTTAGAAGGTTTTCTAGATTTTATATATCCTAATAGTCTATATTTCAGTCTTGATATTGTATCTATCAGTTCTTCTAGTTTTTGTGGATTGTTTTTAGTTTACTTAGTCTATATATATATATATATATATATGCTAAGCCCGGGCCCAAACCAACATTAAAAATTATTTATTTGTAATTATTTTTTTATTTTTTCTACTCCTAATTCTTTGTTTCTAAAAGATTAAAAAGGTATTTGAAAGTTACGGGGGAACATTTTTCTTAATTTATATTTTGGACTTTTTAAACATTTCCGAACAAAAGCATGTACAAATGCTTTCCATTTTCTATTTTGCGGAAAGTTTATGAGACTATAATCTCTAATGATCCAAATTGAGCTCTATCATATGTATAAAAAAATTGTTTTTTGAACTAACCCCATATTGGCTAACAATATTTTTTGCAAAAAGATGTTACGATGTTCAAATAATGTCACAAATATTTAATGCTACAAATATTATTATACAATGAAATCGATGAAGTTAACTAATAAATAAATATAGAAGCTTAAGTTAGATAATTACCAATTATGGTACTGCAAAATACCTTTTAGCATTCCTCCAAATTAAACGACACAATTTTTTTCAAGAAGTTCTTGAAAATAATTTGTTTTCTTATTTTTAAATTTGTTTGAATTTAATAATTTTTTCTTTCTCTACAATTTCAATTTAATACTCACTTTGTCTTAATTTATGTGACACACTTTCTTTTTTAGTCTGTCCTAAAAAGAATGTCATCTTTCTATGGTTAAAAACAACTTAAACTTAAAAATTATCCTTTAACCCTTAATGAAAAGATATATACTCACACAAATGTCCAAAATTCAAAAATATTTCTTTCTTTCTTAAATTGTATGCCTATTCAAACACTATTACATAAATAGAAACAGAAGGAGGGTATATTTTGTGGTGTCTCAATTACCTTTTCCATGATATCGTTACTTTTTGTGGCATATAGGAAGTCCTTATTATTCCCTTCATTAACTTTTATTTGTCCATAATAGATTTTGAACTCCTTTAAGAGATTATAAATGGAGTGTGTATTTTATCATAATTTTCATATTAAGTGTTCTATAGTCTTAAGTTTTGCTAAATGATTTGGGAAATAAATAATTAATGGTCATAGTAAAATATGAGATTTTTTTTTTTTAATATAGTGAATCATTAGAAGTAAACGAAGGAAATAATAGCCGGGTAAAACTGCTTAATTTACATAGAACCCATTAGGATATTTGAGGTAATAAAGGACTAATCCATGGGCACAAAGAAAATTTTAGAAATTTGTACAAGTGTCCTAATAATGGTCTGTTCTCTTTATCCTACTGTCAAAGAAAAAAATAGTTTATACACAATAGTGATTCAACATGACAAGACCTCAAACAGTACAAAAACATGAAATACCAATAGTAGCCCCGTGAGAACTACAAAAATTGAACATCCTCTCTTATATAATAGTAACACACACACATATATATATATATATATATATATATATTCCGTGCTATGTTTAGTTGAAGTCGTGATGATATGTTACAATCTTCAAGGACTAAGGTTTAATATAATTCGAAATTGATGGAAGTCTCACACTCCATATGCACATATGCCTTGCCAATAATCACGTGTCATAGGATACCGCTTAGTCGATATTTTTTTTACTAGATATGTATATAAATAATGAGTAAGAAAAGACACTAGTAATTACTATATTGATTTATTTATTTGTTAACTATTCTTTCCTGCTTACGTTACTATCCAACTCCTATGCAATACAGTGGCGAAGCCAGAATTTAAATCTTGTGAGCTCAGGATTTAATTCTTTAGAGTTATGTAATTTGGACCAAAGCTACTGAATTCGGCAGAATTCACGACCAAAGAGCTAGCTCCGCCCCTGCCAATAGATGTTGGGTCCGATTATAACCACCTCTTCCCCCCTTTCCCTCAGTGATCCCTTTGTAATGGAAAACAAACAAACACAAAAATAAAAATAAATAAATAAAAAAAACTACTATCGGATTTTTTTTTACATCGGATTATTTTGGATTTGCAGGGAAAATGGTAGAGACTTCGTACGCGCTAAGGAGAGCGTTAAGCAGATATTGCACGTTGCTGCTGACGTATTCACATGGTGTCACCCTAATATAGTCATCAAATCCATGTGGCACTGGTGGTACTAATCAAATTTTAACTGACGTTTAAGGATAGTTTAATTACTGGTTAAGTAAAGCATAAGGTGCAAGTTGAAGTGTAGCACTTTCCTTATCCCTGGCTATTGGGGACCACCAAAAATTCGAAGACACGTCTGATATAATTATAAAAGTGACGTTCCTTGCCTTTTAGGACCTTTGGTCTTCATACATTTTTTTCCACCAAGTATGAGAATTTTGGTGGCAATTTGTGATTAAAAATGAGAGAGAGAGAGATCTAGTACTGATTTGGATTAGCTTAGAATATAAATTAACACTCTCTCCGTTTCAATTTGCTTGTCCGATTTAGACTTGACATGAAATTTTAAAAAGTAAAAAATATTTTTGAATTTTGTGGTCTTAAGCTAAAGATAGATAGAATGTACCAAAATGTTATTTAATTTTGTGGTCTTAAACATACCATATAGAAAATTGAAATTAAAGAGTTGGAAAAAAAAAAAGACATTCTTAGGAAAGTAGGACAAATAAATTGAAACAGATGGAGTATTAGCTAACATACTTTTATCTACGTGAAAAGGGTCAAAAATACCCCCTCTACTTTGGAAAAGAGGCTAAAAATATCCTCCAAACTTATTTTGGATCAAAAATACCCCTCCCATCCTTAACGTTTTCAAATATACTCCTGTCTTGACGGAAATTATCTCCCAAAATAATCCGAAATCATTTTTTAAATCTGCTCCATCATTTAAACCCGATCCAACTAAATAATAACCCATAAGATCTCATTATTCCCCCAATTTCCTTAAACTTCAAACCTACATGTTGGGGGAATAAGGAGATCTTACGGGTTATTATTTAGTTGGATTGAGTTTAAATGATAGAACGGGTTTAAAAAATAATTTCGGGATATTTTGGGGGGTAATTTCCGTCAAGACAGGGGTATATTTGAAAATTTAAGGATGAGAGGGGTATTTTTAACCCAAAATAAATTTGGAGGATATTTTTAACCCTTTTTTCAAAATAGAGGGCTATTTTTTACCCTTTTCCCTTTGTTTATTCTATAGTTACTAATGACATCTAAAGATCAGTTTTACATCGGATGTACATTAGTAGATGTAGGTTCAGTATATCCAACTTTTTTCTATTTAGATCAATATATGTGTGAAAATACTCAAAATGAAATATAAAATTTAAAGTTTTAAACTCATATTTTAATAAACTCAAAACTTAAAATTTCTTAAGAGTAAATTTTGGAATCTATACCCTAGCATGAGAGGGTATAGTCAATAACCCCTTTTAGACGTTAGGAAAACATTCCACAAAAATAGAAGAAAATTCCAATGATTTTTGAGCCACTAATTAAATATCAGCAAAGATTTTGTAAAAAGAAAAAAAGTCATGAAGCTGTGGTCCTCTATATATTCAAATTCTTGTGCATAGATTATTTTATTCCAAAAGAATTAAATGCGTCACACATAATCCAAAACTCCCAGGAACATACTCTTAAAGCCTCACTTGGATATTTTTTTCTTTTGCCACTCGTCCGCTCTTCCTCCAACTCCCAATAAAATAAAATTTGAGTAAAGTTTATAACGATGTATGTATAATTAAGGTATTCCGAGAAATCCAGGTCCCTAATATTAAAAAATGTAATATTAGAGAGTGGTAGCGACTCTAGCTACTGCTATAGAGGGCAAATTAGTCTGAATTTAGGGGATCTAAAGGGGTTGAGTCAGACTGGTTATTGTCCAATAGAGGCGGATGCATTCTTTTTAAGAGTCCGGAACCAAAATGCCCCCCAAAAAATATTTTGAACCAAAATATTCCAACAAAAAAAAAACTACCAAAGTACCTATAGCGCAGTAAAATACTGCGCTATAGCACTAACGGAGACGGAGCCGTTAAGTGCTATAACGCAGTATTTTACTGCGCTATACAAGATTTCTGTCTCACCTATAGCGCAGTAAAATACTGCGTTATAGCAGTCCTTCCATTTATTTCAACATCACACTTTCACTCCTCTTTACGTGGTTTATCTTTTTTACGTAGTTTAGCCGTATATTAATCATGCTTTGAGACTCCAGAACTTCAATATTTGATATAGAACTCTAGTTATATTTGTACAATTAATAAAATAGGCTCAACACATCAAGAATACGTGATACTTTGGATTGTCGTTTTAGTAGTTAAAAAGTGCTCGAAGTCCTTTTTTGTTTGAAGACTAGTAGTCATTAGCTTTAAGTTATTTATCTTTTAGGGTTTCATCTTATTTTTAAATTAATGCTTAACTTTATTTCGAATGTGTCACGTTTTTTTTATTATCAATTTAGGATGTGAAACTATAAACAATAATAAAGACTAAGATAATATTTATAAATATGCAAAAAATGTATAATATTTACGATAAATTGTACAACACTAATGTATATACACTATCGAGGATGGGTCCCTCATGTAGTATGTCGGAGACTATCCCTAGGCCTAAGGCTCATACCATCCCCACCACCCTCGCCATCGTCTCCGTCGCCCTTTTTCCTCTTAATAACCGAGCGCTCCAGGTCATGATCATCTCCTCTTCCCCTAGCCCTTGCGCCCTTAACTAGAACGTGCTTCTTCTTGGGATCTTGTCCCGCTGGCACGCTCAGAACCTCAGGCTGAGCTGGGTCTGGAAAATCAACCTCTTCCTCGTCGAGAGTCGCCACTGCAGGCGTCGAAGGATGAACCTGAAAAGTATATTTATATTAGTACCATTTCTTACTTATATTGAATACATTAACGTTATTTATTTAATCAAACCTGTGTGTCAACGGGCGCCTAAGTAGGCTCCTGAGATGGGTCTGTAGGCTCCTGAGATGGGTGTGATGGTGAATATGAGGTAGTCTCCTGGATGAGATGCTGTTCGAAGTCCAAGTAAAAGTTATTAAAATTAAATAAATATTTACTTTATATTGAATAAAATTAATTTTAAGTAAAAAACTTACATGCGCATCGGTAATCTCATGAGAAGACACCTCTGCCTCGGCAGGCTGATGAGAATGCTCCGGAATGGGCAGCTCCTGTGGACCCACTGGCGCCGAATCCTAAAATATGAAAAAAAAATGAAATAATAAGTACTTTAAATGATCAAATATGTATATTAAATATTTACCTTATATTGAATAAAACTAATTTTAATTAAAATCTTACATGTGGCTCGACAGTCACATGGGAAGACATCGCTGGCTCGGCAAGCCCATGAGAAAATGCCTGAATGGGTGGCTCTGGTGGACCCGCTGGCGCCGAATCCTAAAATATAAAATAGTACTAAATAATGAGTAACATATATATATATATATATATATATATATTTAAAATAAATAATTTAAATGAACAAATAAGTATTTTAAATACTAACCGGGATCAAAAACTCATCGAAGTCAAGTATCCGGGCTCCCTCTAAATTCCTCACAGGCCGCTCATCAGCTAATGAAGCGCGTAACGCCGCCCAATCAACGTTATCACGCTCCTCCATATATGCATTCTTGCTCGGTTGTGATGAAGACCCGGGTGTCTCAGCAAGTAAGAGCGCCGGCGTAAACGTAGGTGAGTCCCTAGGTGAGCTGCCACCGGCCTGGAACGGTTGCGGATGGACTAGATCGTGAACGCCCTCTGGAATGGGATCGGCCTCATCCGCCTCATCTACCAGATGGTGTCCTCCACCACCAGGTCCTCCAGCAGCAGCGCCGCTTCCTCCGGCAGCACGGCCTCCTCCTCTGGGAGCACCCGCTGCTGCCTGATACTCAGCCTCCGGAACAGGCTCCCCCATGCGCCTAATCTCGCCTGCCTACCGGATACCATCCTCGGATATCCTAACCATCTCCGCGGCAAGCCCCGCAAGCCCAGGGTAAGGCATATGCTCTAACCCCAAGATGCGTAAACGCTGTACGGCCACCAGCTGCATTTGTGTTTAACAGAAAAAAAAGTTTATTTTTAAAACGTAACAATTAATGAAATTAAATAAATCTGAATACGATAAACTTACCAATGCCTCGTATTGCCCCGCGAGTGCTGAGTATCCTACATCCCTAGGAGGACGCAAAGCTGGGTTGCCGATCAATCGGCGTGTGATATGATGATACCAGCGCATGTAATGCTCAATGGGAGTTAAATGACCGACCACCGCTAAAGTGCCTAACCTGTTCTCCCAACGGTGGAGCTGGACATCCATGAAAGCCAGAAAATCATCATCAATGGCAGCCCGATCGTCCCACTGGTAGTGTCGGAGCTCATGACGGACATCAGGGAGTATACTCTGTGTATGCCCAAACTGTCGTAAGACACGCTCGGGCATGTGATCCTTTACGATGTCCAGGTGTATCAATGGACACCGCGACCTCCAAACCCCCTGACCTGCACTACAGAAGGGGGGCAAACCATCTAATATAGCAGTGTACGGCGTCCATATAAATAGCTGCATAACATATACATACAAATTAGGGATCAACAAGTAGAAAAGACGTGTAATTAAATTATTAATGTAAATTTAAATAGTTTTACCGCATCGTCCATCATGTAATCAAGCTGGTCCCGGAATGAAAAAATACTATGGTGCGTATCCACATCCCGATCAAAACCCGCTGTCCACCTCCTCGCATAAGGCATGTCAATCCCGAGGTGATGCCTAGGTACGGGCTGAAAAGGCAGCATCCTCTCCCACGCCCATAACTGTAAGCGATATTAGAAAATAGGAATTTTTAGTCGTCCTTTCAAGAGGTTTGTTGATATTAAAGAAACGCACACTTAAAATATTACCTGGAGAAGAGCAAAAAACCCACACACATCTCTGATAGCACCAATAGACGCTCGGCACAAACATCTGTAAAGATACGCTAAAACAGCACCGCCCCAGCTATAGTCTCCCAAGCGGTCTAGATGCTCCAAGAAAACCAAGTAACGTAAACTGACAAAGGCACCTGATGAATTCGGGAACAAGATGCCCCCGAATATAATAAGTAGGTATAAACGGGCATAACGATCAACATCGTCCTGCGGGGTACCGTCCACAACCGGATCCAGACCCTCCAAATAAGTGCATAGTGCACTAAGCTGAACCCGACTCTGTCCCGATATCTGGGTCGCGGCATTAGGCACGAAGTAGGTGAGCCTAGTCAACTCTGTCACCCACGTCTAACCAGGGGGAGGCTCGTACAGAGTGTATAATGGCTCTCCATATACCCGCAATCCAAAGAGGACCTCCACATCCTGAAGTGTAACCGTGGCCTCACCAGTGCGAAGATAGAAGGTATGTGTCTCTGGCCTCCACCGCTCAACCATGGTAGTAATGAGCGCCCAATCATGCTGTACCCGACCAACGGACACGCAACGGTAGATGCCGCCCCGAGACAATATCTCCAACACGCGAGGATGTGGGGGGTGCTCGCGTAAAAGAGCCCACGCTCTCTACAGCCTACGGGGACAGAGCCTAGTAGATATCCCTATAGTACCGGCCCATAATAACTCTGACATATGATTGTCTTGCAAAGACAATACTGATCTATCAGCGGGCCCCGGGTGAACAGCGGGCCCCCCGGATGATCATCGGGCCCCGGGTGAGCATTGGGCGACGGGGGAACATCGGGCCCAGGGAGAACATTCGGATCCATGAAAGTGTCCGGTCTGTACAAACTAAATTAGTCATTATTCTTGAAATGAAAGATAAATTATATTAACTAATTAATAATTTGTAGGGAATATGTGAATTATGTAGTATTATATCTTATGAATAATTAACATGGGATATGCAGTAAATTTAATATGTGATAGTAAGGACACATATGTGATGACAAAGATTTTTAAGTTAATTACTTTTGAATTATGTGATGGCAAAGACTTATTAAGTTAATTAGTTTGAGAATCGAATTTCAGCAGTAATATTTGTTTGGAACTCTATTTTGAATATGTGATATATTTTTAGTTGACCAAATAGCCAACACAACTACGATAAAATTAAACTGAAAGAGTATATTTATCGACCACATATTTTCCTACAGACTTTACATTTTTTTCATTAGATTATGTATTTATGAAAAGAAGAACTTTAACTATTCTTTTTAAAATAATCTTTTTTTATTTAACATATATATTCACGCTTTTAAAATTATATAGATTAACATTTCATAATCATTTACAACTTGTTTGGATGGTTGTTACCTATTGTATTATATTATGTTGTTAGTCTAAATAATATGTTTGCTTTGATTGCTACTTTAATTTTATTGTTATGTAACGACGAAAGGGCCTATTTTATGTAACCACTGATTTGGTCCTATACAATACAACACAATACGATAAATGTCAAATCAATACATAACAATCATCCAAACAAAGTGTTAACAACATAATAATTCATTACCAATCAACTTCTTTCAATTCATAAAGAATATTTAACAAATACTCAATTAACAAAATAATAATTCATTAACAATTCATAAATAATTAACAAATTAACAACTCATAAACATATAACGAATTAACAATTCATAAATAATTAACAAATTAACAACTCATAAACATATAACAAATTAACAATTCATAAACATTTGACAAATTAACAATTCATAAATATTTAACAAATAATGAATTAAAAAAAAAAAAAAAGGAACAGTGGCTTATCCACTGCCCAGCCCGATCAAACAAAAAAAAATGAAATTTGATTTTTTTTTTGGAAATTAACGACGATTAAATGTTAAACATGCATGCAATATAATGTATATAACAAAATAATAACAAAAGTTCATAGTAGAAAACCTTAATCGAAGATTTTTTTGTAGAGTTATTTTAATCGAGTTGTACGCCGCTTTTTCTCAAAATTTGAACTTAAACTCTTGCTCCTTGACTTGAATATACCGAGAATCTAAACTTTCTGGATGAAATTTAATAGAAAACGACGTTTTTTGGATGTGGGGACCACCTTGGCTCGCTTCCAATGGCGTTTTGAATTTATTTTTTTTGCCACTGGAGGGACCAGTGGTGGAACCCGATCGGGTTTTAGTGGAGTGATATAGCGCAGTAAAATACTGCGCTATAGGAGAGAGAGAAACTCCTATAACGCAATATTTTATTGCGTTATAGGTGAGACAGCAATCTTGTATAACGCAGTAAAATACTGCGCTATAGCACTTAACGGCTCCGTCTCCGTTAGTGCTATAGCGCAGTATTTTACTGCCCTATAGGTACTTTGGTAACTTTTTTTTTTGTTGGGGTATTTTGGTTCAAAATATTTTTTTTGGAGGCAGTTTGGTTCCGGACTCTCTTTTTAACACCAAAGCGAGTAATTTTGACATGTAATATAATATTAAATTATATATTAACTCATAATTTTTAAAATATAATGAATTCAATATACCTGAAACCTTAAAGGTCGAACACAGAGTTTAATCCTGAATTCGTCTATGTGCCCAATTGTCACGACCCAGCTAGGGGCCGCGACGGGTACCCGGGGCTAACCACCAAGCACCGCTCGTTCTATTACTCATTGTACTCATTCTGCGTTCCTTTATCAATTTCATACTCAAGTTATAAGACAAATCACCTTTCATTTTAAAACATAATACTTTTATATACATAAGCCTTTAGGCTATCAAAATTATATATATATATATATATATATATATATATATATATATATATATATATATATATATATATATATATATATATATATATATATATATATATATATACATATACATGATAGCAACCTCATGAGACCACATAACCCACACTGCGTATCTACGAGCCTATACTAGAGTACTAGACATACGGACGGGACAAGACCCCGTCATGCCCAAAAATACATAGACATGAATATACACAAAAGAATCATCATAAACACCTCTGGAACAAAGGAGTGCTTTCAATCAGCCGACAGCTCCTAAGAGTCTGGATCGAGCTCACCTCCCTGTCTACCTGTGGGCATGAACACAGCGTCCAAAGAAAACGGACGTCAGTACGAACATTGTACTGAGTATGTAAGGCAAGAATGAAATAAATATAATAGAAGAATCACGAGCCATAAGAGAAAGATATAACCTGCATGAGTGTCATAGGCAAATACATTCCTTACATATATCATATTTTACATAATCATGGTACGTATGTCATCACATATATCATCACATCATAATCCGCATCGTTAACCCGTGTCCGGGTAACCATCATATGCCGCCCACTAGTGGTGATCATGCCGGGCCCTCTAGGCTCGGTGTAAACATAGCAGCCCGCCTTAGCGGTGACATGCCCGGCCATCTAGGCACGGTGGAATCATATGCAGCCCGCCTTAGCGGTGACATGCCCGGCCATTCTGGCGCGGTGGAATCATATCATCATATAATCAATCATAACCCATCATTATTACACATCTCATGAACATATCATAATCTTATCATAGCTTGAAATTTTCATACATAACATAGGTATAGTATAAGCTAGCATTATTTCACATTTATCATTAGGAGCATACATTAGGCTTTGAAGGCAACTATGGCTATGTCGGGGTGACGTAAGGTCGTAAACCCCCGATTATATTATGAACATTTATGAGTATTCTGCCTCACCTTGAAGGAAATAGTGCATAAGGTGAGTGTTAGCAATAATGACATCATCGGCGTTATGGGATCATCATATCATGAACTATCGAATCTCTATACTTTAACTCATCATCATCATTAGCATGCTCGTATGTAGTTTAGTATATTTAAGGACTCATAAACTCCATCATATAGGAGGATCATGAAAAGCTTGAAAGATTCATGCCTTTGAAGGAAGGGATAAGCCTTACATACCTTTGTCGTTTACTAATCTATCGCTTGTTTGTTCTCCTTTAATGCACACGTTCTACCTTCAAGAGAAATCGTATCGACATTAGCTAATGATTATAAGAACAGGCTTACTAAAGCTAGAGAAAATTGGGCATCATTTCCTTCGTTTATACAACTCTTCCTATATTCTATATCAACTCTCAAACGTTCATAACAACATTCTCAATATGATAGACAACACTCGTCATTCATTTACAATATCCGTATTTCACAATTTGTCTTCAATTTCTCCATAATCGTGGCCATGGTTCATTGTTGCATTTTTCTCACATAGGATACTTATTCCATGTTCTAAATGTCATTCATAACATTTTTATAATCACAAATTATCAATGATCATGGCTCAATTCAAACCTTTACTCAACAATGCTACTATTCACACTTTCATGACCCATTTCTTACACCCTTCTATAATCCAAGTGTTTCAACTCTTCCATACCCTAAATAACATGTAAATACCATAAAACTTACCTTAGATGTTGTAGGAACAAGCCTTGAGTGGTATTACTCTTCTTGCACCAAAACCCTAGTTCACTTCTCTTGAAATTTCTTAACTTGAATGAACTTTGATGAGTTTCATACACTTGATTCACTTGAATTCTTGATATTGATCTTTGATTTCCTTTGTTTTCTTGTGGATGAAGAGTAGAGAATATTCTAGAGGTTTCTAGAGAGAAGTGGTGTGGAAATGAAATGAATTAATGAACTTGGGTCTCCTTTTTAATGACTTAAAATCTGATTTGAAATGAACAGCAACAGTGGTCGTAAACTCAGTTTACGGTCCGTATTCTAAAATACGGGCCGTATTTCATGGGCGTATTAAAGCATAACAGAACCAGAAAGGCAGGCTGAGTACATGGTGATTTACGAACTCAGTTTACGGACCGTAATACGGTCCGTATTTCAAGTCGTATTTAACCATTCGAGCATTTGGCAGAAAGTTGAGGTTTTGGAAGTTGAAAGACGACAGGGTAGTTTACGGGCCGTATACCACATTATGGTCCGTATTTCATCGACGAGACCAAAGTGCAAATCTGCAACTTCCACATTTTCATAACCTAATTGCCTTCGAAATCTTACTTAGGGTCGTCAAACGTCATTCCCTTCTGATTAAAACATCGTATACTCGTATTCTTCGTTAGTCTATTCACTGTACAAGATTGGAAATTTTAACATGATGCATGTAATTTAAGGTGAGTAGCTCAGTTGATTGGCTACATGAACTTTCACTTTGTTGGTGAGAGTTCGATTCCCCACCTTGTGATCCCCTGCTCCATTCCCCTTTCCTTACCCTTATGTAATTAAAATAATTTTTGTAAGAAATAAGGTGAACTATATGAAAATATTAAAATCTTTCTTATTTAAAGTCTAACTCTTAATTAGTTTGTTCATTTTTCTTTTAACAATGCTTGTAATTTAAGATCTATATAAATCTTTCTTATGTAAAGTCTAACTCTTAATTAGTTTGTTCATTTATTTTTTTCTTAGAATACCTGTAGTTGCAAGCCCCTCCTCAATTCTTATCAAATTCTGAAAAAGTTAAATGCTCCTTACATTTGCTTAAAGAATTGCTTTCTCAGATACAAAACTTATTTTCATATTTTTTGTCTAACTGTAATTTCAACTAAATTTACTTTTATGTAAATTTAAGTCTATATTTTTTGGTCATACTTTCAAATGTGATCTAAACGACATTTTATATGCAAAACATTAGAAAATTTAGAGTTATATTTTTTTTTTCACGTACACTCAAGGGCGGACCTATGTAGAATTTTTGGGTGCTCCGGCACCCATTAAATTTAGTTACGGAGTGTATAACTGTATAGAAAATATAAAGGAAACAGATATAAATAGTTAATAGAGCACCCCCGAACTCAAAATTCCTGGATCCAGCACCCCCCGAACTCAAAATCCTGGGTCCGCCTCTGCGTACACTTGTGAGTGGAACATCTTATGGATTTTTTTGGGCAGTAAGCTCTTGAATGAGCTCTAAAGTTTTGCTCAAGTAGAAATGAAAAGTGAAAGTTAAATGTGTTGAGAAAGCGTGATCGACAAATTAATCATCGGAGGCGACTGGAGTGCCTCTGAGCCTATGAGAAAGCTGTTTTCATGGGAACTGCTCCATGGTGTGGATATCCATCAGTTCAAAACCTGCTGATGTATAGTACTTTGATGCTTTCATAATCTTCTGCATGATCCATGAGGTCTGTTTTGGAATGTCCACCATAAAGTTCCTATTTGGTCCATAGTGTTTTCAATCACATGCGGTTTTGGATTTGTTTGGTTTAAATAATCTATTAAATATATTTTCACAAAATGATTTATATTTGTTTATTTAAATAGAAAGTATCACAGAAATACAAATAAAAGTATTAAATGATGTCACTTGTAATGAATTTATTAAATTTTGTTATCAAACTCTATGTTGTATGGAAGTATATAAATTAGCAAGAAACCGGAAAAAAAAAAGCAAATTAAGAATTATTGCACTTCTAATTTGTAGACATAGGAACTATCCTTGAAATTTGATCTTATGGCTTTCATAGGGATGTTCGTCATTAGACTATTGCGGTTAATTACAGCTTTGCATTAGATTTATTAAAGAATTATATTATATCAAGCAATGAAAATGAGCCTTGCATTAAATTTATTAAATAAATATGTTATATCAAGCAATGAAAATAACAATTAGGAGTAGCTCCTTTAAAAGCATGTCAATTTTTTATTTTAAATATATGAAATATATCTTGCCTTTCATAGTTGGTGTGCACATGTATAGTGCTTTTCAAGATTTCAGATAAAAGTAAAATACATCTCTTTGATGAAAGAAGTGTTACTTCTGGAAGTTTGTGTTGGAAAAAAAATCACCTAGATTGAGTGCCATGTGCAACAAAGCACTGAAATGAAGTGCCTGATTGATTGAGTGAAATTATATTTTTACCCTTGATCGTTCCAATCTTCACTCTTCTGTATAGTTAAAAGATAGAAATATTATATTGTTAATTTATGTAACTTGGACTCAAAACATATTTATTCTTTTTATCAATCTTTGATTCAGTAAATTATTATAGAAATAAATCAAAATTATATTAATTCTTTTTGTAAATCAGTTTGCATAACTTATGTTATATTGTTAGTTTATGTCAGTTGGACTCAAAACATATTTATTCTTTTTATCAATCTTTGATTAAGTAAATTTTAGAAAAAATGAAAATTATATTAATTCATATATTTAGATCAAATCTTAAAGATTTAAATGACACAAAGTTGTATGTGTGTGTGTATATATATATATCAAATAAAGAGGAATTTCTATTTGTACCTCGTAAAAAAAGCTTTTTATTTTGTGGAATGAACCATTTCCTTTCTTTTCGTGGAAAGATATTACGTTCAAGTAAGCAAATATGTCATGGTTCCAGGAGTCTATCTATCGCGTATAGACTTTAAAGGCGTGGTGGCCTAACCATCGAGGTGAAGTCGGGGCCTAAAAGATCGAATGGAACAATATATAGACAAGTAAATCCCTTATGGGCTCCAAGATATTCCTTTAATTATTAAGAGTTAAGGGATTTATCATTCAAAGGGAAGTAGACTACTCAAGAATTTTCTATTTTATTTGTTGGAATTCAATTTTAATAAAGAATTAAGACTTGACACGAAATTTTATAAAGTAAAATATATTTTTGATTCTTGGTGTGATCTTAAGCTAAAAATATGTAGAATGTATCAAAGTGTCATTTAATTTTGTGGTCTTAAACATGCCATATAGAAAATTGAAATTAAAGAGTTGTAAAAAAAGAAAGAAACATTCTTAGGAGAGTAGGACAAACAAATTGAAACAGATGGAGTATTAGCTAACATAGTTTTATTTATTCTATAATTACTAATGCCATCTAAAGATTAGTTTTACATCGGATGTACATTAGTAAATGTAGGTTCAGTATATCCAACTTTTTTCTATTTAGATCAATATATGTGTGAAAATATTCAAAATGAAATAGTATGAAATTTAAAGTTTTAAACTCATATTTTAATAAACTCAAAACTTAAAATTTATTAAGTGTAAATTTTGAATCTATACCTTAGCATGAGAGGGTCAATAACCCCTTTTAGGCGTCTGGAAAACATTCCACAAAAAGAGACGAAAGCTCCTATGATTTTTGAGCCACTAATTAAATATCAGCAAAGATAGTACTAGAAAAAGAAGAAGTCATGAAGCTGTGGTCCAATATGTATTCAAATTCTTGTGCATGGATTATCTAATTCCAGAAGAATTAAATGCGTCACACATTTTCCAAAACTCCCAGGAATCTACTCTTAAAGCCTGATATTTTTTCTTTTGCTACCCATCCCCTTTCCTCCAACTCTCAATAAAATAAAAATCAAGTAAAGTTTATAACGATACTAGATGTTGATGCCGGTGTTTCGCACGGACCTAATAGGCCTAATATGAGCTAACGACAAATATAATATTAGTATAATAATATTTTCGTTCGAAGAAGTATGTACAGAAAATTATTTGGTTTTATTTCAGCTCAAAGTTTTTGTTCCGTTGAAATTTTTACATTCTACTGGTCCTAACCAAAACTTTAGTAGTATAATTTAATAAAGTAACATAACTTATTATTTTTTAATTATGAGAACATCCATTTCTTAAGTTATAAAGCACTAAGAATCTAACATTTTATCTGTTTTTTACTATCGCTTAATGCTATAAATTTATTAGGTTTGCAAAGATATATATTTGCTTCTTAGATTGAATTGTATTTTATACAACAATCGTGAGTCATTATACATTATTCTCCTGAAGATCAATAATTTCTTATTTACCATTCACAAATAAAAATTAGAAAGTTCAGCGCATAATTCAAATGCGTAATTTATTTCGACAGATAGCAGAAAAGTTGTTAGCAGGATACAATATTTGCTTCTGTTCATCTTTCATAATTACAATGATATATTGTTAATAAGTACTTTTATCATTTATATCAATTTAGTGAAAATATTATCGTGTAGTCTGGCATCATAAATGTATTTTCTTTAGAATTTAATTTAAATTCTACTAAAGTTCATGTTGTATAGTTACACATTAAATTAATTATTGACCCATACATTTTTCTTTTATTTCAAAATTTGTTTTTATTAATGTTAATTGGTTATATAATTTCTCAAATTGCAATTATTTTATTCATTATTTTGTCATCTTTTTAAGTAAAAATTTGCTTGAATCTTTTTACTTATATTACTAATAAGTTGTATGTGAAAGAGATTAATTCCGTGATTATTCTCATTGACGGAATTGGTAAATATACCATAGTTACAATGTCCTATTAGGATACAAAATATACTAACCTAAATTAGAAGATTTACAAAATATTCTATGACTACATATTTACATTATTTATCACACCCCCGCAGTCGAAACGGGAGGTTTACGAACGCTAAGACTGTCCCGAAAATCCTCAAATAAGACCTGCGGCAGTCCTTTAGTGAAAATATCGGCGAGCTGATATCGGGACGGAACATGAAGGACACGTACGTGGCCGCGCGCCACCTTCTCACGAACAAAATGGATATCCATCTCAATATGCTTGGTGCGCTGATGTTGGACTGGATTCCCTGACAAGTAAATGGCACTGACATTATCACAATAAACCAAAGTAGCCTTAGGGACCGGACAATGTAGCTCCAAGAGTAGGTTACGTATCCAGCATGATTCAGAGACAACATTAGCAACCCCCCTATATTCTGCTTCCGCACTGGAGCGGGAAAGAGTAGGTTGGCGTTTGGATGACCAAGATATCAAATTGTCTCCCAAAAACACACAATAACCCGACGTTGAACGTCGTGTGTCGGGACATCCCCCCAATCAGCATCAGTATACGAAACCAAATCAGTAACTGAAGATGGATAGAGATGCAAACCATGATCAAGAGTACCCTGAATATACCGAATAATCCGTTTAAGATCAAGCATATGTGTATCTCGTGGAGCATGCATATGAAGACAAATCTGCTGCACGACATAAGAAATATCTGGTCTGGTGAAGGTTAGATACTGAAGAGCACCTGCAAGACTCCGGAAATGAGTGGGATCTTCACAAAGATCGCCAGAAGCGGCACTGACCTTCGGTTTAGCGTCAACCGGAGTGGAAGAAGGCTTACACGATGACATTTCTGCATGCTCAACAATCTCCGTAGCATAACTTCATTGTGAAAAAAACATACCACCCTTGTGACGGGTCACCGCAATGCCAAGAAAATAATTCAAAGGACCTAGGTCCTTCATTGCGAATTCTGAGCCAAGAAGGGCCATAATCGAACAGTGGAGAGTATCGGAAGAAGCAGTAAGAATAATATCATTCACATATAGTAAAATGTAAGCCAAGTCGTTCCCTTTGCTGTAGATGAACAATGAGTTGTCGGACCTGCTATTAACAAAACCAATGGAATAAACAAAGTCAGCAAATCTTTTATACCAAGCTCTCGGTGCTTGTTTAAGCCCATATAAGGACTTGCGCAACAAGCACACATAATCGGGATGAGATGGGTCTCGAAAACCCATTGGCTGATGCATATATACTGTCTCCTTGAGCTCGCCATAAAGAAATGGATTTTTGACATCCAACTGATGAATGGGCCAATGCTTAGAGAGAGCTAGACTTAAGACAGTGCGAATCGTAGCTGGCTTTACGACCGGACTGAAAGTCTCACCACAATCAATGCCAACCTACTGTGTTTTGCCATCACCTACAAGACGGGCTTTATGCCTCTCAAAATCACCATTAGACTTTTCTTTATAAGTAAAAATCCACATAGACCGAATAACATTCACATTAGGCGGACGGGGTACCAACTCCCACGTCTTATTTTTAATAAGAGCATCATATTCATCATTCATGGCTAATTTCCAATTCAGGTCACGTAGCGCATCCAACAGATTATGAGGTATGGGGGACCTGGTAACTGTCGTATGTAGATTAAATGGGTGCTTGGGCTTAAAGATCCCGCGCTGACTACGAGTGACCATGCGCATTTGGGTAGGGGCTACTGGACAGGAGGAGGAGTGGTGGAGTTTTGTGGGCTGTTGGCAAGCTGACTGGGCATAGGTGCGGACTGGTCCAGCGTAGAGGAAGGCAGACGCTGCTGCCCAGCCGAAGGTGGCGTGGGCAGCTGGTCCAGACCAGGCGGAAAACCACTGGGCAGCGGGGGAGGGGGACACGGCAGCGGTGGAGAGGGGCTGGTGGCGAGATGACGGATCAAGTAAGGGGAAAAACCATCATCAAGGAAGTCATACGTGGTGGGAGTGGAAGTGTGGATTTTAGAAAACGGAAATTGAGTCTCATCAAATAACACGTGACGACAAATAATGATTTTATTTGAGGATAAATCAAAACATTTGTAGCCACGATGGCTTGGTGGATATCCCAAAAAGACACATGGAGTTGACCGAGGTTGCAACTTGTGAATAGTAGTAGACGGAAAAAGGGGATAACATAAACACCCAAAGACCCGGAGATGAGAATAAGATGGTTTCCGTTGATAAAGGACTTCTAAAGGGGATTTGTGACCCAACAACTTGCTTGGTAAAATATTAAGGAGATAAGTTGCCATTTGCAATGCATGATACCAAAAAAATGGAGGAATGGAGGCATGAACAAGAAGAGTTCGGATGACATTATTTATTGAACGAATTTTTATTTCGGATTTCCCATTTTGAGAGGATGTATGAGGACACGAAAGACGGAAAGACATCCCATTGGACGCAAAAAAATTTCCGAATTGACCATTATCATATTCCTTCCCATTATCGCATTGGACATTTTTGATAGGACGTTCAAATTGAGTAAGGATATGGGACTTAAAATCTATGAATTTTGAGTAAACATCAGATTTTCTAGCCAAAGGGAAAGTCCACAAAAAATTAGTAAAATCATCCAAGAACAAAACATAATAACGATGCCCCATAGAACTCAAAATGGGAGAAGTCCACAAATCACTATGAATAATGTCAAACGGAAATAAAGTCTCGGAAATAGAACTAGCAAAAGGCAACTTAACATGTTTACCAAGAACGCAAGAATGAGAAATACTAGATGAACTAGAACTATTACATTCAATGCTTTTATTGTGCCTAAGAATGTCACACCCTAATCTCGCTAGGGTGTGATGGGCACCCGACCCTTACCTAGAGCCGAGCGAACCCTCTGACTCTTATTACACACATAACCTCATTGGACCTTTAAATCAAATAAGCATGAAATACATAGTAAGGCTTTCAGAAATATTCTTTTTCTTTGTTCTCAAATCAAACAAAATCTTTAATTATATGGAATTTATCACATACTGCAGAATGACACATCGGCTGATGGGGCCGCTTACAATACTGACAATCTATACCCACGACTCTTTCTGTAAAGTCTCTAACATTAATCAGAAATCGTAGCACATATGCTCTGACTCGGCAGCACTCCAGGAGAAAATGGAGCTTGCCAATGCTGCTGGAACATCTTCTATAATGGCTTCCTCTCATCTGGGTGTACCTGCGCGGCATGAAACGCAGCCCCCGAAGAAAGGGAGTCAGTACAGAATATGTACTCAGTATGTAAGGCATGAAGTACAGAAAACAGAATCACAATCGGAACAACGGTACAAAAGTAAGTACATTATCCAGAATACCAAGGAGATTATTTTCCGAACGCAAATCATGTATACCGATGTCATATGTCAGAAGGAGTACAGAAAATGAGTAAATCATCCAGAGTATCAGAATACTTACTTTCCAAACACAGATCATGCGTGCTGACCTCATATGTCATCATATACATATACATATAACAGATCCCGACCCTCTAGTGAGGGACGCGGTGAATGGAGTCATCATATATGCCGATATCATATATCATATATGCACATAACAGATCCCGGCCCTCTAGTGAGGGACGCGGTGGATGGAACCATCATATATGCCGACATCACATATCACATATGCATATAACAGATCCCGGCCCTCTAGGGAGAGACGCGGTGAATAGCCATCCTGGCCACTATCATATACAGACATACATATAACAGATCCAGACTCTCCAACGAGGGACGCGGTGAACAATGCAGAGGAATGTGCACGATAACAGAACCTGGCCCGGGACGCAGTGGAGGACATACTGAGACTTGCACGAACAGAGTAGTGCGAAACCATATGCACACAAATCAAGACTCGATAGATACGTACACTTACTGACATCTGAAGGCTCAGAAACAAGTTTCGGGTCAATCCGACTTAGTATAAGAAAGTTATGAACGTTTGAAGTACAGAACCTTTTACGAACGTTTCAGAAGCCATTTTTGGACAATCAAAGCAATAATCATATCAAGTACCTTTCAGATATCGTTATGGATCAAATCAAATAGAACTTTTGGCACCATATGTACGTATCAAAATATGTCAAAGGCTCAATGGAATAATCGAACGTGCTAGCATTTGAAAAATCAAACTTTAGTCATATCAATTATCTTTCGAATGCCATTCGAAAACATATCAAATAGATCTTCGGACATCATAGATACGTATCAAAACCATATGAAACAGCTTATGGGAATCAAGAACGTTAGCCATCCTAGTGGCTCTAAGAATAGGAATTTCTTTGAAACCATACATATACGTCATTTGCTCGTTTCATAAAGATCATGCCAAAAGAAAGAAAAGGGTAAGCCTTACATACCTGCTCCACGTCCTATTAGCTACGCTTATTCGTCCAAACTTGCTAGTCTACATTCAAGAGAATTGACATAATCATTAGATTCATCGACATATACTTGTCTTAGTCTTTCAAATGAATTCATTTATATTCTACCGAAATTTCGGCAGCATTTCCCCTGTAAATGCACCATCCCTGAGATTCCAACTCGGCCAATTTTATCAACAACAATCTGAGAATTCAACTCGGCCAAATTATCAACAACAATATCAACAATCACATCTCCAACTTCAACAATTATTTCAAAATATATTCTAACATTAACAACCTTCGTCACACAATTCAACGACATTTCATTTATATTCAATTCAATCACATATAATCAAGCCAATACCAATGATCTCATATTCAAGTATTAGTCCGAGATCATTCTAACATGATTCAAGAATACTTCAAATAATTCACATAATGTTCCAAACAAACCAATCAACATATTACTTCACCCGAAACCTTCCAAATTCAATAAGAACAATAACAACACATTTCCTTCTTTCAAATTCAAACACAAAAACCCAACTTACAATCTTCCAACCACATGTCTCACCTTCAAATTCATGAATTATATTTACAACCTACACATTAGCAACTCTATTCTTGTAATTATAAGGAACCATACTAATATCACATTAACTTCTTCAACAATCCCACAATGATTCCAACTTCATTTCAAGCCATCAAACTTTCATTTTTATTAGGGAATTCACAACAACAACAATCAAACTACTAAATAAAATCATTTCATCATATCTACACAACACTACTCCCATTCGGCCATATCACACACATGCATACTTCATGAATTTCACCAATTTCCACATACTACAACACTCAACAACATGCATAGATCATCCATAGCATATGAAAGAGAGTTAAACCTTACCTTTTCCTCTTAGCTCTTCAACTTGGCTAGAGTTGTGCCTTGCAAGAATGAATGGTTTGCTTGCTCCAACTACCACTCCACATTATAGAGGACCTTCCAATTGGTAGAAAATCTAGAAGAAAATATTTTTTTGATAAGTTTTCCATGGGGCCAAATTTGGCTAGCCGTGGCCGAATGCCTTGTCTTCTTTTTCTTTCTTTTTCTTCTTCTCCAATCTTCTTGAATTTTTGGAAAGAAAAGATGAAATATTCATCATACCTCCTATATATATATTGTCATACCCCTTTTTAACCGGGTTAAATTAGAAGTACAACATATTGATGATTCCTATTTTTTGTTTGTTTTAAGGAGTCGCCACCTAATTATTTACGGTGAATTAGGGCACCTAAAGTTTATTAAAGTAGTTATCTAAAGTTGATATTATTGTAAAGTCTACGAAACCAAAAGATTCTAGGTAAGGGTTCAATTAGTCTAAAGGGAAGGTATTAGGCATCCTTTAAGACCCATTAACAATGGTTAACCGACCAGACTTATGTTAATTAATTAAGGCCAAAATGTAGATGTAATTTTTAAATATTTAAGAAAATATTGCTAAAGTTATTTAAAGTAAAACTTGTAGAAAATAATAGTTGCATAAAAGAGTTTAGTAAAAAAAATAAACTGAAAAAAGCGGGACCTGTAATGTTTATATGTATTTGGAGAAAATGACTAAAATTAAAGAGTTATTTAAAAGTTTTAAAGGTTGTTATAGACAAATATGTATTTCAAGTGTTGGAAAGGAAATAAAGCGGAAAAGTTATCCGTCGAAACTAGTTTGCCTTTTATTTCTCAAAATAAGCTAACATTAGTATAAAATTTATGATGTTTTGAAAATCCTAAGATGGTAAGAATAAAAAATGATTCCTTTAAACTAAGAATGTGTAGGCATGCTATTTGAAAATCAATTACTCCAAACATATGTTATAGATACTATAAATAGTTTAGAATATAAATAGAAGAGAATGTAATTTATGGAATTAACTACCCATCATTAAACTAACCCCTTAATGTTACTAAGGTTCATCTAAATTAACAAAAAAAAATGTTAGTCATACAATACACATTAAATGCGCACAAAATAAAATAGAGGAGTAGATGTAATGTAAATGGGCTCAGCCCACTTTCTTGGACGGCTGCGGTCTGCTGACTGTTGGGCTTCGACCCAGCAGATTTCTTTATATATTGCTGCAGAATATCTGCTACTGTATGGGACTGATTCGAGAGAAGTTGTGTTGGGCTTTTAGCCCAACGCCAAGTGCGGAAGGAGATGACGAGTCGCTTGGACTCCTATGCGAGATGTCATGCATAAAAATGAAAGAAAAAGAATTAGTACAATGAGGATTTACAAGAGGATAATCTAAACTTTAAAGAAAATGCACATTTTAAACAAACACAAAGGTCATGGATTAATTTCAACGGAATACTGGAATCAACTTTAACTGAAGCATTATATTAAAAATCTATAACTTGAGACAAAACAAACTAACTCCTGGAATTGGTATTGGAATCAGACACGGCTTATTCCTAGAAGATCAGACCATTATTCATTTCAGACAACATACACATGGGTCAAAATTGTTTAAATCCTCTTTGTTAGAGCTTCAACACACACTACTGATTACACTAACTAAATAAAACTTGCGTGCTGTTTTACTTGAGATGCTTTAATCAACCACACAGCCCAACCCGAATGAAGGAAATTAATCTTAAGGATATATCTATATATATATAGACACTTTCAAAGCAAGATGCTAGGCATATATTTATCAAGAGAACATGTGTAATTTTGGAATTATAATAGAAAGAAATAAATAGCTTTGATATGAGAATGACACTTCTTCTAACAAAACTAAATCGAAGTCTGGCCAGTTGAACTCGAAAAGGAAAGTATTCAACCCATGTGTATTACTAGAGCAATGAGTAAACAAAGTCTTGACCTGTTATCATCCTTTGGTAAATCATTTTATCCGATTAAATCAGAAAATATTACTAAGCCTTCACATAAGAAGTTCTAAACAGTCCTTGTTTATTTAGCTACGACAACAAGTTCTAAACATGAACTAAAACTCTATGCTTTTATGACGAACTAGAAATGAATACTCGATCATGCTCCGCAAACGGAAAATAAACATCTCACCCAATTAAATCAAGCAAAGCATGAACCGAACTAACAATTAATATTGGTTCAGGTCTCACACACAAAAAGGAAAAGCTAATACTAAAATAAACTAAGTAAGCATAAATGGACAGAACTAGAAAATGAAAAGCACTAGCAATAAAAGGAGAATTACCAAACTAATGACTCATATCCTCTAAGACTGATCAAATGACAATTCATTAAAACTTAACTAAGTGAAGGCTAATCATTAAAAGACATCCCGATAGATTAATAATCGACTGCAAGCAAGCAAAACAGATGTGGAGATTTTAACAACATCCCAAAATGAAAACAGAACACGAAAATGAAAGGGAGAGGATTGAGGATTATACGATAAAGCAGAATTAAAATTAAAACATAACTGAGCTACAGGAATTTGAAAAACAAATAGAATTGAACGAAAACAATACTATGATGAGGAAACTGAATATTTAATCGAGAATAAACTAGGTTGAACAGAGACTTATTTAAACTAATGTTTAAACACACATGGAAACTGTCGGACTGGCTATATCATACGGAAAACAGTCCTTAAAGTTCCAAATCAAGTTCTTGAAATAAAATGTACAAAACTAGAGTATGTTAACAGCCATGCCAAACAACATAGAGAATAAAGGAAACAAAACAGCGCAATAAATTAAAGTAACAACATTATTTAACATAACTATATAGACTACTCGTTTTAGAAGGCATACTCACACTCAAACTGGACAGAACCTGTTTGACACACTATTGCATAACTGTGACTGGGCAGGAATATTAGAAGAAACGAGCAAATGGTCTTTTCAATTTGCTAAATCAAGCTAAATACAATTTAGTTCAATAAGCACAGTTTAGGTTCGGATGAGCTTGCAAATATAAATGCAGGTTAATATCAAGGTTTAACAACAATGGCATACAAACCCCAAGATAAAGATTGTTTTTAGGTTACTGATTATATTAGTAAAGGGCCAGTCCCATATGATAGTAGTGATATCGAAACATACAGCAACATTTTAACTCAAGAGTAAAGCATCTGCCTGTCCTAAGCAAGGCAGCAATGACCTCTCATAATGCTAACCACAAACCAAGAAAGCAACAAAATATGTCTTTAAAGAAAAGGAAACATCAGCAGATTCTCAGAGAAAAAAAAACAGCAATAACATGTTTTCATTTATTGGCTTCAAAATAGGTAGGGCATAATGGTAGAGAACGAACCGAAAAGAAATGGAAAGGACTGAACCGGCTTAATCGAACATATACTAAAGCATGATGAGAACTGAACAGGCTCGGGGTTGTGCACCCCTAATCAAACAAGTTCCACTATATATAGCACAAACTGCCTCAATTAAGCAGATACGACAGAGTTATTTAAGAAAATAAATTTCTGTAAACGAGGTATGCCAACAGATTTTAACAATACACTTACTGAGCAGAATTTAAATTCACCAACTATCAGCAAATGACTAACATAGAACTTTATGTGTTTATGAGCCAAAAGGGTGCTAATAGAACTGAGCATAGAATGTAAACTGGAGACCAAATCAAATCAGTAAACAACCTTGCCATGTCATATGACCATTTTATCGTATCTAACCCAAGTAGATTTCATTCATGACAGGGATATATTACTTAAACAAACTGAATAAAAGAGAGACAGTGCTGGCCTGTTTTAATCATATACATAATATACCTAAGATATACACACCATGGTGTGTATATCAGATGTATATCGAATGTATACCTTCGTCTTACCTTGACAGCTTACTGTATACCATATGTATATATTCGGCTCTAAATGGGTTTTAAATTCTGGAAATTCAGTCTAAACATCCAAACCACAGTATACGTCTTTCAAATTCATTTCAGCGATTAATATTCTATCCTAGCAGCTCCCAAACATCAAAGAAATAATAGGAAAACCAAGAAACTACCTAGCTACTACAACGAAAACAGAAATGAGCCAGAATTCTAACTAAAGCGGAAACTAAAGATTAAAAGCAATAAATGTATCAGGGTTTACCTTTTTTGTGTGCAATGAACTGGGGTGTCGAAGTCGTCGAATCTATGCCCGAACTCGACAAAACTCGAACCCGATCAAAGTAACCAAAGTCTCAGACTAAAAAATGAAAGTAGAGTAATATGTTGGCTATTTTTTTGTTGATTAAAACTTGTGTTTTGTAGGGGATTTTCGTGGTTCCCGATCCTTGGGTTCTTTTTTTTTTTTCCGATCTGTTCGATCTCCTTCTCCCTTTATAGAGTGAGGAGAGAGGAGCGTATGAGAGAGATGTTGGGAATGGGGACAGAGGCGTGGGGGACAGGTGAGTGTGGAGGCGACAGAGAAAGTGGGGAACAACAGTGAGTGGAGGTGGTAGGGATGAAGCGTGGGGGGACAGGAGAACGTGAGGAGCGGGGAGCGAGTGGGATAGAGAGTGGAAATGGCAGAACGAAGTGGGGGGAACGTGAGGCGTGGAGATGACGATGAAAGAGAGATGAAGGAGGGAGAAGAGGGTAGGGGTGCGGCGGTGAGGAGATAAGAGGAGGGAGAAGGGAATGAAGAAGAGAGAGGGAAAGGGGTTAGGGTTAGGTTTAGAAGAATAAGGTAAATGGGCCGGGTCGGGTGAATTTATTGGACCGGGTAGGGAATTATTTGGGCTGGTTGATTAATTTAAACGTGGGCTGATATAATGTGGGTTGGATATTAAAATGTGGGTTGTTTATTTTGATAGGGAAATAATATTGTATTTGTATTTTGGGCCATTAATTTGGCTCAAAATTCTTGATCCTTCCTCCTCTATTTAGTTATTTTTAGGCTTCTAATTTAATAGCTAGTACAGTACATGCTATATAAAGACAATTAATAATTAATTTGTAGAAGATAAGGATTTTACAAAGTGTCGTCTTGTAATTAATTTAACGATTCCAAACCCGAAAATGAAACGATGACGAACATTTAAAATTTGTGATAAAGTAATACTAGTAATATTGATAGTAAAGTAATGAAAATGAAAGTACTGATATTAATTATAGTAAAAATAAAGTGTTTGGCTTATCAATGAATTTAGAAGCCCGAGTAAATAAAATTAAATAAGGAGGGACAAAATTAGGTGTCAACATATATATATATATATATATATATATATATATATATATATATATATATATATATATATATATATATATATATATATATAAGGCTTCAACCCATAGAAATGAGGACATATGCCTCTAACCATGGCTTGAATTAATTGGTCCAACAAGGAGGTGGGACCCACACACCCACACACACACATACACGGCCAAAGATGGCCTTTCATGAACTTCCAATAAATTTTTCTTCTTTTGCGAAATTCCTGTTTTGCCCCTAGCCTTCCACAATATTTCCATGAACCACCTTGTGAATTTCCATTTTTACCCTTAGCCTTTCTTAATAATTACATACTAATAATGTTTATAAATACTATTCATAAACAACTTGTACATTAAAAATTTTTTTGGAAGATGGTCTTGCCCTTAACTTCTCGCAACTATCTCGAATTATCCGAACGTACAAAATACGGGCTATAACATCCTCTCCCCCTTTAGAACATTCGTCCTCGAATGTTCAACTGACCTCATGGGGTGTCATAATACTTCGGGAGGGTCCCTCTCATAGTTATTCTTTTTTTCAAGCTCATTCCTTATCTTTCACCCTATTTTCTTTATGATCGAACTCCTCGTTCTTTATGTTTTTGTCACTATCCCTTTTAATCTTTCATTCTAAATGTTTATCCAAAAACATGTGTACGTAATGTTTCTTTGCCATTCATTATCCTTTGCAGTCCAGTTGCGCTTATGGTGACTTATGATCCGAGTTCACCTAACTTCTTGGTTCGCAATATGTTTGAGTTCTTACTACAACTTTCCCTTTACTTCCTTCCCTTGCATTTCTCGACACAAGTGTACTTATCTTTGATTTTTTGTATTGGCACTCGTTTCGTCCATGAACTGTTTTCTAGTATCCGATGAACCCTTTTATTTCCTTCACAAGCGCCGCGTTCTTTCTTTCTTTCAAAATTCCCAGACTACCAATTGTTAATACTTTTATTACCATAGTCGTTGTTGTCCGAAATATCCTTTGAATCTTATCATTTCCTCCATCATCCTTTGTTTAGCTTGTAGCCATTTTCTTGCTCTTTCTATTACTCTTTACAACCCGTCGCTGCGTACTTAGGTACGACGCCAGTTTGCCCGATGTGAGGAATTCAAATCATGGCATAAACATATCATAATTCATGTTGATAAGAAGCATTCTCTTAAGGTATCTTTCATCCTTTCCCTTCATGTCGGCCTCAAGGTACACTTATCATCAATTCGTTTCTACTTCTTTCATGTATTCTCTTGATATGCCGATATGTTTTGAACTCTGACCCCGAGCTAATATATTTCCTTTTCTGGCGCTTGAAATTGTTGTGATTCCTTTTAATCCTAATATAATATGGTCTCCCCCCTTTAAGCGGCTCCTTATATGCCAACAGTCCTTTTGTGAAGTCCTCGTTTATACTTTACTCCTCATTTTTCTTTCCAACTCTATGCACAACATATCGAAACTTCTTACCATATTTTTTTTTTTTTGCTTTCGTCTTGCGCCTATATCATCGTTCTTGTCAATATTCCCATATCTTTCTATCCATATTAATCCTTTCGCACATTTAGCTCACTTACTCGTAAGTCTTCTTAACTATGCGCTCGTATCGCAGCTGCGCATCCACGTTTTTCGAGCGTCCAATTACTTCTGCTCTTAGCATAGAATTCTTACCGCTTACGCTCTCCTTATCCTCGCTCATCGAACCTTTACCATATTTATGATGTTATGACCGAGCGGTCTTCTATGTACGTTCCTTGCATTTCATTCCACTTCCTCTAAGATCAAATCTCTCAGACCTCACACGAATTCTTATTCCATACTATTTATTTCCCAATCGACCGTGTCGACCCATTATCCTTATTTTTTCCTTGGTGCGTAATCGGGTTCCTATCGTTAACTCGTTAAGGTATCCTCCTTACTCCTATGGTTAGAGACTTTCAATTGCCCTACGCCTAAATGCTCTCCTCTTGTGTACCATATTACTATACTTTATCCTTTTCGCGTGTCTACCTTTGAATTTTTATCCAAATAGTCTCGTACTTTGCCGGTAATTTCTCTCGGGGGTTTCACTCACTAAGGTTTCTTACCTTTCACCTTTTTCCGACATTTTAATCTCTTTGTCTTCCATTTACTCACTCTCTTTCTTTTTCAAATATTATTGTATTATAACCTTTCCAGTCTTAACCTGTAGTGAAAATAATAGCAACTTACCTTGTAACACTTGCACCATTTATTTTTGTTGTCACTTGAGCTTCGGTACCCTTACTTGATTAATGCCTTCTTTATCGTAGCGCCGGTTGCTGGGACTCACATGTCCACCGATACAATCACATATGAGATATCATACGCATTCATATATATATAATTACTATCAACTAGCCCACAAAATACTTCCAAACGCTATTCAAGCCTATCCAAATTCCAGAGCTGTGACACACTTTTTGTCTCTTCTCCAGTTTAGCCTGTCTCGCCCTATGTGGCCTCTTATGGTCTCCAACCATCCCGTATACTCTAGTTTCTCTTAGGCTACTCAAACTTCTCATTTGACTCTTGTGTCTAAATCCTTAGGATTTCTTGCATACTTCCCAGGGGGTCACCCATCCTAAGATTTCTCCCACCTTAGCACGCTTAACCTCGAAACTTCGATGAAATTCAGTGCATTAACGCTGATATAATCGCGTCCACTTCCTCGCATGATCTTTATTACATGATCTGGAGCAAGTCAAAGTCTTACAGATTCCGAGACATTTTCATAACACATCCTCCCCTTTACAATTACTATTTACCCTTTTCAATCCCCAATATTCACTTTTCACTTCTGTGTGTATGACTACTTCCTGTCCTGGACTTCTAGATTCCCGATGGTGGCCAACATACCTTCGTCGCCGTTACTTATGCATACTCGATTATTAGCCAGTTCGGACTTCCACTCACCATCCTTACATAATAATCTACAACAAAACCGATTGTCGGCTTTCTGAATCTTCCAACAGACCTTACTCTTACTAAACCTCGGATGTTATCCATTTTAATCCTCTGAACTGCTGATCATATTTCTCACAATCATTTTTCACGCCATACCCAAATCCGTAGCTCCTTTAAAATATCACATCCCACTTATTGTCTATTTCCGATATTTCCTTTCCACGCTTCTTCCTGTTAGGCGTACTTAACTAAACGACCTGATTTTTTTTGAATAATTCTAGCAGAATCTCCTTTGCAATCCTTACTATTCAAAATCTGCACGCAGCAAACATCGACAATAACTTGCAGAACATACGGCTATATGACACATTCCAGCCATCTAGAGCTTCCAATTTCAGATAACAGAACAAGTATATCAAGACTCGCTTTTATAACTTCCCATATCATCACTTACCTCCTTCCGTCGTATGTAAGGCTTATATAAGGAATTTTATTTTCATATGACTTGGCTCTATCGCACGATCTATGACAGAAAGAAGGTCAACAATCCCTAGATGCCCTGTAGCCTCCTGTTTATAAATGTGGCCGGCTTCACACCATAAACAAGACTCTACTGGACACGACTTTGCAGACAACCCCTAGGACAACCTGCTCTGGTACCACTTTGTTACACCCTAATCTCGCTAGGGTGTGATGGGCACCTGACCCTTACCTAGAGCCGAGCGAACCCTCTGACTCTTATTACACACATAACCTCATTGGACCTTTAAATCAAGGTTTATTACATCAAACCCCCCCCCCCCCCCCCCCCCCGCGAACTATACGCGAAAAGTCGATATCACACCTAAACTATACTAACGACCTATTGCACACCTTAACTTAGTAAAACTGAATTAAATTACCCCTCGACAGACCAAAACTCAGGCGCGTTATTGTCCACATTTTTTAGCGCGTTGGAGCTGTAAAAAGGGCCAGTATAATTTTTAAAAAATGGAAAATAACTTGCTAAAACCTAATTAATATTACCGTTCAAATCATTTTCACCCACCCTACATTTACTTCACCCACCCACATTTACCATACCCGTTTAGAACCCTAGGCCAGCAACTCTCCTAAATTTGGTGAAGAACACGCCCAAATTTGAGCAAAAGACCAGTTGTTTTTGAATCAAAGGTAACTAAGTTCAACTTTATTTAGCTTGTTCTACTGTATTTTGCCCGTTTTCTCTTTTTTTTTTTTTTTTGGTTGCATTTGTCTGTACTCTTTAATTTCGTATGGAGCACTTGTTAAGTTGATTTTTTTTTGTTCTCTTTTCTGTTAAAGATTGTTATACAATGGCCAAAATTGGCTTAAGTAAGTTTTGTAAGCAAGAGGATGATCATGAGTTGAAGGATGTGCGATGCAAACATGGATTTCTTTTGCCATTGTTGACTTCTTAGACCCCAAGGAACCCTGGTAGAAGATATTGGAGTTGTCCATATTATGGTGTAAGTGAATTTTATTTCAAAAATTGAACTTTGAAGAAGTGAATTTGCCTTTGAAATATTGAACTTTGAAAAGTTGAAAGACTGATTGTTTTTAATTCATTTTATTACATTTTAGGGTGCTAGATCATGTGATTTTTATCTTTGGAAGGATGCTGACATTGATCCAAGATCCAAATTTGTTATTCCTAAATTGGTGTGAAGAATTGGTGAACTTGAAGCATCATTGGAGTCTTTTGGAAAAGATGATTACAAGCCTTCTCTGTCAACAAACTCCGTGGAAAGCAAAATTGATATGAACAACATAGAAATTCAACTAGAAAATTTTGGAGAAGACATTAAGAAGATGAAGGAAAAAGAGAAGAAGTGGAAGAGTAAGTTGGCTAAGTCCAAGAAAAGGGAGAAAGTTCTTTTGATTTCGTTATTGTGTATTTGTATTGTAGTAGTAAGTTTTGTATTTCAAAACTTTTTTTTTAGAGGTGTTTCAATGAAGTTGCCCTAAGCTCTTGTTGTAGTTTGGCATGTCGTTAGCGGCATTGCACTTGTTAGTGTTGTAAACAACTTGTTAGTGTTGGCATTTTGTGAAATGAAATGGCAATGTTGGCTGTAATGTTGTTGTTGTGCAATTTTTAGTCTTGTGCAATTGCTTCTCAAAATTAGTAAGTATAAGGCATAAAACAGTGACGACATTTCATTTAACATTGAAAGAACTTTCATTAATCGAAGGCATAAAACATGAAAAGAAATAAAGAGACCTATTCTATGATTACGATCTCCGGTGCCTTCTTATTAACGAAGAAGCATATGCGCCCGCTGACCTCGCAAGCTTGAAATTCCAAAACATTTCCTCTTTGCAGTCCGTTTTCATCAACAAACGCCTTCCATCCTTGGCAAAGACGCTTGTATGCACCCACTTTATATTGCATATAGTAGGCGTGAGCATTGTGAAGAACAACCGCTTCACGGTCATGGTTTGGAAGGAATTAGAAAGTATGGGAAGGAAATATGAAGTCATCCTTGTCAACGTATGATTTTGTTAACTTCTTCTCAAATGTTGTTAGGATGGTGTTCATTTTTTATTTGAGGGGTTGCAATGAGAATTAGTTGAAGAAGTATGATTTAATAAGAAGGTAGATTTGGGTGAAGCATTAACCACCAACCACCTCACTTAAAGAAGCCAAAGGAAATGGTCAAAATCTTGAATTCTGATAACAGAGTACAATGACTTCAAAAAGTGTACCAAGACTTGACCAAAACTGAACAAAATCAGTGCCATTCAACCCAACAATTAAGGCTAATAAAACTGCCAACAATTAAGGCTAACAAAATTACCAACAATTAAGGCTAAATAACTAACGTTAAATGCAGTCACAGCTGCATACCCATTGATCAAAAGAGAGTGACTTTACATAGACAAGAACTAACGTTAAAGTGCAGTCACAGCTGCCAATTCAAGTGCAGTCACAGCTGCCAATTAAAGTGCAGTCACAGCTGCCAATTCAAGTGCAGTCACAGCTGCCCAAAACAAACTTAAATGCAGTCATATCTACCAAAACACTACATATAGTTAAGGCAAAATACATCAAATCACAACTTAAACTGTACCCAAAATATAGATTTGCTGTATTTTGCCTGTAGTTAACCCCAACCAAATGCAGTCACAGCTGCCTAAACAAAGTATTTAAAAAACTACATAAACAAATTCACAAAGCAGTCACAGCTGCCAAAAACAGTCAGTAGAGATAGAATGGTCAAATTCACAAGGCAGTGGTGCTGCCTTGGCTCATTTGTACAGCTTTAGTCCTAGTTTGACTCTGCTTTTTGTTCCTTCCTTGTTGAAGCTGCCTGGAGGTCATATCTTGTCTTTCTTGCCATTTCACACCACCACTTGCTTTGTGCTGCAGTTTACCAGTGACAACTGCACTAGATTTGATGCTTCGAACCCTTTCACTAGGCAATCCAAGCTGCTCAAATGAATAGAACTACTTGTTAGTAGTACTTAATTTCAGAAAATATTATTTAATTGTTAAACATAGAACAGTCTTACATTGATGACAGTTGCTCCACTTTGTGTGTGAAACACTCTCATTCCAATCATCTCTGGCCTTTTAGTAGCAACACTCTACAAATTATACCAAAATATTAGCAACTAGTTCAGCACTGAACTGTACATGAAGAATGTGAAATTATTTACCTTTTCAGTTGATCCCTTTGGCCTACCCCTTCCTCTACTAGTTGGAGCTGGTGCCTTTCTTGGGCCAGAACTTGAACTTGGGCCAGCAGAAGCACTTGCAGTTGCACTTGGGCCAGCACTTGCAACTGAACTTGGGCCAGCACTTGCAGTTGCACTTGGGCCAGCACTTGCAACTGAACTTGGGCCAGCACTTGTAGTTGCACTTGGGCCAGCAGTTGTAGGATCTCTAAGACATTTCCTTTTATTATGACCTGGGGTATGACACTTACTGCATGTCATTTCAACCCCCCTTTTGGACAGTTTTCCTGTTTTTTTGGATTCACTTGCCTCTTTCCTCCTAACAGTCTTAGGCCTGCCTGGCATCTTCCTCACTTCAGGTGGTATAACAGTAGGATTTGTGGATGGTGGCCACATCTTCAAGTTCAGAACTGGTTGAATAAATTAGCTATATGTCTTCATATAGGTATCTCTAGAATACCACTGAGAAATGTAATCCATTGGGTTCAACCTCTTGTGGTGAAGAGCAGCAATTGCATGAGGACATGGGATGCCTTTCAATATCCATGCTCTACAAGAACAAGTTTGTCTAGGCAGATCCACAACATGTCTAAAATGACCTTCAACAACCTCATATCCTGTATCAGAATTCCATTCAATACTGCATTTCATATACCTTGCAGTATGCTCTGTCAGAACTTTCAATGCCATTAGAGAAAAGTCATGAATCCAACTGTCACAAAACTCCCTTATCTGTCCTACTCTCTTCATCATTTTGACTCTTATTTCTTCAAGCATAGTTATTACAGTCTTGTGCCTTGCAGCCAGTATCCAAGAGTTGAAACATTCAGCCATGCTGTTGTCTATAATGTCACACTTTGTGGTATATTTCATGTAAACCTTGCTCCACCTTTTAGGGTTGTAGTATATCAACTTATCAAGGCATTCTTCTCCCAACAGTTTCATGGAGTCTAAGTTCTCATTCAGCTGAGACTTAAAAGTTGACTTTGCACACCTCTAGAAGCAATTCTTCCTCTCAAGGCCTCTGTATTTTTGGGACCAATTGGCTAAAACATGCCTAGCACACATTCTATGTTCAACATTGGGCAGCTGCTCTGTTATGACACTTTCAAGACCCTGTGAGGAATAAAAAATAGGCAGTTAGTAAAGTAAAAGAACATTAGGGTATAGAGTTATGAAATGGAGTGAATTCAACACTTAAATCTTACCTTCTGCATATCTGTTGTAACAGCCATGTCTGTCCCATCTCCCAGCTGAAGATTTTCCTTTAAAATTCTGATAAACCAGTCCAATTGTGCTTTTTCTCAACCTCAACTACTGCCCAGGCCAGTGGCATCATCTGATTGTTTCCATCTTTACAAACAGCAACAAGTAATTGACCTTTTGAGATTCCCTTTAAAAAGCAACCATCCAAACCAATGCACTTCCTACAACCAGCTAAGTATGACTTCTTCATTGCATCAAAACATATGTAGAATCCTCTAAACATTTTTTTTCCACCTTCAAATGTCTCATCACTAAGCCTAACTGTTGACACCCAATTTTGTCCCGCCTCTCTTCCAAAATACCTATTTACGCCTCTAATATTTTTAGAAAAATTAAAATATATATATATAGTCATTTTTTACTAAATTATCAACTTCTCATCAATACCGGCACTTTATTATTCTGTTGCAGTTACTATTATTATTATTATTATTATTATTATTATTATTATTATTATTATTATTATTATTATTATTATTATTATTATTTATTACTATTATTATAATTCACAATTTTATCATTTTTTTTAGTATTTTTTTACCAGCTTACGCACACGCATCGCATTTATCTTTTTTGTGTAATTAAATAATAGTATTTATTTTACTGTGGATTTTCAAAATATTATTGCACGGCTATTACAACGCCATCTTTTTTATATCTGAGCATTAATGATTGCATATCTCATATTGAGCAATATTTTAACACAAGTTATTTAAACAGGTCTTTATTTAAATTTAAAAACCAAACTATTTTTTGTGCACGTAGTCCGTATTTTTGACTTACCGGACCCCAAATCAAAGTCCGATTAACTCCTAATATTGTTTGGACTAGACCATGTTTTTTATCTCAATTTTTAGACCAGTACATGTTTTAATTCACTAGTCCATCCTTTTAAAACCCGGTCCACAAATGGACCGGGTCCGATATATTTTCATCAAAATAAGGGAAACCTAAAAAGGGTTCCCCTCATTTTTTTCCTCCGCCGCTCCCTTCCTCTTTCTCTCTTCTCATTCATCATCTTCATCATCTTCATCATCTCCATCCCCCACCACCGCCGCTCCTTTTCATCACCTCCCAACCCCACCATCGCCGTCTGCTCCCCCCGCTCCTCTTCCGTTTCCCCCCGCTCCTCTCTCTCTCTTCGTCACAAGAAACCCTAAAATTCGCCCTATATATAATCGTTTTCCAAGTCAAGAAAAGGGGATCTTTTGGGGGGATTCAGGAAATTCCCTCTAGAAATTAAAGTTTGAACACCCCAAAGTCCTTTTTATTTTTTCAAAAACATCAAATTCGCAGTTCGTTGTGATAGTTCGAATATCGGATCAAAAAATACTCAAACAATTTTTATCTATTCTGTTGATTGCCGTAAATCCGAGTCTCGCAACATCAAATTTGAAGTGTTTCGAGTGTGAATCGAAGACCCGCACCCATTTCGCTGCACCCGAAGAAGGTAAATTTCCTCCTTTTAAATTGTTTTAGCAATCGTTTGAATGTTTTAAACTGTTTTTGTTGATTTGTTCGCTTAGTGGTATCTTAGTTTCGTTTGGAGTTATTTTGGTTGAATTAAGCATAATCAGTCCTGTTTAGTTTAATTTTGTGAGTATGTTAGCTTTATGGGTAAGTTTAGATTCACCCGGTGCTTCAAGTTTACATTGTTGGTGGGTATGTCATTTGGACTAATCAGGTGTTGGTTCAGATTAGATGACCTATTAATCGCATTTGTATGCATTAATTTTTCTCCATCTCACTTGATTAAGTTCATTTAACCATGTTCGTTTTAGCACTGAATTCGTAATTTATTAGATAAGCTCAACTAGTTATTGATTGCTTAGTTGTGTATATGCCTCATCTTAGTCACATCTAATGCAAATTGTGCATGTTCATCTCAAGCTAGCTACTGTTCATTTGTCTATGTTAAGTTTATATTATTTGGTAAATTTTCGTACAGATTTGGTTTCTGGTGATTAGTTGAATTTAGATTAATCCCTGAGGATGATATGCTATCTGCCTATGTCAGCTTCAAGGAGCATATTTGCATACTTGAATGGCTTAATCTCGCATGTTTTAAGGCTTACAATTTGCATAATTGTGTCCACATCATTAGTCGTGTATGAGTCATTAAGTTATGCAACTTATGAACTGGTTAATATCACTAGCAAGAATTTATGTGTTTCTTCCACTATCATAAAAGGATATCAGATGTTTACCAAGAATCTATGAGTTAGTGTATGTTTAAGCATAAGGTTCAATTGGCTTAAAGATTGGTTGTTTCTTCTTCTTTTTTGACAAATGTGCTGTTATGTTTGTTCAAGATGAGTTTCGAAAGTAAAAAGCTTGAACTGGTAATAACATGCTCAAGTACATTTGAAAGATTTGCTTAAAATAAGGACTGTCTTATCAAGACTAAGATTGATATTTTATTAAGCATTCCTTGTTGAATGTTCAAGTTGAAGCCTAGATCCAGAATCAAGAGCCTGTTTCAAGTTCAAAATGAAACTGTTAACCTAAAAGAAAACATGATGTATATATGTGAACTGTGTCAAATAAAGTGTGATGAATCAGTTCCCTAGGGTTGAAACAAATGTCATTTTGTTGTATGCAAGTCCTTCGATAATGTGAAAAATCTTCATTTTGGCATTACTTTATATGAAATCTATTGAGTTCAGAAGGAATAAACAGTCTTTTGAGAGTTATGTATTTCTAGTGTGAGGAAATAACAGGCCATATTCAGATCACAAGCGTAATACCCCCAAGTCATAGGTGTTGAGATCTTGCATTTGGTTGTTGTCTTACTATCTTTGTCCGAAAAAAAAAAAAAGAGGATTATGAATCTGTAAGAGAAGTAGGTAGATAATCATTGTATGTTGAAGTACTAGCCTTGAAATCCCCATATCATAAGTCTTTGATTTTCAGCTCGATGCTGCCCTTTTAAGTTGATGTGTGTTCATGAGTTAAAACTCGAGTTAAATATGCCAAATCAGTGTTATTTTCATTTCCCTGTAATTCAGTTGAGAAGTCGAGTACTAGATTCTACTATTTGCACTTATCCTTTGAGTATTTTAGGCATGGTTCCTTTTCCCAGTGTGTTTTGAATTATGTATCATGATTTGGTATATAATATGTTATATTTCAAGCTGCGTATGAATCAGGCGTATTTTAAAGGAAAGAAAAAATATATTTTGGATTCTGAGTTAAGACTATAATGAGTTCAAGATAAGGCATCAAGTCACATTTGAATATGCCGTTATGGACTTCTAATCAAAAAAAATATATATTGCTGCAGTTTGGCCTTCCTACTGTCATTACTGCTGTTACTTGGTTGCTGCATTTTCTTGAATAAGTTATTATTGCCCCTGTGAGGTCAACCACTGCTTCATTAAGAGTCTGTGTTGTACACTTGAATGCATGGCTGTACCTGAACCTCCCTTTCTCATACTCTATTTCTTTAACTCTAATATGTCGGGAACTACTTCTGAAAACTAAGAAATAAGTAATATGACCTATTTGCTGTCGAAACAAAATGTGGTGGATGATTGGCGTATGTGACAAGTGTGTGGCAGCTGATTTGTGTGTACATAAGATATACTAAAATATACACAGTATATATACAATGTATTGACTTGTTTTGAGTTATATTTTACATGTTTTAACCTCATCCGTTGATTATATACTAATCTTTCTCCTTTCGTTTTATGCATGATCATCGCACACGAGTCCGAGTGACTCGTCTTCCTCCATATCCGGTGTTGGGCTAAAAGCCCAACGAAATCTTTTCCGCGTCCAGCCAGTCCGCAGCAAAAAATAGAAAACAAATATTTGGGCCTTGGCCCATGTGTATAGCATCAGCGGCCCGCAAGCATAAAAAAAAAAGGGAATTCTGGGCCAAGCCCAATGGCAAACAGATTGCAGTTGTCTTTTAAAATGGGCTGATCCCATTTAACTCTCTCCTCTATTTTATCTTTTACATTTGACTTGTATGTCTAATGTTTTATTTTGCTAATTTAGATGAACCTTGGAGACATTAGTGGGTTTAGTAATGGGTAGATAATTCAAGGCAATTAACGACTAATTCATTTTCCGAATAATTGATTCTCAAAAAATAGCATGATTACATATTTTGAATTAAAAGAATTGTGTTTTATCTTTCTATTATCTAAACATTTCAAAACGTCATTAATATGCAAATATAAACTCAAGTATTGTTTTTATAAGTAACTCTTCAAGTTTTGAATCAATCATGCATATTTTTAGCTAAGCATAATTAATAATAAATAATAAAAAAGGGAGAAAGAAAATTCACTTCCTTTTGAATCCTATTTATAAGCTTAGATTTTCTACATTGCTACATTCATATAATATAATTTATTCAAAGTTCAAAATTACTAAATCTTTTCTCAAAAGCTATTATTTATGGGCAAATTATCATATTTTATACAAATCTTATATTAAACAGCATTTTATTTTAAAGTTTAGCCACATTTATAAGTCTTCTTCAAATGACATTTTTTTCTTAACAATGCTTATGTTTTATTTCATGCAAATTATCACATTTCCTATAAATCTTATTAAATATTATCTTTTATTTAAGGCTTCATCAATATTTTCAAGTCCCATTTAAATTTTTAGAATCTTCTTTTACACACGTTATTACGTTTTTCTACGAGTATTATTTTAAACAATACTATTATACTTTCGTCTAAAACCTTAACAACATTCATAAATCGTATTTTTTTTAAAATGGCATTCAAAGTCTCTGATTATTATATTTTCTGTAAATCTTATTTTAACTAACATTATTTTCTTTTAAAACTTTAGCAATATCTAAAAAATCATTTTCTAAATTTTAAGCATTTTATTTACTCTCAATTAATTAACCTAAGTTTGGTCGGATAACCGTAAGTTAACGGATTCTAAAGGATGCCTAACCCCTTCCCTTTAGGATAATATAGAGCCCTTACCTAGAATCACACTGGTTAAGCAGACTATTAATTGAGGTTTAGTTTTAACTTTCCCTTAGTTAATATTTAGGTGTCCTAATTCACCGTTAAATTAATTAGGTGGCGACTCCTTAAAACAAAAATAAACAGGAATCACCAATACGTCATACTCCCTAAATCGATCCCGGTTAAAATGGGGTGTGACAGCTTGGCGACTCTGCTGGGGATTTTAGGTTCTTAACCATAACAGCTTAGGTTAATAAATAATTTGTTGGATGTTTTGTTTGTTTTGCTTTATTTTTCCTGTATTTTTGCTTTATATGCTTTTAAATGTTTATTATTGTTTTATTCTTTATATGCATTTCTATGTAATATGTATGTTATTGCTTTCCTTAAATTGGCATTCCGCTCATATTTCTTCCACTCCTGGAAAACTCACACATATTCACACACTTAAAGCGGCTTCGCAGTTTGCGCCCGTGCACTACTAAATTACCCCTTTTAGTTGGATTGGTCTTGTGGATTTAGTCGATCGGCGGTGCAGTCGACGGCCACGGACTTTCCACTTCCAAGTTGTCCGCTTGGGGGAGCCTTGTGTCATAGGAAAACCATTCTTAGTCTACCTAGGTAGAGCGAAAACCGAAACCTTGTAAGGACATGCATCATTTTAAACCTAGGAGGCTTAATACCCTTGGTGTATTAAGTCCATTAGTCAACCTTACCAAATGTCCAAATGAGTCTATGACTCTAAGTGACACTACTCACTATCTATGCGCATTATTTGGAGGACAAATATGTGGATTATGTGGACCTAATACTCTATAGATAAATATTTCAAGGAAACTAACCTTTTGTTGCAGGTTGTTGTGGAGCATCCAAAATTAATGCCGGAGGTTTGAAGACAGCCAAAGGAAATTAGTGGAGTTGAAGTATTAGATATCTTAGATTAACTTTGAATTGTATTATTGACTGGCATGTAATAAATTTTTATTACTCTTGTAAACTAGTTTTAGAAAGAGTTATGGAATGACACATCAAAAAACATGTTTGTCCTTCAAATGTTCGTTAGGCCTACCTCTGGCATAAAGAGGTCCCTTGCATTATAGAACGCGATGTATTATGTGCAATAATGTGTTTATATGCAATAATATGTCCTTACCGTATACTGACTCATTTTCTTTTTTTCTTTTTCTTGTTTTATCTTTTTTCTTTTTAAAATTTATTTTTCAAAATAAAAGGTTGACTTGTGCTAAAGGGGAACTGGCGGAGCATCCATATTTCACACGGTCTAGAGCCAAGAAATCAGACTCTGACTCATCACTAATCATCTGGTTAACTAAAAAGACTCGTTCTAAAATGGATCAAAGTTTGATCAATGCAACCACTTCATCTGAGCCATCTCTTAGTTTGCCGATCACGAGTGATCCCACATCTTCTAATCAACCAGAAACACATTTGGAGATCATTGCTCGTTTGGAGCGACGAGTTGCTGAATTAAGTCACATGGTACTTCACAACCGGTCATTTTCTCAAACGCCACCACATATGACTCCATCTCATGGGGTTCGTCAGACTTTGCCTATGCCACCTCCATTCCCAAATTTGGACGAATTTAACCAAGCAAATTATTTTACCACCTCCCAGCCGGTTCGTTCCGAACCCCTCACTCAAAATGCTCCCCTTTTATTTACAGCCACCTCTTCAAAAGCTCAGTTCATACCGCCGACACATGATGTTACCAATACGCATCAAGTTCCACCCATATATACTTACACCACAGCTCCACCCATGACACAAATCCAGGGACAATGTCGCACAGATGTTGATCATTATGTCGAAGTTGAAAATGAGGCACGGTCAATTAATGATGAAATGATAAATAGAAAGCTCAAAAGTTTGGAGGATGCCATGAGAAGTTTGCGTGGACTTGGTAGTAACCAAAGCGTGAGATATGAAGAATTATGTGCATTTCCTGAGGTAGAATTGCCACCAGGTTACAAGATTCCAAAATTTGAGAAGTTTGATGGGTCGGGGAACCCTTTCTTCCATTTGAAAGTCTATTGTGAAAAGTTGATTGGTGTGGGGAAGAATGAAGGGATAAGAGTCAAACTATTCAATCAGAGTTTGAGTGGAAAAGCCTTGGAGTGGTATTCTAAGCAAGATACAACCAAATGGCGTACTTGGGATGATTTGGCAAATGCTTTTGTGGATCACTACAAGTTTCATGTTGAGATCGCTCCTGACAGAATCTCAATTACAAAGTTGAAGAAGAAGTTCACCGAATCATTTCGAGAATATGCTATACGGTGGAGGGAAGAAGCATCTAGAGTACACCCACCCATGGAGGAGACAGAAATGGTTACTTTCTTCATTCAAGCGCTAGAGCCGGAATACTATGAACGTTTGGTGACAATGGGTGGAAAAACTTTTGCAGAGGTGATCAAAGCCGGGGACATGATTGAAGATGGCATTAAGACAGGGAGAATAACAAGTCTTGCGGCTTTACAGTCTACTAGTAGGGCCATACAAACAGGTACTCTCGGGAACGGAAAGAAAAAAGAGAAAGAAGCAGCATCGGTAATGGCTTTGGGAAACACATCATACCACCATCAACAACCCCCGCGATACTAGTGTTGACACCCAATTTTGTCCCGTCTCTCTGCCAAAATACCTATTTTTAAGCTTCTAATATTTTCGGGAAAAATAAAAAATATATATATTATGTTTACTATAATTATTAGCCTCTTATCAATACCGCTATTGTATTATTCTATCAATTATTATTATTTACCGTATTTTATTATTATTATTACTATTATAATTATTATTATTATTCACAATTTTTATCATTCCAGTACTTTTACCAGCTTACGCACACACATCGCATTTATCTTTGTATAATTAAATAATAGTATTTATTTAGTGCGGATTTTCAAAGAAAAAATAATATATATTATTACACGGCTATCATAACACCATATGATCTTATTACCCGAGTCTAATAATCACACATTTTTTGGTATTAAGTAATATTTTGTCACCCTCGTTATATTCATTAATTAAATGGGTCTCTTATTCAAATTTAAAGCCAAACTATTTCTTGCACTCGGTCCGCATTTTGACTTACCGGACTCCAAATTAAAGCCCGATTAACTCTTGGTAATTTTAGGACTAGTCCGTATCCCTTGTCTCAATTTTTAGAATAATCCATGTTTAATTTACTAGTCCGTTCTTTTAATACCCAGTCTAAAATTTGACCCGGTCCACAAATGGACCGGGTCCAATTCATTTTTCAGCTGAATAAGGAAACCCTTTTAGGGTTTCCCCATCACTTTCCTCCATACCACCGCCGCAACTCCCTCGTCTCCCTCCCCATTTTCATCGTCATCTCCACCATCGCACCTCCCTCCGCCTCCCATCTCCGCCGTCTCCATCTATCTCTCCGTCGCCACCCACCTCGTCATCACCCACCTCCATCGCCATCGCCCTAACTCCACCCACCTTCCACCATCTCCACCGCACCTGTACCCCCCACGTGATTTCCACTTCCTCTGACACACCCCATCGCCACCGCACTCGTTCTCTCTCCTCCATCGCCCTCACTTGCCATCTCCACCGCACCTGTACCCCCCACGCTTCTGCCATTCTCCGACACCCCTGTTCCCCATGTTCTCTGACGCACCACGCACCTCTGCCGCCTCCACCATACCATGATCTTCACGCGTCTGACACCCCCACTTCCCCAACGCTCCCCTCTTTGTTTATTTTTATATACAAAACGAAAACAGAATTGGGGGATATAAATAGGAGTTTTCTGTTAATTGAAAGGAGGGACTTTTTCATCGGAGGAAACCCCCAAAGAAACCAAGGTCTTAGCCGCACAAACCCCTTGAAAATTTGAGTCTTTAGCCTGAAAAGTTCCATAGAAACAAAGGCCTTCGTTTTTGTCGCCAAAATCCCCAAGCAAGAATTTCAATTTTTATCAACCTCTGTTACGCCTGTAAATTGAATTTTGAAGTGTTCGAGTGTGTATCGAAGGCTTCGCACCCACTTCGCTGCACCCGGAGAAGGTAATTCCCTTTTTCTACTTGTTTTCGCATCCTTCAGTTGCTATTCTATATGCTGCTTAGTTAAAGTTGATTGGCTCAGTTCAAATAGTTTGTTTGCGTGTCGATAGTAATTCGGATTTAATTGGTTTGGTATGATGGTTTGATTATCGAGCTTGGCTCTGTTTGTGTAATTACATGTATTAGGTGCGACAACTGGGTTTTAATTGATTCAAAAGTATGGGTTAATCATGTTAGTTTGGTTTTAAATTGCGTATTGTTATACAAATCTGATTGATTAGTCAGTAGGATATTCGAACTCGTTTAAGGGTTGTTGATCCAGGCATGATTAGTAGTCGAATCTGTGGCTGATTTCTGTTTTACTTCTGATTATATTAACGAAGAATACCTCTATAAGTTTTGTTCAATATTTGTTTAATAATGCCATGGTAATAAGGCAGGTAAGCATAATCCTCGGAGATTCATCGATACTTGTTTGTGCTCAGTTTTAATTAGTTTCAGTCACCTATGATTTGTTGAAATGAAATCAGTATGATCACCATGCTATTAGTGTAGTCCATAGATTTTGTTTGATATTGAAGTCGCCTGGGGATGCTGTTTGGTTTTGTTAACTGAATCAGGATTCTGTATTGAATTATTGACTTATATTTGTGAAAACATGGTTAGTTTAAACTTCAATAATGTAGGGGATTTTGCCTAGTCCAATCCAGTTTGCATATGTCACTCTAAACTGGTCTTTATGTCCAAATTCGTATGATGAATCACCTGCAATTTAGTGGTATATTTAATTAAGACCTTTGCCTAGTATTTGAGACTCTGGCTGTTTTGTTCTTGTCATGTTATACCTTCCCTTTCTTCTATGATATTTTCCTCTATTTCTAGATAGCTAGTTCATGCCCTGTTAAATGTGAGTCCAATCTGTAAATCTGTTTGTTTTGTCTGTTGTGTGTTATCTCTTTTGAGTGCTTGTTGCAGTGTCTCAAAATGATGTCTTAAGTACGCTAACAAGCTGAAAATTGCTGTTGTTTGAGTATTCTTTGTCATCATAGATAGAGCATTATCAAATATTTTCTTAAGTCCAAATATAGGTTCGGCTGGGATTAGTATATTTAGTTGTAATGGGGCTCTCTTCGCTTTGTTTGGCTAACTGATCTTGCTATCCCTGTTCTTTGTCAAAACTGCCTTAAGACTAAGCAGCTTTTAGAGGAACCATATTTCATTTGGCCACTGCTTGCTATAGACTGTGTTGAGTATGGATTTTGTGTTGCTTTAAAGTACTCAGATGTCACCTGTTAACCTAAACATGTCCAAAATAAGATCTCGCATGTTGAGAAACTGGCCTGATTCGTAAAGTGTTTCGTTTGGGTTTTGATTCTGTCCTAGTCAGTATTGCTTTCTCTACACAGTGCTAAGTTCGTGGTAGGCTTTAGTTGTATGTCGTCTGATTAGGAGAGGGGCTGGTTGCATATGTGGTATAAATGAGAATAGATCGAACATATGTGGTTGCATTGTTTTTTCAGCTACAACGTATAAACATCATGTCCCTCCCCTTGACTGTTCAGCTTTATTTGAATGTGGTGTTTTGCATTTCCTGTTTGTCTATATTTCAGTTTGGTTTGCTCAAATTTTGTGCGTTTGTTGCAAGTATATTTCAGTTTGAAGTTTGTATGTAAATGCATATTGAAGTTGTGTTCGTGAAATGCTTCCTGGATATACATAACATATATAATCAATGGAGTTGTTTTGAATTTATATGTTTGTATGCTTAACCTTATTGATCATATACTAATCTCTCTTTCTTTCATTTCTTTGCATGAACCTCGCGTACGAGTCCGAGGGACTCATTTCTCTTCCGCATTCGATGTTGGGCTAAAAGCCCAACGAAATCTTTCTCGTGTCCAGCCTATACCCGCAACAATAATAAAAGGGATTTCCGGGCTAAGCTCAATAGCGACAGCAACAACAGATCGTAGCAGATCCGGAATGGGCTGAGCCCATTTAAATTATTTATTTCCTTTATTCTATTTTGTGCATATTAATTTGTGTTATGCAACTAACTCTTTATTTTTGTATTATTTTCTCAATTTAGATAAAGTCTTAGACGAACTAGTAGGATTAGTTTTCAGTAATGGGTAGTTAGTTAAGGAAGAATAACCATCAACTTCATAAATCTTATTATCTTCGTTTTACATTAAAACCATTTATAACGTTTAATATTTATATTTTATTCGAAATGATTAATTCGCAAAAAATAGTATTACTATATATCTTGTCGTTTCAAGATGCCCTCAATATGTATAAACTCAAATATATTTTATAGGAAACTCATTCAAGTTGAACGCTCATGCACATTTTTAAGCATAATTAATACAATATATTTTGAATCCTATTTATAAGTCTAGACTTTTGATATTGCTATATTCATATAACATAATTTATTCAAAGTTTAAAATTGTTAAATTCTTTTTCTCGAAAGCTATTATTTCTAGGCAAAAAAATATTATAATTTCATACAACTCTTATCTTGAATAGCATTTATTATATTTTCATATAAAGTCTTAATGATGATTAAGTTTTTATTTTCAATAGCATTTAAAAATCCTCTTTTTGCGCGAGCTAGTATATTCTTTGCAAGTATTATTTTAAATAACATTATTTATTGCTTTCATTTAAAGCTCAAGCAATAGTTATAAATCTTATTTTTTATGTAGCATCTAAAGTCTTCTTTTGGGCAAGTTATTATGTTTTCTGTAAATCTTATGTTAATATTATTTTCCTCTAAAAACTTTAGCCATATTAAGCCATTTTATAAATTTAAGCACTATATTTAATTTAATTAATTAACCTAAATTTGGCCGGATAGCCGTAGTTAACGGATTCTAAAGGATGCCTAACACCTTCCCTTTAGGATAATATAGAGCCCTTACCTAGAATCACACTGGTTAGCAGACCATTAACGGAGGTTTAGTTTTAACTTTACCTTAGTTAATATTTAGGTGTCCTAATTCACCATTAAATTAATTAGGTGGCGACTCCTTGAAACAAATAAACAGGAATCACCAATACGTCATACTCCCCGCTCTAACCCGGTTAAAATGGGGTGTGACAGCTTGGCGACTCCGCTGGGGACTTTAGGCTCTAACCATAACAACTTAGGTTAATAAATAATTTGTGAGATATTTTGTTTGTTTTATTTTATTTTGCCTGTATTGTAGTTTTATATGATTTCAAGTATTATTGTTCCATTCCTTATATGCATTTTTTTTGTTCTATGTAATATGTATATTACTGCTTTCCTTAAATTGGCATTCCGTTCATATTTCCTCCACTCCTGGAAATTCACACATATTCACACACTTAAAGCGGCTTCGCAGTTTGCGCCCGTGCACTACTAAATTACCCCTTTAGTTGGATTTGTCTTGTGGATTTAGTCGATCGGCGGTGCAGTCGACGGCCACGGACTTTCCACTTCCAAGTTGTCCGCTTGGGAGAGCCTTGTGTCATAGGAAAACCATTCTTAGTCTACCTAGGGTAGAGCGAAACCAAAACCTTGTAAGGACATGCATCATTTTAAACCTAGGAAGCTTAATACCCTTGGTGTATTAAGTTCATTAGTCAACCTTACCAAATGTCGAAATGAGTCTATGACTCTAAGTGACACTACTCACTATCTATGTGCATTATTTGAAGGACAAATATGTGGAGTATGTGGACCTAATACTCTATAGATAAATATTTCAAGGAAACTGACATTTTGTTGCAGGTTGCCGTGGAGCATTAATTAATGCCGGAGGTTGAAGACAACCGAAGGAAATTAGTGAAGTTGAAGTATTAGATATCTTAGGTTGATTTTGAGATGTATTATTGGCATGTAATAATTTTTATTCTTGCAAATTACTTTTAGGAGGAGTTGTGGAATGATACATAAAGACATGATTGTCCTTCAATATTCGTTAGGCCTACCTCTGGCATAAAGAGGTCCCTTGCATTATAAAACGCGATGTATTATGTGCAATAATGTGTTTATATGCAATAATATGTCCTTACCGTATACTGACTCATTTTCTTTTTCTTTTCTTTTTCTTGTTTTATCTTTTTCCTTCTTAAAATTTATTTTCAAAATAAAAGGTTGACTTGTGCTAAAAGGGAACTGGCGGAGCATCCATATTTCACACGGTCTAAAGCCAAAAAATCAGATTCTGACTCATCACTAATCACCTGGTTAACTAAAAGGACTCGTTCTAAAATGGAGCAAAGTTTGATCAATGCAACCACTTCATCTGAGCCATCTCTTAGTTTACCAATCACGAGTGATCCCACATCCTCTAATGAACCAGAAACACATTTGGAGACCATTGCTCGTCTGGAGCGACGAGTTGCCGAACTAAGTCATATGGTACTTCATAACCGGTCATTTTCTCAAACGCCACCACATATGACTCCATCCCAAGGAGTTCGTCAGACTTTGCCTGTGCCACCTCCATTCCCAAATTTGGACGAATTTAACCAAGCAAATTATTTCACCACTTCTCAACCAGTTCGTTCCGAACACCTCACTCAAAATGCTCCCTTTTTATTTACAACCACTCTTTCAAAAGCTCAATTCATACCGCCAGCACATGACACACATCAAGTTCCGCCGGTGTATACTTATACCACAGCTCCACCCATGACACAAATCCAGGGACAATGTCGCACAGATGTTGATCATTATGTCGAAGTTGAAATGAGGCACGGTCAATTAATGATGAAATTATAAATGGAAGCTCAAAAGTTTGGAGGATGCCATGAGAAGTTTGCGTGGACTTGGTAGTAACCAAAGCGTAAGATATGAAGAATTATGTGCATTTCCTGAGGTAGAATTGCCACCAGGTTACAAGATTCCAAAATTTGAGAAGTTTGATGGGTCGGGGACCCTTTCTTCCATTTGAAGGTCTATTGTGAAAAGTTAATTGGTGTGGGGAAGAATGAAGGGATAAGAGTCAAACTATTCAATCAGAGTTTGAGTGGAAAAGCCTTGGAGTGGTATTCTAACAGATCACGGTCAAACCACCAACACCAAATGTGGTTAACAATCCACTCCCGACCCATGATGGGGCCACGATAAATATGATTGGAATAGATGAAAATGTTGACGACCCAGCCGAATTTATAGTGCCTGTGGATCGTGTGGAGGATCATGATTTTGTAGCCGTTGTTTCTCCGGCTGTAGTGATAAGGGGTTGTGTGCCTGTCGAGATATTAGGAGCTTCATCAACGCCTGTGGAAGTAGTTCAAGCACCAAATCAGTTACCAGTGCTCGATACAAAAGCCGTACCATGGAATTATCAACAAACTGTGATGGAATGTCGAGGAAAGGACACGATCACTGACAAGGTTAAGACATCAGGAATGACAAGGTCTGGAAGATGCTATTCTCCAGAAGAGCTAGTTAGATTGGGGCAAGTTAAGGAAGCCAATGTACCTCCCAAAAGGGTCGTGACTGAAACCGAAGCAGAAGAATTTTTGAGGAAGATCAAGGCTAGTGAGTACTCAGTTGTGGATCAGTTGAAAAAGACCAATGCTCAAATTCCTATTCTCTCTTTGCTTTTGAGTTCAGATATGCACAGGAATGCATTGTTGAAGATCTTGAATGAAGCGTATGTTCCAAGCGAAACAACTAGTGAGGCGTTAGCTGGGATGATTGAGCGCGTACTTGACAGCCATCGAATCAGCTTCGATAATGAAGAACTGCCGCCAGAAGGATGTATGCATAACAAAGCACTCTATATAACTGTCAAGTGTCGTAACATGTTTGTGGCTAAAGTATTGATTGATGGGGGTTCTGGACTCAACATCTGTCCATTAGCAAGTCTGAAGAAGATCGGATATAATGTTAGTGAGCTCAAGACCAGTGATATGAATATTCGAGCATTTGATGGGGCTCAAAGGCGCCCTATTGGGGAAATAGAGTTGAAAGTGTTGATTGGCCCTGTTGAATTCATTATGGATTTTCAAGTACTTGATATTTCCACGACATACAACATGCTGTTAGGTAGACCGTGGATCCACCTGGCTGGGGCTGTACCATCCACTTTACACCAAACTGTCAAATTCGAATGGGATCAGCAACAAATATGTATACACGGAGAAGGAGACACGTCTTTCTATCTAGAGCAATCCACCCCATTCGTCGAGGCAGAAGGAGGGTTCGACGGAACAGCTTACCACGCTTGGGAGGTTGTGAATGTCACTAAGGAGAGTGAAGTATGTCAAGCTCAAGAGTTCAAAAGATCATGTGCCGCAATTATGGTTGCAAAAGAAATGGTGAGAAATGGGTACCAACCTGGATTTGGGCTAGGGAAAACACTAAATGGGCGGGTTGAGCCAGTCGTTCTCCCTACGCAACAATTTACATTCGGTTTGGGATATGAGCCAACTGAGGAAGAAGTGAAGAAAGCACGAAAGAATAAAAGGAAGGAGATTGCATTGCCAAGACCTATTCCTACCATTGATCAAACTTTCTCAAAACCTTCAGATCTGATTGTTGAAGTTGCCTATGATGATATCGTGGAGGGAGTCAAGAACCTGTTCGTGGAAGATGAAAATGATCATGCTGCGATAATCAAAGACTTTGCTGAAATATTGACTTTATAGGCTGCTGAGCCAGGACCTGAGTTGCAAAATTGAACTTCTATCTTAGCCCCGGTTCGTCGGGAGTTTCAGTATTTTAAGTTTAAATTTCCTTTTGTAGTAGGCCGGAGGCATCAACTAGAACATTTAGTTCCTTTTGTCATGTTGCCTCTATGTTTTGTTACGACCTTTTTAAATTAAGATTCTGTCATTTTGTTTGGAACTACGTTTGGCCTGACTTCCTGTTGGATACGTAGGTAGCCCACATCGGGTTCGGCCACTTTTTCAAAATATTTCAGTGTTTTTGTTGTATTTGGAACTACGTTTGGCCTGACTTCCTGTTGGATACGTAGGCAGCCCACATCGGGTTCGGCCACTTTTTCAAAATATTTCAGTGTTTTTGTTGTATGAGTGGAACTACGTAGGGCCTGATTTCCTTTTGGATACGTAGGCAACCCACATCGGGTTCGGCCACTTTTTCAAAATATTTCAGTGTTTTTGTTGTATGAGTGGAACTACGTATGGCCTGATTTCCTTTTGGATACGTAGGCAACCCACATAGGGTTCGGCCCCTTTATTAAAAAACAAAACAAACTCAAAAATCTTTATGTTCATCACGAACTACGTCTGGCCTGATTCCTTTGGGATACGTAGGCAACCCGAGGCGGGTTCGGCCCTTCTATCTTAAAATTTTTATCTTCAGTTTGTCCAAACATTTTGGTTCCTATAAAATACATAAGGATTTTTATACAAGACTTGGTCTTCCCACCGCTTAAATTCATGTGTCTTAGTATCTTGAAACTGGGACAAATTTTTGAAATCGGTCAAATCACTTTCAAAATTTTCATTACAATTTTCTCACTTTTCGATCGTTTAGAACCAAGCGTTTCCAGGACTTGAAACTGGGACAAATTTCGAAGTCGGTCAAATCACTTTCGAAAACTTTCATTATAAGTTCTTATTTTTCAATTGTCCAGAATCAAGCATCTCTAAGACTGAAACTGTGATAAATTTTTAGAAGTAGCATAAAAGTGGTTTTAAACAAAAGTCCATCCATATTTCTAAAATGTGAGTAAATTCAAAAATCGAGTCTTCTTAATCATGTTACATATCAGAGCCACTAAGTATTTCCTTTCAAAGTCATCTAAATCTCATTACTTTTATTTTCAAAATACATTTTTTTTATAACTGAAACTCCCCGGCAAAGCAAGATATATGGTGAGACATCGAAGAACGTGGACGCGACCGAGACAAAAGTCAATTCAAGGGCCAAGTTCCCCGACATGCACAAGTCAACCAATTTTCTTTTAAACTCACAATTTTTCTTTGTTGAGACAGGTCCAATTAACATGAACACGGTGCATGTATTAAATTATGGGCGTGATCAAAAAGTTAACTTTCTTCAAAATGCAAATACTCTTCAGCGTGGATGCAAAGGTAGCTTATGCCGAACGGTGGGCGTCGTTCCCCTCATCACGAAATTTCAATTGCAACAGTGGACACAAGTTCATCTTCTCAACCAAGGGCTGTAAGTATAATTCTTTCAGACCCAACTATTTATTCTTATCACTAACAATTGTTTTAGCTCGTGACATTCATCGATGGATCGAATACATATAATCATGGACACTGACCTTGATCACCTGTTATTGGTTAGAATTCCTCAATTTCGTCATCACTTCATACATGTTCAAATCATTATCAAATTCTTTTAGAATGAAGTATGTTAATAAGATAACAAGATCGAAATATTGCATCGTATATCAAATTGTGGGGTTAATTATAGATTTAACCCCCGTCACAATGGGACATCGAGTAAGATGTGGATATCTTTTTACAATATTATCTCTAAAGTGGACGTGGATTTACATTTATATTGTGGATACGAGTATGGGAGTGGGAGTAGAATTATATTACAAAAATATACATATAATTGTAGAAAGTGGATACAGATTTATGTTTCGAAAGTAAAAGTGAATTTATTTTTGCGCCGTATAATGCAGACGTGAAAGTAGATGTAAATTTACTGTTGTACCGTATAATACGGACGTCAAAGTCGACGTGGATTTATATTTTGTACCGTGAAATGCGGACGTAGATTTATATTTTGAACTGTGAAAGTGGACTTGGATTTATTTTTCTGCACCCTGAAAGTGGATGTGGATTTACATTTTTGCACCATGGGAAGTGGACATGATATAGGCACCCACCTTAGAATGCGGGTATTTCAAAATTTAATTTGGGCACCCACCTTAGAATGCGGGTATGTCAATTTTCAATTTAGGCACCCACCTTAGAATGCGGGTATGTCAATTTCAATCCAGGCACCCACCTTAGAATGCGGGTATTTCAATGTTCAATTCAGGCACCCACCTTAGAATGCGGGTATTTCAATGTTCAATTTAGGCACCCACCTTAGAATGCGGGTATGTCAATTTCAATCCAGGCACCCACCTTAGAATGCGGGTATTTCAATGTTCAATTCAGGCACCCACCTTAGAATGCGGGTATTTCAATGTTCAATCTAGGCGCCCACCTTAGAATGCGGGTATGTCAATTTCAATCTAGGCGCCCACCTTAGAATGCGGGTATGTCAATTTCAATCTAGGCGCCCACCTTAGAATGCGGGTATGTCAATTTCAATCAAGGCACCCACCTTAGAATGCGGGTATGTCAATTTCAATCCAGGCACCCACCTTAGAATGCAATGTCAATTCAGGCACCCACCTTAGAATGCGGGTATTTCAATGTTCAAATTAGGCGCCCACCTTAGAATGCGGGTATGTCAATTTTCAATTTAGGCACCCACCTTAGAATGCGGGTATCTTATATTTCAGTTCAGGCACCCACCTCCGAATGCGGGTATCTTATATTTCAAGTTCAGGCACCCACCTCCGAATGCGGGTATCTTATATTTCAAGTTCAGGCACCCACCTCCGAATGCGGGTATCTTATATTTCAAGTTCAGGCACCCACCTCCGAATGCGGGTATCTTATATTTCAAGTTCAGGCACCCACCTCCGAATGCGGGTATCTTATATTTCAGTTCAGGCGCCACCTCCGAATGCGGGTATCTTATATTTCAAGTTCAGGCACCCACCTCCGAATGCGGGTATCTTATATTTCAGTTCAGGCGCCCACCTCCGAATGCGGGTATCTTATATTTCAAGTTCAGGCACCCACCTCCGAATGCGGGTATCTTATATTTCAAGTTCAGGCACCCACCTCCGAATGCGGGTATCTTATATTTCAAGTTCAGGCACCCACCTCCGAATGCGGGTATCTTATATTTCAGTTCAGGCGCCCACCTCCGAATGCGGGTATCTTATATTTCAAGTTCAGGCACCCACCTCCGAATGCGGGTATCTTATATTTCAGTTCAGGCGCCCACCTCCGAATGCGGGTATCTTATATTTCAAGTTCAGGCACCCACCTCCGAATGCGGGAATTTTATATTCAAGTTCAGGCACCCACCTCCGAATGCGGGAATCTTATATTTCAGTTCCGGCATCCACCTCCGAATGTGGATTCAACTTTCGAAGCAGGGTTGCAAGTGTAACTTCTCCAACCCTGCCTTATTTACATATATTTCTTTATTGCTAACACTTGTTTTTAGCTGATGGCTTTTGACAATATCAAAGTTGGCATCACACATCAAATCGTGGAACTATTTCTTCGGCAGCGAACTGGGGCAATTTGTCGGGAAGGATAATCAGACTTCCCAACACGGGTCAAAGATCTATCTCGAACACTCGTCTCTAATTACAAGTATTCTCTTGCGTTCCAACAATTCAATTTTCAGAATTCTCAAGTTTCTATCACAATACCCAGTGTTATCATAATTCAGCACTGAGACAATATTTTGCAAGTTTCGCGCCAATTGGGGTTCAAGTGTCGTAATTGTCCCAGAACTACACTCGACCTGATTCTCGTATAGCCCGAGATATGTAGGCAACTCAGAGACCGGAGTTCGGTCAGAATCCTCTCAAGTTTCCTTTAGCCGGGACAAAATAGGCTACTGAGTCAACGTCTTTGCCCAACAACTCTTTTCATCATTACCGGGCAAAGAGGGACAAGTTGTTGACACCCAATTTTGTCCCGTCTCTCTGCCAAAATACCTATTTTTAAGCTTCTAATATTTTCGGGAAAAATAAAAAATATATATATTATGTTTACTATAATTATTAGCCTCTTATCAATACCGCTATTGTATTATTCTATCAATTATTATTATTTACCGTATTTTATTATTATTATTACTATTATAATTATTATTATTATTCACAATTTTTATCATTCCAGTACTTTTACCAGCTTACGCACACACATCGCATTTATCTTTGTATAATTAAATAATAGTATTTATTTAGTGCGGATTTTCAAAGAAAAAATAATATATATTATTACACGGCTATCATAACACCATATGATCTTATTACCCGAGTCTAATAATCACACATTTTTTGGTATTAAGTAATATTTTGTCACCCTCGTTATATTCATTAATTAAATGGGTCTCTTATTCAAATTTAAAGCCAAACTATTTCTTGCACTCGGTCCGCATTTTGACTTACCGGACTCCAAATTAAAGCCCGATTGACTCTTGGTAATTTTAGGACTAGTCCGTATCCCTTGTCTCAATTTTTAGAATAATCCATGTTTAATTTACTAGTCCGTTCTTTTAATACCCAGTCTAAAATTTGACCCGGTCCACAAATGGACCGGGTCCAATTCATTTTTCAGCTGAATAAGGAAACCCTTTTAGGGTTTCCCCATCACTTTCCTCCATACCACCGCCGCAACTCCCTCGTCTCCCTCCCCATTTTCATCGTCATCTCCACCATCGCACCTCCCTCCGCCTCCCATCTCCGCCGTCTCCATCTATCTCTCCGTCGCCACCCACCTCGTCATCACCCACCTCCATCGCCATCGCCCTAACTCCACCCACCTTCCACCATCTCCACCGCACCTGTACCCCCCACGTGATTTCCACTTCCTCTGACACACCCCATCGCCACCGCACTCGTTCTCTCTCCTCCATCGCCCTCACTTGCCATCTCCACCGCACCTGTACCCCCCACGCTTCTGCCATTCTCCGACACCCCTGTTCCCCATGTTCTCTGACGCACCACGCACCTCTGCCGCCTCCACCATACCATGATCTTCACGCGTCTGACACCCCCACTTCCCCAACGCTCCCCTCTTTGTTTATTTTTATATACAAAACGAAAACAGAATTGGGGGATATAAATAGGAGTTTTCTGTTAATTGAAAGGAGGGACTTTTTCATCGGAGGAAACCCCCAAAGAAACCAAGGTCTTAGCCGCACAAACCCCTTGAAAATTTGAGTCTTTAGCCTGAAAAGTTCCATAGAAACAAAGGCCTTCGTTTTTGTCGCCAAAATCCCCAAGCAAGAATTTCAATTTTTATCAACCTCTGTTACGCCTGTAAATTGAATTTTGAAGTGTTCGAGTGTGTATCGAAGGCTTCGCACCCACTTCGCTGCACCCGGAGAAGGTAATTCCCTTTTTCTACTTGTTTTCGCATCCTTCAGTTGCTATTCTATATGCTGCTTAGTTAAAGTTGATTGGCTCAGTTCAAATAGTTTGTTTGCGTGTCGATAGTAATTCGGATTTAATTGGTTTGGTATGATGGTTTGATTATCGAGCTTGGCTCTGTTTGTGTAATTACATGTATTAGGTGCGACAACTGGGTTTTAATTGATTCAAAAGTATGGGTTAATCATGTTAGTTTGGTTTTAAATTGCGTATTGTTATACAAATCTGATTGATTAGTCAGTAGGATATTCGAACTCGTTTAAGGGTTGTTGATCCAGGCATGATTAGTAGTCGAATCTGTGGCTGATTTCTGTTTTACTTCTGATTATATTAACGAAGAATACCTCTATAAGTTTTGTTCAATATTTGTTTAATAATGCCATGGTAATAAGGCAGGTAAGCATAATCCTCGGAGATTCATCGATACTTGTTTGTGCTCAGTTTTAATTAGTTTCAGTCACCTATGATTTGTTGAAATGAAATCAGTATGATCACCATGCTATTAGTGTAGTCCATAGATTTTGTTTGATATTGAAGTCGCCTGGGGATGCTGTTTGGTTTTGTTAACTGAATCAGGATTCTGTATTGAATTATTGACTTATATTTGTGAAAACATGGTTAGTTTAAACTTCAATAATGTAGGGGATTTTGCCTAGTCCAATCCAGTTTGCATATGTCACTCTAAACTGGTCTTTATGTCCAAATTCGTATGATGAATCACCTGCAATTTAGTGGTATATTTAATTAAGACCTTTGCCTAGTATTTGAGACTCTGGCTGTTTTGTTCTTGTCATGTTATACCTTCCCTTTCTTCTATGATATTTTCCTCTATTTCTAGATAGCTAGTTCATGCCCTGTTAAATGTGAGTCCAATCTGTAAATCTGTTTGTTTTGTCTGTTGTGTGTTATCTCTTTTGAGTGCTTGTTGCAGTGTCTCAAAATGATGTCTTAAGTACGCTAACAAGCTGAAAATTGCTGTTGTTTGAGTATTCTTTGTCATCATAGATAGAGCATTATCAAATATTTTCTTAAGTCCAAATATAGGTTCGGCTGGGATTAGTATATTTAGTTGTAATGGGGCTCTCTTCGCTTTGTTTGGCTAACTGATCTTGCTATCCCTGTTCTTTGTCAAAACTGCCTTAAGACTAAGCAGCTTTTAGAGGAACCATATTTCATTTGGCCACTGCTTGCTATAGACTGTGTTGAGTATGGATTTTGTGTTGCTTTAAAGTACTCAGATGTCACCTGTTAACCTAAACATGTCCAAAATAAGATCTCGCATGTTGAGAAACTGGCCTGATTCGTAAAGTGTTTCGTTTGGGTTTTGATTCTGTCCTAGTCAGTATTGCTTTCTCTACACAGTGCTAAGTTCGTGGTAGGCTTTAGTTGTATGTCGTCTGATTAGGAGAGGGGCTGGTTGCATATGTGGTATAAATGAGAATAGATCGAACATATGTGGTTGCATTGTTTTTTCAGCTACAACGTATAAACATCATGTCCCTCCCCTTGACTGTTCAGCTTTATTTGAATGTGGTGTTTTGCATTTCCTGTTTGTCTATATTTCAGTTTGGTTTGCTCAAATTTTGTGCGTTTGTTGCAAGTATATTTCAGTTTGAAGTTTGTATGTAAATGCATATTGAAGTTGTGTTCGTGAAATGCTTCCTGGATATACATAACATATATAATCAATGGAGTTGTTTTGAATTTATATGTTTGTATGCTTAACCTTATTGATCATATACTAATCTCTCTTTCTTTCATTTCTTTGCATGAACCTCGCGTACGAGTCCGAGGGACTCATTTCTCTTCCGCATTCGATGTTGGGCTAAAAGCCCAACGAAATCTTTCTCGTGTCCAGCCTATACCCGCAACAATAATAAAAGGGATTTCCGGGCTAAGCTCAATAGCGACAGCAACAACAGATCGTAGCAGATCCGGAATGGGCTGAGCCCATTTAAATTATTTATTTCCTTTATTCTATTTTGTGCATATTAATTTGTGTTATGCAACTAACTCTTTATTTTTGTATTATTTTCTCAATTTAGATAAAGTCTTAGACGAACTAGTAGGATTAGTTTTCAGTAATGGGTAGTTAGTTAAGGAAGAATAACCATCAACTTCATAAATCTTATTATCTTCGTTTTACATTAAAACCATTTATAACGTTTAATATTTATATTTTATTCGAAATGATTAATTCGCAAAAAATAGTATTACTATATATCTTGTCGTTTCAAGATGCCCTCAATATGTATAAACTCAAATATATTTTATAGGAAACTCATTCAAGTTGAACGCTCATGCACATTTTTAAGCATAATTAATACAATATATTTTGAATCCTATTTATAAGTCTAGACTTTTGATATTGCTATATTCATATAACATAATTTATTCAAAGTTTAAAATTGTTAAATTCTTTTTCTCGAAAGCTATTATTTCTAGGCAAAAAAATATTATAATTTCATACAACTCTTATCTTGAATAGCATTTATTATATTTTCATATAAAGTCTTAATGATGATTAAGTTTTTATTTTCAATAGCATTTAAAAATCCTCTTTTTGCGCGAGCTAGTATATTCTTTGCAAGTATTATTTTAAATAACATTATTTATTGCTTTCATTTAAAGCTCAAGCAATAGTTATAAATCTTATTTTTTATGTAGCATCTAAAGTCTTCTTTTGGGCAAGTTATTATGTTTTCTGTAAATCTTATGTTAATATTATTTTCCTCTAAAAACTTTAGCCATATTAAGCCATTTTATAAATTTAAGCACTATATTTAATTTAATTAATTAACCTAAATTTGGCCGGATAGCCGTAGTTAACGGATTCTAAAGGATGCCTAACACCTTCCCTTTAGGATAATATAGAGCCCTTACCTAGAATCACACTGGTTAGCAGACCATTAACGGAGGTTTAGTTTTAACTTTACCTTAGTTAATATTTAGGTGTCCTAATTCACCATTAAATTAATTAGGTGGCGACTCCTTGAAACAAATAAACAGGAATCACCAATACGTCATACTCCCCGCTCTAACCCGGTTAAAATGGGGTGTGACAACTAGCCTAACGCTCACCACTCACAATATTTCCAATATTCTCCACATCCCTACGACCAAGCTTTGCCATCTTACCAACCTCAATCACCACAAATATCCTACCCTGTTTACAACACACAACCAGCATATCGAGCTCCACGACCACCAACATATCCAACTCCACCATCACAAACTCATCATCCAAACAATGCATCCGCACCTCGCCCAAATAAACCGTTTCGCCATTTCACACCATTAGGAGAGCCACTGAGCGTTGTTTTTGAAAGACTGCAAGCTTCAGGCTTAGTATATCCTGTGGAAGGTAGAATTCCAGATCCATTACCCAGAAGCTTTGATCCCACTAAAACATGTGCATATCATTCGGGGGTAAAAGGCCATTCCACTGATCGTTGTTACGCATTGAAGCATAAGGTTGAGGATCTTATTGAAGCAAAACAGATCACGGTCAAACCACCAACACCAAATGTGGTTAACAATCCACTCCCGACCCATGATGGGGCCACGATAAATATGATTGGAATAGATGAAAATGTTGACGACCCAGCCGAATTTATAGTGCCTGTGGATCGTGTGGAGGATCATGATTTTGTAGCCGTTGCTTCTCCGGCTGTAGTGATAAGGGGTTGTGTGCCTGTCGAGATATTAGGAGCTTCATCAATACCTGTGGAAGTAGTTCGAGCACCAAATCAGTTGCCAGTGCTCGATACAAAAGCCGTACCATGGAATTATCAACAAACTGTGATGGAGTGTCGAGGAAAGGACACGATCACTGACAAGGTTAAGACGTCAGGAATGACAAGGTCTGGGAGGTGCTATTCTCCAGAAGAACTAGTTAGATTGGGGCAACTTAAGGAAACCAACGTACCTCCCAAAAGGGTCGTGACTGAATTCGAAGCAGAAGAATTTCTGAGGAAAATTAAAGCTAGTGAGTACTCAGTTGTGGATCAGTTGAAAAAGACCAATGCCCAAATTCCTATTCTCTCTTTGCTTTTGAGTTCGGATGTGCACAGAAATGCACTCTTGAAGATTTTGAATGAAGCATATGTTCCAAGTGAAACAACTAGTGAGGCGTTAGCTGGGATGATCGAGCGCGTGCTTGACAGTCATCGAATCAGTTTCGATAATGAAGAACTGCCGCCAGAAGGATGCATGCATAACAAAGCGCTCTATATAACTGTCAAGTGTCGTAACATGTTTGTGGCTAAAGTGTTGATTGATGGGGGTTCTGGACTTAACATCTGTCCATTAACAAGTCTGAAGAAGATCGGATATAATGTTAGTGAGCTCAAGACAAGTAATGTGAATATTCGAGCATTTGATGGGGCTCAAAGGCGCCCTATTGGAGAAATAGAGTTGAAAGTGTTGATTGGTCCTGTTGAATTCATTATGGATTTTCAAGTACTGGATATTTCCACGACATACAACATGCTGTTAGGAAGACCGTGGATACATCTGGCTGGGGCTGTACCATCTACTTTGCACCAAACTGTCAAATTCGAGTGGGATCAGCAACAAATATGTATACATGGAGAAGGGGATACGTCTTTCTATCGAGAGCAATCCATCCCATTCATTGAGGCAGAAGGAGGGTTCGACGGAGCAGCTTACCACGCTTGGGAGGTTGTGAATGTCACTAAAGTGGGTGAAGTCTGTCAAACTCAAGAGTTTAAAAGGTCATGCGCCGCGATTATGGTTGCAAAAGAAATGCTGAGAAATGGGTACCAACCTGGATTTGGGCTAGGGAAGACATTAAATGGGCGGGTTGAGCCAGTCGTTCTCCCTACGCAACAGTTTACATTCGGTTTGGGATATGAGCCAACTGAGGAAGAAGTGAAGAAAGCACGAAAGAATAAAAAGAAAGAGGTTCCATTGCCAAAACCTATTCCTACCATTGATCAAACTTTCTCAAAACCTTCAGATCTAATTATTGAGGTTGCCTATGATGATATCGTGGAGGGAATCAAGAACCTGTTCATGGAAGATGAAGATGATCATGCTGTGATAATCAAAGACTTTGCTGAAATATTGACTTTATAGGCTGTTGAGCCAGGACCTGAGTTGCAGAATTGGACTTTTATCTTAGCCCCGGTCCGCCGGGAGTTTCAGTATTTTAAGTTTAAATTTCCTTTTTGTAGTAGGCCGGAAACATCAACTAGAACATTTAGTTCCTTTTGTTGTGTTGCCTCTAAATTTTGTTACGGTTTTTTTTAAGACTTTGTCATTTGTTTGTAACGAACTACGTTTGGCCTGACTTCCTGTTGGATACGTAGGCAACCCACATCGGGTTCGGCCACTTTTTCAAAATATTTCAGTATCTTTGTTTATGAGTGGAACTACGCATGGCCTGATTTCCTTTTGGATACGTAGGCAACCCACATAGGGTTCGGCCCCTTTATTAAAAAACAAAACAAACTCAAAAATCTTTATGTTCATCACGAACTACGTCTGGCCTGATTCCTTTGGGATACGTAGGCAACCCGAGGCGGGTTCGGCCCTTCTATTTTGAAATTTTTATCTTCGGTTTGGCCAAACATTTTTGGTTCGTATAAAATACATAAGGATTTTTAACAAGATTTTGGTCTTCCCACCATTTAAATTCATGTGTCTTAGTATCTTGAAACTGGGACAAAGTTTTGAAGTCGGTCAAATCACTTTCAAAACTTTCATTATAAGTTTTTACTTTTCAATTGTACAGAATCAAGCATCTCTAGGACTGAAACTGGGACAAATTTTTAGAAGTAGCATAAAAGTGGTCTTAAATAAAAGTCCATTCATATTTCTAAAAATGTGAGTAAATTCAAAAATCGAGTCTTCTTAATCATGTTACATATTAGAGCCACTAAGTATTTCCTTTCAAAGTCATCTAAATCTCATTACTTTTATTTTCAAAATACATTTTTTTTATAACTGAAACTCCCCGGCGAAGCAAGATATGTGGTGAGACATCGAAGAACGTGGACGCGACCGAGACAAAAGTCAATTCAAGGGCCAAGTTCCCCGACATGCACAAGTCAACCAATTTTCTTTTAAACTCACAATTTTTCTTTGTTGAGACAGGTCCAATTAACATGAACACGGTGCATGTATTAAATTATGGGCGTGATCAAAAAGTTAACTTTCTTCAAAATGCAAATACTCTTCAGCGTGGATGCAAAGGTAGCTTATGCCGAACGGTGGGCGTCGTTCCACTCATCACGAAATTTCAATTGCAACAGTGGACACAAGTTCATCTTCTCAACCAAGGGCTGTAAGTATAATTCTTTTAGACCCAGCTATTGATTCTTATCACTAACAATTGTTTTAGCTCGTGACATTCATCGATGGATCGAATACATATAATCATGGACACTGACCTTGATCACCTGTTATTGGTTAGAATTCCTCAATTTCGTCATCACTTCATACATGTTCAAATCATTATCAAATTCTTTTAGAATGAAGTATGTTAATAAGATAACAAGATCGAAATATTGCATCGTATATCAAATTGTGGGGGTTAATTATATATTTAACTTCCGTCACAACGGGACATGGATTAAGATGTGGATATCTTTTTACAATACTATTTCTAAAGTGGACGTGGATTTACATTTACATTGTGGATGCGAGCATGGAAGTGGAAATAGAATTATATTACAAAAAAATATACATATAATTGTAGAAAGTGGATACAGATTTATGTTTTTGAAAGTAAAAGTGAATTTATTTTTGCGCCGTATAATGAAGACGTGAAAGTAGATGTAAATTTACTGTTGTACCGTATAATACGGACGTCAAAGTCGACGTGGATTTATATTTTGTACCGTGAAATGCGGACGTAGATTTATATTTTGAACTGTGAAAGTGAACTTGGATTTATTTTTCTGCACCCTGAAAGTGGATGTGGATTTACATTTTTTGCACCATGGGAAGTGGACATGATATAGGCACCCACCTTAAAATGCGGGTATTTCAAAGTTCAAATTAGGCACCCACCTTAGAATGCGGGTATTTCAATGTTCAAATTAGGCACCCACCTTATAATGCGGGTATTTCAAAATTTAATTCAGGCACCCACCTTAGAATGCGAGTATTTCAATGTTCAATTCAGGCACCCACCTTAGAATGCGGGTATTTCAATGTTCAAATTAGGCACCCACCTTAGAATGCGGGTATGTCAATTTCCAATTTAGGCACCCACCTTAGAATGCGGGTATTTCAATGTTCAGTTCAGGCACCCACCTCCGAATGCGGGTATCTTATATTTCAAGTTCAGGCACCCACCTCCGAATGCGGGTATCTTATATTTCAGTTCGGGCGCCCACCTCCGAATGCGGGTATCTTATATTTCAAGTTCAGGCGCCCACCTCCGAATGCGGGTATCTTATATTTCAAGTTCAGGCACCCACCTCCGAATGCGGGTATCTTATATTTCAGTTCAGGCACCCACCTCCGAATGCGGGTATTTTATATTTCAGTTCAGGCGCCCACCTCCGAATGCGGGTATTTTATATTCAAGTTCAGGCACCGACCTCCGAATGCGGGTATTTTATATTTCAATTCGGGCACCCACCTCCGAATGTGGACTCAACTTTCGAAACAGGGGTTGCAAGTGTAACTTCTCCAACTCTGTCTTATTTACACCTATATTTCTTTATTGCTAACAATTGTTTTTAGCTGGTGGCTTTGAACAAATATCGAAGTTGGCATCACACATCAAATCGTGGAACTATTTCTTCTGCAGCGAACTGGGGCAAGTTGTCGGGAAGGATAATCAGACTTCCCGACACGGGTCAAAGATCTACCTCGAACACTCGTCTCTAATTACAAGTATTCTCTTGCGTTCCAACAATTCAATTTTCAGAATTCTCAAGTTTCTATCATAATACCCAGTGTTATCATAATTCAGCACTGGGACAATATTTTGCAAGATTCGCGCTAATCGGGTTCAGGTGTCGTAATTGTTCCAGAACTACACTTGACCTGATTCTCGTGCAGCCCGAGATATGTAGGCAACTCAGAGACCGGAGTTCGGTCATATACTTCTCAAGTTTCCTTTAGCCGGGACAAAATAGGCTATTGAGTCAACGTCTTTGCCCGACAACTCTTTTCATCATTACCGGGCAAAGAGGGACAAGTTGTTGACACCCAATTTTGTCCCGCCTCTCTTCCAAAATACCTATTTACGCCTCTAATATTTTTAGAAAAATTAAAATATATATATAGTCATTTTTTACTAAATTATCAACTTCTCATCAATACCGGCACTTTATTATTCTGTTGCAGTTACTATTATTATTATTATTATTATTATTATTATTATTATTATTTATTACTATTATTATAATTCACAATTTTATCATTTTTTTTAGTATTTTTTTACCAGCTTACGCACACGCATCGCATTTATCTTTTTTGTGTAATTAAATAATAGTATTTATTTTACTGTGGATTTTCAAAATATTATTGCACGGTTATTACAACGCCATCTTTTTTATATCTGAGCATTAATGATTGCATATCTCATATTGAGCAATATTTTAACACAAGTTATTTAAACAGGTCTTTATTTAAATTTAAAAACCAAACTATTTTTTGTGCACGTAGTCCGTATTTTTGACTTACCGGACCCCAAATCAAAGTCCGATTAACTCCTAATATTGTTTGGACTAGACCATGTTTTTTATCTCAATTTTTAGACCAGTACATGTTTTAATTCACTAGTCCATCCTTTTAAAACCCGGTCCACAAATGGACCGGGTCCGATATATTTTCATCAAAATAAGGGAAACCTAAAAAGGGTTCCCCTCATTTTTTTCCTCCGCCGCTCCCTTCCTCTTTCTCTCTTCTCATTCATCATCTTCATCATCTTCATCATCTCCATCCCCCACCACCGCCGCTCCTTTTCATCACCTCCCAACCCCACCATCGCCGTCTGCTCCCCCCGCTCCTCTTCCGTTTCCCCCCGCTCCTCTCTCTCTCTTCGTCACAAGAAACCCTAAAATTCGCCCTATATATAATCGTTTTCCAAGTCAAGAAAAGGGGATCTTTTGGGGGGATTCAGGAAATTCCCTCTAGAAATTAAAGTTTGAACACCCCAAAGTCCTTTTTATTTTTTCAAAAACATCAAATTCGCAGTTCGTTGTGATAGTTCGAATATCGGATCAAAAAATACTCAAACAATTTTTATCTATTCTGTTGATTGCCGTAAATCCGAGTCTCGCAACATCAAATTTGAAGTGTTTCGAGTGTGAATCGAAGACCCGCACCCATTTCGCTGCACCCGAAGAAGGTAAATTTCCTCCTTTTAAATTGTTTTAGCAATCGTTTGAATGTTTTAAACTGTTTTTGTTGATTTGTTCGCTTAGTGGTATCTTAGTTTCGTTTGGAGTTATTTTGGTTGAATTAAGCATAATCAGTCCTGTTTAGTTTAATTTTGTGAGTATGTTAGCTTTATGGGTAAGTTTAGATTCACCCGGTGCTTCAAGTTTACATTGTTGGTGGGTATGTCATTTGGACTAATCAGGTGTTGGTTCAGATTAGATGACCTATTAATCGCATTTGTATGCATTAATTTTTCTCCATCTCACTTGATTAAGTTCATTTAACCATGTTCGTTTTAGCACTGAATTCGTAATTTATTAGATAAGCTCAACTAGTTATTGATTGCTTAGTTGTGTATATGCCTCATCTTAGTCACATCTAATGCAAATTGTGCATGTTCATCTCAAGCTAGCTACTGTTCATTTGTCTATGTTAAGTTTATATTATTTGGTAAATTTTCGTACAGATTTGGTTTCTGGTGATTAGTTGAATTTAGATTAATCCCTGAGGATGATATGCTATCTGCCTATGTCAGCTTCAAGGAGCATATTTGCATACTTGAATGGCTTAATCTCGCATGTTTTAAGGCTTACAATTTGCATAATTGTGTCCACATCATTAGTCGTGTATGAGTCATTAAGTTATGCAACTTATGAACTGGTTAATATCACTAGCAAGAATTTATGTGTTTCTTCCACTATCATAAAAGGATATCAGATGTTTACCAAGAATCTATGAGTTAGTGTATGTTTAAGCATAAGGTTCAATTGGCTTAAAGATTGGTTGTTTCTTCTTCTTTTTTGACAAATGTGCTGTTATGTTTGTTCAAGATGAGTTTCGAAAGTAAAAAGCTTGAACTGGTAATAACATGCTCAAGTACATTTGAAAGATTTGCTTAAAATAAGGACTGTCTTATCAAGACTAAGATTGATATTTTATTAAGCATTCCTTGTTGAATGTTCAAGTTGAAGCCTAGATCCAGAATCAAGAGCCTGTTTCAAGTTCAAAATGAAACTGTTAACCTAAAAGAAAACATGATGTATATATGTGAACTGTGTCAAATAAAGTGTGATGAATCAGTTCCCTAGGGTTGAAACAAATGTCATTTTGTTGTATGCAAGTCCTTCGATAATGTGAAAAATCTTCATTTTGGCATTACTTTATATGAAATCTATTGAGTTCAGAAGGAATAAACAGTCTTTTGAGAGTTATGTATTTCTAGTGTGAGGAAATAACAGGCCATATTCAGATCACAAGCGTAATACCCCCAAGTCATAGGTGTTGAGATCTTGCATTTGGTTGTTGTCTTACTATCTTTGTCCGAAAAAAAAAAAAAGAGGATTATGAATCTGTAAGAGAAGTAGGTAGATAATCATTGTATGTTGAAGTACTAGCCTTGAAATCCCCATATCATAAGTCTTTGATTTTCAGCTCGATGCTGCCCTTTTAAGTTGATGTGTGTTCATGAGTTAAAACTCGAGTTAAATATGCCAAATCAGTGTTATTTTCATTTCCCTGTAATTCAGTTGAGAAGTCGAGTACTAGATTCTACTATTTGCACTTATCCTTTGAGTATTTTAGGCATGGTTCCTTTTCCCAGTGTGTTTTGAATTATGTATCATGATTTGGTATATAATATGTTATATTTCAAGCTGCGTATGAATCAGGCGTATTTTAAAGGAAAGAAAAAATATATTTTGGATTCTGAGTTAAGACTATAATGAGTTCAAGATAAGGCATCAAGTCACATTTGAATATGCTGTTATGGACTTCTAATCAAAAAAAATATATATTGCTGCAGTTTGGCCTTCCTACTGTCATTACTGCTGTTACTTGGTTGCTGCATTTTCTTGAATAAGTTATTATTGCCCCTGTGAGGTCAACCACTGCTTCATTAAGAGTCTGTGTTGTACACTTGAATGCATGGCTGTACCTGAACCTCCCTTTCTCATACTCTATTTCTTTAACTCTAATATGTCGGGAACTACTTCTGAAAACTAAGAAATAAGTAATATGACCTATTTGCTGTCGAAACAAAATGTGGTGGATGATTGGCGTATGTGACAAGTGTGTGGCAGCTGATTTGTGTGTACATAAGATATACTAAAATATACACAGTATATATACAATGTATTGACTTGTTTTGAGTTATATTTTACATGTTTTAACCTCATCCGTTGATTATATACTAATCTTTCTCCTTTCGTTTTATGCATGATCATCGCACACGAGTCCGAGTGACTCGTCTTCCTCCATATCCGGTGTTGGGCTAAAAGCCCAACGAAATCTTTTCCGCGTCCAGCCAGTCCGCAGCAAAAAATAGAAAACAAATATTTGGGCCTTGGCCCATGTGTATAGCAGCAGCGGCCCGCAAGCATAAAAAAAAAGGGAATTCTGGGCCAAGCCCAATGGCAAACAGATTGCAGTTGTCTTTTAAAATGGGCTGATCCCATTTAACTCTCTCCTCTATTTTATCTTTTACATTTGACTTGTATGTCTAATGTTTTATTTTGCTAATTTAGATGAACCTTGGAGACATTAGTGGGTTTAGTAATGGGTAGATAATTCAAGGCAATTAACGACTAATTCATTTTCCGAATAATTGATTCTCAAAAAATAGCATGATTACATATTTTGAATTAAAAGAATTGTGTTTTATCTTTCTATTATCTAAACATTTCAAAACGTCATTAATATGCAAATATAAACTCAAGTATTGTTTTTATAAGTAACTCTTCAAGTTTTGAATCAATCATGCATATTTTTAGCTAAGCATAATTAATAATAAATAATAAAAAAGGGAGAAAGAAAATTCACTTCCTTTTGAATCCTATTTATAAGCTTAGATTTTCTACATTGCTACATTCATATAATATAATTTATTCAAAGTTCAAAATTACTAAATCTTTTCTCAAAAGCTATTATTTATGGGCAAATTATCATATTTTATACAAATCTTATATTAAACAGCATTTTATTTTAAAGTTTAGCCACATTTATAAGTCTTCTTCAAATGACATTTTTTTTCTTAACAATGCTTATGTTTTATTTCATGCAAATTATCACATTTCCTATAAATCTTATTAAATATTATCTTTTATTTAAGGCTTCATCAATATTTTCAAGTCCCATTTAAATTTTTAGAATCTTCTTTTACACACGTTATTACGTTTTTCTACGAGTATTATTTTAAACAATACTATTATACTTTCGTCTAAAACCTTAACAACATTCATAAATCGTATTTTTTTTAAAATGGCATTCAAAGTCTCTGATTATTATATTTTCTGTAAATCTTATTTTAACTAACATTATTTTCTTTTAAAACTTTAGCAATATCTAAAAAATCATTTTCTAAATTTTAAGCATTTTATTTACTCTCAATTAATTAACCTAAGTTTGGTCGGATAACCGTAAGTTAACGGATTCTAAAGGATGCCTAACCCCTTCCCTTTAGGATAATATAGAGCCCTTACCTAGAATCACACTGGTTAAGCAGACTATTAATTGAGGTTTAGTTTTAACTTTCCCTTAGTTAATATTTAGGTGTCCTAATTCACCGTTAAATTAATTAGGTGGCGACTCCTTAAAACAAAAATAAACAGGAATCACCAATACGTCATACTCCCTAAATCGATCCCGGTTAAAATGGGGTGTGACACTAACTACACATGTACTACCTGGATTTGATCTTAACAACTCATCCCTATAATCTAAAATCCTCCCAAACTCCAAAACATGGTCACCCCTCAACTCAGCTAAAACCTTGTTTCTTGCTCTTCTACACACAGTTTTACCAACATAAAGATCCAACTCTTTCTTAATGAGCTGCTGCAACTCAAAAATCCTAATGTTTGGTTGTTCCTTTATTCTCTCATTATAGTGACTAGATAAGAATTTGGTATTGCAAAGCTTGTTCCTATTGGTAGGGTCACACATGTGAATTGGATTATAGGTCTTCACCACAAAGTTGTTAGTCCTAGAGTCAAGACTAGCAAATAAAAGCCAAGGACAACCCTCTACACACCTAACCCTTACCCTTGTAGGTTCATTAATACATTTTTCAATGGCAACATGCTCATGGACTGCATACTTGGTAACTGCAGTTCTAAATTCATTAACACTTTCAAATTGGAGGCCTGTTTCCCACACTATTTTCTTGGAGGTTTTATCAAACACAACTCTGTTTGTCAACTTCCATCTTTTTGCTTTTACTCTTTGTTTAACTACTCCTTCATCATCATCAGATATGTCATCTGGATCAGTCTCAAAACTGGCAGCTTCATCTGAGGGGTAATAAGGCTCATCACCAGCCAACTTACCTTCCATGGTGTCTCTATTAGCACATTCAGATTCATCATACCCCACATCTGGCCCTTTTGGTCCTGAACCTAACTTAACATGTTCAGGAACAGGATCTCTTTCACCCCTCTTCCTTCTTTTACTTTTTCTAGCTCTCTTTTCCTCCTTAAAACCCCTTAGCTCCTCATCTACATCACTCTCACTATGTACTTCTCCTTCATCAAACAATCCATCTAGGTATGAATCTAAATCACTACCAGTTTCAGAAAAATCAGGGATAGCCCTAGTTTATGAAGATTCAGCAGTGGTATGAGGGGCAGAAATAGATTCATTAGTAGTAGTAGGGGCAGGATTTGATGCAGCAGCAGTAGTATTAGGGGCAGGATTTGGTTTAGTAGTAGTATTAGGGGCAGGATTTGATGCAGCAGCAGTAGTATTAGAAGCAAGATTTGATTCAGTATTGTCAACAGTTGGAGGAGTACAAGGGACAGAACTTGGAGAGTTAGGTTGGAGAGGGGTAGTATTGTGAGTTGGTTCAAAAGGAGGTTCATTGAATGGCTCTAAATCAGCATCAAATGCATCAAAAGATGGAACACCACTACCCCCAAACTCTTGACCAGTCACTTTATCAAAAGAAACATCACTTTCCCCCTCCACATGGGTTACATATTCTAATAAGGGTGGGACCACTAGGGGCTCTTCAACCATATGACACACAAAAGCCTCCAAAATATCCCCATCCCCCAAACATGCAGCAACTCGGATTGTATCCCTATCACATTTGATTTCTACCAATACCACACTATCGACAAATTTAACATAAATGGTGCATTTATCAGGGTCATACCCTAATTCTTTCACACAATCAAGCAATTCAAAGTAAAAAAAACTATCTAAATCCATACGTGTAAATTCAGTTACTTGTCCACCAACGTAGGATTTTTTGCCAGTCGTTAAATTACCACCATGGTAAAATCGCAAAGTAATCAGTTCATAAGACATATTTCCACCTGAAAACAGTACAAATACTTCAATTTCATAGTCAATGAAATACACAACAACCAAATCGACATTTACATTTTCAAGCATTTACCCAGTCATTTACACTGTAAATTTGCAGAAAAATTAAAGACGCAAAAAAAAAAAAAACCTAGTTCTAATCGCACAATACAGAAACAAAATGAGACAATGGACTAACCTTTTAGTAGCACAGCCGATTTTTGTCCTCCAAACGTCAACAAAAAACCCAACTTGGAATCGTCCAAGTTCAAACAATCACCAACACTTCGATTAAAGGTTTACGATGAAGAAAAGCTAAAAAACTGTATGAAATCCGACAATATTGAGTAGGTAAACTATAAAAATATATGATTTAGGACGAATATTGAACGATTTGTTGTTTGTGCTGTCGTTTGATTTTCTACATTTGGGCGTCTGATGTGTGTGGGTTTGGGTGGGTTAGGGTGATTTTGAAACGGGTTTGGGGGTGTTAAAATGGGTATGGGGGGTTAAAAATGGGTTTGGGTATTAAAATGGCTTAATTATGTTAAATATATTATTATGACGTGATTATAAAATAAATCAGTTCATTTAATACGTGGCTTCATCCTGGGGCGAGTGTTGCCCACGACATTCACTGATTGGGGGTTTTAGTTTGTCGAGGGGTAATTTAATTCAGTTTTACTAAGTTAAGGTGTGTAATAGGTCGTTAGTATAGTTTAGGTGTGATATCGACTTTTCGCGTATAGTTCGGGGGGGGGGGGGGGGGGGGGTTTGATGTATTTTGCCTTAAATCAAATAGGCATGAAATACATAGTAAGGCTTTCAGAAATATTCTTTTTCTTTGTTCTCAAATCAAACAAAATCTTTAATTATATGGAATTTATCACATACTGCAGAATGACACATCGGCTGATGGGGCCGCTTACAATACTGACATTCTATACCCACGACTCTGTCTGCAAAGTCTCTAATATTAATCAGAAATCGTAGCACATATGCTCTGACTCGGCAGCACACCAGGAGCAAATGGAGCTTGCCAACGCCGCTGGAACATCTTCTATAATGGCTTCCTCTCATCTAGGTGTACCTGCGCGGCATGAAACGCAGCCCCCGAAGAAAGGGGGTCAGTACGGAATATGTACTGAGTATGTAAGGCATGAAGTACAGAAAACAGAATCACAATCGGAACAACTGTACAAAAGTAAGTACATTATCCAGAATACCAAGGAGTTTATTTTCCGAACGCAAATCATGTATACCGATGTCATATGTCAGAAGGAGTACAGAAAATGAGTAAATCGTCCAAAGTATCAGAATACTTACTTTCCAAACACAGATCATGTGTGTTGACCTCATATGTCATCATATACATATACATATAACAGATCCCGGCTCTCTAGTGAGGGACGCGGTGAATGGAGTCATCATATATGCCGATATCATATATCATATATGCACATAACAGATCCCGGCCCTCTAGTGAGGAACGCGGTGGATGGAACCATCATATATGCCGACATCATATATCATATATGCATATAACAGATCCCGACCCTCTAGGGAGAGACGCGGTGAATAGCCATCCTGGCCACCATCATATCATCATATACAGACATACATATAACAGATCCCGGCTCTCCAACGAGGGACGCGGTGAACAATGCAGAGGAATGTGCACGATAACATAACCTGGCCCGGGACGCAGTGGAGGACATACTGAGACTTGCACGAACAGAGTAGTGCGAAACCATATGCACACAAATCAAGACTCGATAGATACGTACACTTACTGACATCTGAAGGCTCAGAAATAAGTTTCGGGTCAATCCGACTTAGTATAAGAAAGTTATGAACGTTTGAAGTGCAAAACCTTCTACGAACGTTTCAGAAGCCATTTTTGGACAATCAAAGCAATAATCATATCAAGTACCTTTCGGATATCGTTATGGATAAAATCAAATAGAACTTTTGGAACCATATGTACGTATCAAAATATGTCAAAGGCTCAATGGAATAATCGAACGTGCTAGCATTTGAAAAATCAAACTTTAGTCATATCAATTATCTTTCGAATGCCATTCGGAAACATATCAAATAGATCTTCGGACATCATAGATACGTATCAAAACCATATGAAACAGCTTATGGGAATCAAGAACGTTAGCCATCCTAGTGGCTCTAAGAATAGGAATTTCTTTGAAACCATACATATACGTCATTTGCTCGTTTCATAAAGATCATGCCAAAAGAAAGAAAAGGGTAAGCCTTACATACCTGCTCCACGTCCTATTAGCTACGCTTATTCGTCCAAACTTGCTAGTCTACATTCAAGAGAATTGACATAATCATTAGATTCATCGACATATACTTGTCTTAGTCTTTCAAATGAATTCATTTATATTCTACCGAAATTTCGGCAGCATTTCCCCTGTAAATACACCATCCCCGAGATTCCAACTCGGCCAATTTTATCAACAACAATCTGAGAATTCAACTCGGCCAAATTATCAACAACAATATCAACAATCACATCTCCAACTTCGACAATTATTTCAAAATATATTCTAACATTAACAACCTTCGTCACACAATTCAACGACATTTCATTTATATTCAATTCAATCACATATAATCAAGCCAATACCAATGATCTCATATTCAAGTATTAGTCCAAGATCATTCTAACATGATTCAAGAATACTTCAAACAATTCACATAATGTTCCAAACAACCCAATCAACATATTACTTCACCCGAAACCTTCCAAATTCAATAAGAACAATAACAACACATTTCCTTCTTTCAAATTCAAACACAACAACCCAACTTACAATCTTTCAACCACATGTCTCACCTTCAAATTCATGAATTATATTTACAACCTACACATTAGCAACTCTATTCTTGTAATTATAAGGAACTATACTAATATCACATTAACTTCTTCAACAATCCCACAATGATTCCAACTTCATTTCAAGCCATCAAACTTTCATTTTTATTATGGAATTCACAACAACAACAATCAAACTACTAAATAAAATCATTTCATCATATCTACACAACACTACTCCCATTCGGCCATACCACACACATGCATATTTCATGAATTTCACCCATTTCCACATACTATAACACTCAACAACATGCATAGACCATCCATAACATATGAAAGAGAGTTAAACCTTACCTTTTCCTCTTAGCTCTTCAACTTGGCTAGAGTTGTGCCTTGCAAGAATGAATGGTTTGCTTGCTCCAACTACCACTCCACGTTATAGAGGACCTTCCAATTGGTAGAAAATCTAGAAGAAAATATTTTTTTGATAAGTTTTCCATGGGGCCAAATTTGGCTAGCCATGGCCGAATGCCTTGTCTTCTTTTTATTTCTTTTTCTTCTTCTCCAATCTTCTTGAATTTTGGAAAGAAAAGATCAAATATTCATCATACCTCCTATATATATATATATATATAAGGCTTCAACCCATAGAAAGGAGGACATATGCCCCTAACCATGGCTTGAATTAATTGGTCCAACAAGGAGGTGGGACCCACACACCCACACACACACATACACGGCCAAAGATGGCCCTTCATGAACTTTCAAGAAATTTTTCTTCTTTTGCGAAATTCCCGTTTTGCCCCTAGCCTTCCACAATATTTTCATGAACCACCTTGTGGATTTCCCTTTTTACCCTTAGCCTTTCTCAATAATTCCATACTATTAATGTTCATAAATACTATTCATAAACAACTTGTACATTAAAAAAAATTTGGAAGATGGTCTTGCCCTTAACTTCTCGCAATTATCTCGAATTATCCGAACGTACAAAATACGGTGTATAACAAAGAAAATCCAAAATAGAAGCTCCCGGGTGGCTCAAACGATCATGCCAACGTGTAGAAGACAAGGCAGCAAAAGTTGATGGTGAATGGATGGGGTGTTTGAAGGTGGACAATGGATAAAGAGCACCCCTACTATTACATCTCATGAGAGCCATCCCCGTCCGGAAATCCTTCACAGAAAACCCATAAGGATTAAATTCAACACTTACAGAGTTATCAGTAGTAAATTTACGAACCGATATTAAATTCTTTATGAGTTTTGGAGCAAGAAGGACATTATTTAATAATTATGGAGGGTTCGGGGGAGGCAATTTAGCACGACTACAACCTCGAATTGGAATTGACTTACCATCACCAACAACAATGCCAGTATTATGATCGCTCAAATTAAAATAAGACGAGAGAATACCTTTTGTTGATGTCATATGGGATGTGGCGCCGGTATCCATATACCAATTTGGATCGGGTTGGCTCAACGTCGTGTGCATGGCCGATTCAATATCAGTCGGAGTCCACTGCGTCGTTGGGCCTGCTGCTGCATACGCCTGCTGCTGTGGTCGCGAGCCCAAAATTCCAGGTTGGGCCATCGACCTGCCACCAGAAAAAGGTGGTTGCAGCTGCCACTGCTGCTGTGGCCGAGCCCACTGCTGGGTGGGATACGGGCAAGGGGGAGCCCATTGCGGCATCCACCCCCATGGCCACGGTGAAGAGGACTGCTGCCACTGCTGCTGCATGGGGACCTGCTGCCGGTCGCCTGAGGCACGACCACCATGGCGACGGTTGGCACTGCCGCCGCTAGAACCACGGCCACCGCCATTATTTTTCCCGCCGCTAGAGCCATGATTTTTGTGGTTATTTTTGCCCCGATGATGGTGAGCACGACCTGAATTTTCCATAGGAGTGGAGTCATCAAACTCACGTTGGGAATTAGCCACCATAGCCGTGGGCGAGTCATCATGCATTTCAGCCAACGCCTTTTCCTCAAGGCACAGACTTGACCGAGCTTCGGAGAATGATGGAAGAGGCTTACTTTGCTGGAGGTAGGTGCCCACATTCTTGTACGCCTCTGTCACGACCCAACCCCGTGGGCCGCGACCAGTGCCCGAGCTGGGCACCTATACGTACCCGATACCCCAAATTAGCATATTAACAGAATAATAATATAATAATAATATTAGTGGTCGCTACAGAACTTAGCAGAAAAGCAGACTTGGCACACATAGGCCGATAAGGCCATCACAGAACAGAATATCCCAAACATATGTACAGAACCCACACAGATGTATCCACAGACCTCTACAGAACATATCATAATCATAAGACGGGACAGGGCCCCGTCATACCCTGAACAAAGTACATATCCAGATAGCAGTGACAGACTGTACCAAAAGATGGGCTCTGTAGAAGAGAGCGCCCCAAATAGCAGAAATAGGATCCTAAACGTGTGGATCAGCGAACCTGTCGTCAGTACCTGCGCGGCATGAAGACGCAGCCCCCGAAGAAAGGGGGTCAGTACGAAATATGTACTGAATATGTAAAGCGGAATCACAGAAGTCAAATCATAATGGTTACAGAAAATGAGTACAGAATCCAGAGTGTCAAATGCATATTTCCAAAACAGACAGAATGCGTACAGAAACATATGTCATATCATATCATATCCGGTCCCTGACACGGGACTCGGCAGACAGAATGTGGCCACCCTCCCGACGCTGGTGCCACTATACAGAGGAATCAGAAAAAGGGGTGTGGCCCCGTATCATATAATGTCATATCAAAATGGCCATACAGATCAGATCAGAATAGGCGGACATGGCACATCATACTCCACAGACCCATGTACGCGTATACCTGCCCCCTCACACCGGGACGCGGCGAACAATGCAGAGAATTACGCTTGACAACATATCCTGGCCCGGGCTCAGTGTGAGAAACATTGGGACATCCACGAGTGGAGTAGTGAGAGACTAATGCAATTTAAAAATATAATAAATGTTTTCAAAGACTCGATGAAGCGTATCGAAGACAAACAAATCCAATGGGGTCGGACGGAATCATAATAAATTACAGAAGTATAACTTTCCCGAAGTCATTCCGAGTGTCAAAATAATTTATAATATTTAACAGAATATTTAAAATAATATTCGTTAAGCGATTAGTAGGGTAATTAAAACATTTCTTTCAAAAATCGCTTAAAAAGGAAGCTTTAACACATTAGGGGCAAAACCGTAAATAGCGGGCCCGCCTTGGGACAAACAAGGCGGCGGGCTCAAATTGTGCCCTCTAAGCATAAAGTATCACCTAAAAAGGTTATACAAACATTCTATGACTTTCTGAATAATTTAGAGCAAAATTGCATAATTTCAGAAAAAGCGTATCAAAATGGTTCAATTCTACTGAAGGAAAAACTGAAATTTTGTCTTGCGGATTCCGAGGGCCAAGAGGTCCTTCGAGGCCCGGATCCGACCCTAACACACTAGGGGCATGCCAAGGGAAGAATTGGGGTTGCTTTACATACCTTTCGCGCTCCTTAAGCCTTTCCAAACTCACTTCCCGTTTCGTCGAAAAACTGCAATTGGTCAAGTTTACCAATTGTGAATTATTAATGCCATTATTTCAACTTTAAGCATATTTGGCTACCGAAATTTCGGCAGCACTTCCCCTATACATATGACACCCCGAGAATTCAACTCGGCTATAAATCATCAACAACAACCCAAACGACAACAACAATATCAACAATGAACATTAAAAACACAAATATCCTTCAACTAGTCATTTTTCTCACAAGTTGACATAATCTTCAATTCAACCCAACTTTCAACTAAGATCAATAATTTCATATTCAACAACCATCATGATCATCACCATATAGTTCTAGAAACATTTCATATCGTTTTCCTTAAGATATACACTCGATATACATGATATACAATCTTCCGCCAAAATCATAACTTATGCAAAACATCAAATCTTTGGCATACAACTTCATAACAAGTTTCCAACTTCCAAATTCATCAACCATAATCATAATTCACATCTTAACAACTTCATTTCCATAATATCACAAAATTATTCTAAAGTGACATAATCATCTACATTCCAACTTCAACCAAAATTCATTCAACTTTCATTCCCAATATGATTTCCATCATAACCACAACTAGAATGCAACATAAAATTCAACTCATATATGTATACAACATATATACACCCATGGCTACATATATATATACATACCCACTTTGCAAACTTCCTTATTTCCATAATTTCTACTCATTTTCACATACCACAACATAAACAAACCTTCATAACATAAGAAAAAAGGAATTGATTCTTACCTTTTTCTACAAACTTCTTCACTTGAACAAGTTGTCAACTTGAAGAAATAAGTGCTCCTTCTTCCAAAACAATTACACCAAGTTGTAGAGGACACTTAATTTAGTAGGAATTCAACAAGAAAATAATTTTAGAGGCAATATTTTGAGGGGTGATTTTTCTATGGCCAAACCCGAAATGCCCTCTTTTTGTTCTTGTTTTTCTCTTGTTTTTCCTCCTATTCTTTCTCTTGAAAGTTCTATGGAATTTGGATGATTAAGTGGTCTTTTATTCATTGACCACATGACTTAATTCCATGGGCTTGGATCCTTTTTATGGACCATGGCCGAATGACTCCTCACTTGGGCCTGAATTTTTTTTTTTCATTTTTTTGGGCCAACTCGGTTGGTCCCGAGTTGGGCCTAGCCCACTGACCTTTCGACCTTAAAACGTTCATATCTCCTTGTACCGACGTCACCTGGGAACCCACGACCTATGGATGGAAAGCTAATTCAATTATCTACAACTTCTATTTCAAGGTATTTTCGAAATTCCAAACTTACAATACAGTTTTTGCCCCCCAAAGTCAGGTCACCCGAAAACGTTTTCTTAAAAATATTCGTTTGGAGGGTTTCCACTTTGATTTGGTCCAAAGGTACTTCATGAGTTGTGTTTAACTTTACATATGTGATTCATATGACTTTTCAGATGTTCCAAAAAAAAATCTCGGTATGTGGGCCCCACCCCAGCAGATGCTCCGAGGTTCAAAAATACGGGATATAACAGCCTCGGTGAGGCCAGCCACCATTTGAAGAACGAGGCGGTTGTCGGTCACCGGAGCCCCCACGCTCTTGAGTTGATCGGCCAAGGTCTTGAGTCGTCGACAATATGACAACGCGTTCGGAAAATCCCGCAACTTGACATGAGCGAAATCATGTTCCAATGGAACGGCACGGGAGTTTTTGTTGTCTTGAAAAAGATTATGGAGGCGATCCCAGGCCTCCTTTGCCGATAGATCTTCTTCGATGATCGTATGCAATAAGTCAGTGGAGATGGTTGCATACACCCATTGAAGTACCATGGCATCCAAGGTGGACCACAACTCCTTTTCTTCGTCGGTGGAAGAAGCCTTCTCCTTTCCGGTCGGGAGAATGTGGGAAAGGACACGGTGAGACCGGGCATGAAGCTTGAATAATTCGGCCCAAGCCGAATAATGATCCGTTTCCATCTCAAGAACGATAGGAATGTGATTCTTGATGTTGGAGACAGCCATAGCAGGATGGAACTTGGTGTCTGCCATTGATGGAAAGCAAGAAGGTGGACGGAAAAAGAAGAAGGAAGAGGACGACGAAAAAAAATTAGGGCAGCGGAAGAGGAGGAAAAGAAACCCTAGTATCTCATACCACGAAAGAGATTAATTCCGTGATTATTCTCATTGATGGAATTGGTAAATATACCATAGTTACAATGTCCTATTAGGATACAAAATATACTAACCTAAATTAGAAGATTTACAAAATATTCTATGACTACATATTTACATTATTTATCAGTATGTTCAAAACACGATTAATATAACATTTTAGTTTGTGCTCCGTACCCAAAACTTTATTATATTAATGTTTGCTATGAATACAAAGTTTGCAAAAATTTATTAATACTTTTTAAAAGAGAAGACTTATTCAAAAGGAAACTATTTTCCCCTCTTTGAGACAAAACAGTAGCTATATTTAAGCATCAGTTGATAACTTGAATTTTAATTCGATTAATTTAAAGGTGTAAAATATTCTATTATTAATGTATGTAGATTGGACCTAAACAATACTTATTATTTTTTATCAAATTTTGATTTGGATAATTCTAAAATTAAATCAAATTTACATTAGTTTAAATTATTAAATTAATTTTACATGTTTAAAATGAAACAAAGTAGAAATTTGATGTTCTATTTAAACGAAGAACTACTATTTTTTTAATTTTTGGTGAATATTCTTGGTTTAGCTCATTTTACTTGTCGTGTTGTCTTTTGCACTTTTTTTTTTTTTAATGAAATGTCAATTAGAATTAGAATTTGACTAATTTGCCTTATTTATTATTTGATCTCCATTTAATATTATTTTTTATTTTTACGACATTAATCTCTTTTCACATTTATTAGAGTAAGAATAAAAATGAAAAAATAATTAAATTCTATCTTATTTTAAAATACAAATATTTTAGTAAACATAACAAATAAAATGACATGGCGGAATAACTAATACAACAGTTAAATATCTAGATTCAGGCTAATATAAGAAAAGAAAGGAAATTGTATGGTTTGGCTACTTAACCTTTTGAAGAAAAGCAATAATACGGGGTCTATATTTTTTGCTATACGATAATTTCGTTTGCTCCCACTAATAGTTTGATACACGTGGCAATGAATCTACAATTATTGACTTAATGGGGATACTTTGGAGATTGCATGGAAATTACTTGTTTTTTTTAATATGGAGTCCATTTTTTTTATTGCTTATTTTTTAATACGGGGTTCACTTTTTTTTTTTTTTTTTTTTGATATTATTTAATTTTTTTTAATATGGGGTTCACATTTATTTTTTTAGGTGAGTTGGAGGTGTACGACGATACCACCTCCAAACTCATGCTTCTATACAGTAGTAAAGTAATAGTAATATGTATAATTCTGGTACTCCGAGATATCCAGTTCCCTAGTATTAAAAAATGTAATTTTGGAGAGTGGTAGCTACTGCTAGAGTGGGCAACTTAAGCAAGTCTAAATAGGTTGAACATATGAGTTATTGTCAACTAGAGGTAGATGCATCCTTCTAGCACCGGATTCATGTGAACCCGGTAATTTCGACATGCAACATAAATTTGTGTGAAAATTCGTAACAATTACAACAAATTAATATATGGACCCATAATATTAAAAATACAATAGATTAAATATCAAAAATCTTAAAAGACTGAACACATAGAGTTTGAAAATCTAAATTCCCCTATGTACCCAGCCCTGCCCAAAGTTTATATAGGCAAAGATAGAATGGGCTGAAACAGCTAAACTATGGGTCATCCCGAACACCGACAACTTTACCCATTTTGTACAATTCCAAACTTACATTCCACGACTCTATTAATATAAGTCTTATAACATAACTAAAATGGTAATTTGAATGCATTATATGTGAGGCATCAAGACCAAATGAGCAAAACAATAAGCATTTTCATGGTGGATCTATTTGGCCTGCGGATTTTTGATAGGTTAACTTGTGCATAACTCAAATTAGCCCACAATCAAAAGTAACTCTAGCAAAACCCAATAAAACATGAGCGAGTCAAGCGGGCTACATGCATATGGGTTAATTTTGCCACCCATATAGGCCATAGCTACTACCATTATGTCATAGAGATTCAAGAAGAAACAACAAATACAGATAGTCACTTTGGTCATACAATTAGCTACATGAAACTTGGAGGTATCCAGTTCCATATACAAAAGATCTACATCGACTGTGTTAGACACTATACAGATTACAAGCTGGATAAACAAAATCTTCAAAATAATATATCTACTCAGCAACTGTGTGGAAACAATGATTTTAAAGAAAGGATAGAGAATCAATTGTCCTTTTGTGTTATGTACATTGTGAAGAAATATAGCAGATTAAAAGAAATCCATAGGGAGGTCCCAATCATCAGCGAGTTCTTTTATTTTCTTCCTTAACTTTTTTGCTGAAGATTTTTTACGACTTCTGCCATACGCGGGCTTAGCATGCGTGTTTCTTAAGTTGCTGTAATCTTGCGTTTCATCTGCAGAGTAAGCCATTTTCTGGGCATCCCAGAATCCCTGGCAAACGTCATTACGAGACGGTTAGAATAATAAATGATTGCTGCCATCAAGCAGCACTAAGTCCAACTGTGGCTCAACCACATGAATCTGTTTTCTCATTCAACCATGCTTAGAGTTATATCACTGTCATAACTCATAACACAAGTTACTCTTCTCCTTATTCTCTTTTTTTTTTTTTTTGGGCGGTGGGGGGTGGGAGTGGGGTGGTAAAGAACTCGTCATCCGACTTCTCGTGGTAAACCAAAAGTGCATACATCCATAAGCCAGCACAAATGGAGCTTTGAAGAAATATACCAAAAAGGAAATAATTACTCCTTTTTTTTTTTTTTTTTTTTTGAATTGGAAGGAAATAATTACTCCTTTAATATTGATTAGCAACATGAAGACTCTCAAGTACCTTTGTAAGTCTCTGTAGGCGTGAGGCTGCAGCTTCATGGACAACAATGGTATCAGATAAAACGTCGACCACATCCTCAACAAATAGACAATAGGTGCTCACCTGATATAAACCAAGTTCAAGTGTCAAGTACGCAACACACTACTTTAGCTAGAATGACAAATAAGAGGAGGTCCATAAGTAGCTGCAGTAAAAGATACTCCCACCGGATCAAAAGTCCACTTAGAGAAAATACTAACTCTCAGACAAAAATAAGTAATTTGACTAAACTGCCGCTAATTAAATAGGCATTGAGATTTGATCATATAGCACTTAATAGGGGCAAATCTGGAAAAAAAAAACAAGATCAATTCTTTCTTGATTTGATAAGTGGACACTTTTTTTGACTCAAGAAAAAAAGACTAAGTGGACACGTTTTTTGATCCAGAGGGAGTAATTCATTCGTATTAACCTACCAAACTGGATGGTATTATGGATATTCCTAAGCAATCAAGCTCAAGAGATTCTACTGCTCCTGAGTTAATATTGAAAGTATAGCCACGAATCTACAGAAAAAGAATATTTGTTTCAGATAAAGTAAACTAATCAAATTTATAGTATATGCAGATACTGGAAAAGTGAAGCAGAGAACCACCTTCCCAATGTTCCGTTGACGTGATGTTACGACGTTGTACCCTACCTGTAGAAGAGATATCAATAAAGCTGAACTGCTGAAGAAAGAAGCAAAGGCCGTACACCAAAAAATAAGAAAAAAGAGGGAAAAGAAGAGAGAAAACAATGAGAGGTGGCTATTCCATAAGCATGAAAGCACACTCTCAAATATTGACACAAAACCATGAAGATTTAAGGAGGCAGAAAAGCCGGGGAAAGATAAATAACCTAGTTGAATTCTTCATCATTGGGAACGAGCAAGAAGAATTGCATAGACTGGAATGTCATTCTTCCTAATATCATGCCCAGCGCCCTTTTGAAGCTATATGTTTTCTTTTTGATGCCCCCTCCTAAGGACACTCATATCGATATCGCCGACCAGCATGTGAGCCACTCATCCATTTTTCAGTTTATTCACAGAGAAAATATCATAGTGTACTTGGTCAGGCAGTATCCTTCATGCCATTGCCATTAGCCCGAAGAGGGATGTGTGAGGTGCTTCAATCTCAATTTATAGATTTCAACTAAATCTTTAAACTTCCCGGGATCAATTTTAGTCATCAGACTTAGACCAGGTCTAGGAACTTTCATTGGAAAAGGATAAATTCCACGAGTAAATAACCAAATTGGTCTCTACCATTAACGATCTATACTGATTTGGTTCTCAGAATTGTTTTTCTTCAGAAAATGTCCTCAATGTTCAAAATTACTTTTTAAACGGTCCTTCACTTTACCACCCTGAAATGTGATCAGTATGCACTTGATTTCATCGCTGGTAAAATCTTTTTTTTATCAGTACCGCTGGTAAAAGCTTTTTTCTATCAGTACCCCTAGTAAAAGCCTTTTTTTTTTTTTTTTTAATAATCAGTACCGCTGGTAAAAGCTCTACCAGCAGTGAAATCAAGGGTAATACTGATGAAAATTAAAAAAGAAACTAACCATTGATTTTTTATTTTTTTTGATGACAAGGGAACCCGCAGCCGCTACCCTGTGCGAGGGTAGATCCCGCTCCTGTGCAATAGCCCGCAAACCACACAAGAGAGATAAACCGCACTAGGCAAGGCCCGTGCAGCGAGCTCGACCCAGAAGGCAAATCCCGGACTATCGTAGGCTGGGAGTTTTGAACCTGAGACCTCCATTATGGAAGCTCCATGCTCAACCAACTGAGCCACCCTTGCGGGTAACCATTTATTTTTTCTTGTTATGACTTTAATTTGTTTGTTTCAAATATGTTCACATTTATCCAGAAATTGCCCTATACTCATTGAGATTTAGTTTGGGGGACAACAATGAATGTCAAACATAAACCAAGTGCTATTTACGTTTGTAAAGAAATTGCCCTGATTTCATCGCGGATGAGATTGGGGGTAAAAAATGAATGTCAAACATAAATCAACCATTCGATACTGTTATTTACAATTATAGCCTTCTTACCTTTTTGTTTCTTCTTGTTTTGTTTTATTCATATGATATAAAGCAAATTGAATACTAAAGATTAAGCTGGTAATTACCAATAGAGACCAATTTGGTAATTTTGCTCAACTCCAATTAGAAGTAAAAACCAATATTAAAAGCCCCAAAGGCAAATAAACTCAGTACTCTAGCTGTGTAAACTTGGCTATTAACAAAGTCCAAATATGCATCATTTTTGGTTCGATAACTACTGAACTCAGGTTTTCATAACATGGAATTATGGCACCCAAGGGCCAAGGGTGTGGCCTAGTGGTCAATGAAGTGGGTTCAGAACCATGGGGTGTTAGCTTCAATTCCCAGCGGAGGGAAAAAAACATTAGGTGGTTTCCTCCCACCTGTCCAAGCCTTGGAGGATAGAGTGACCAGGTACCTGCGCTGGTGGGAGGTCTCTTAAAATTAGTCGAGGAGCGCGCAAGCTGTCCCGGACACCACAGTTAAAAAGTAACATGGAATTATCATGATATCCCAATTGCATACTTTAGCAGTATATGGAAATATGCAATGAATATACATCATGATGTCCCAATTGCATACTTTAGCAGTATCTGTATGATGCCAAACAAGTTCAATGGAAAAGAGAATTCTAGTTCACGGACACAGTCTCTAAGTGGTTAACTGACCAGGAGCATGGAAAAACCTCTCCCAGGTACTCTGGGTATCAGTAATCCCCAAAGGAACCAACAAGAAGTGAGAGAGCATACCAATGTCTGCAATCCCACAAGCTTAAATTCATTTTCCATCACACTCTCATCCTCAACAAGTACAACATCTCCTACCTACAATGAACATTGAAAATACACAATTAATAGCATCATAATCCGAAAGCAATTACCAGGCAGATTAGTTCACTAACAGTCCACGATAGACGCAACAAACAAATTTTGGAATCAGAAAAAGGTTGAAATTTGAAAACCCCATAAAGCTACCCCTCTAAGCCAAATATACTAACGTGCATGATTTTTACCTCATTTGTAAAGAATTTCCTGAAGTTTTGATGAAGTGGAGGCTTTTAGGTTTTAAGTAGTACTCCCTCCGGTTCAAAAAAAGTGTCCACTTAGCCATTTGCACACCCCTTAAGAAAATAATAACTCCTAGGCAAAAGAGGTAATTTGACTAAACTACCTCTAATTAAATAGGTATTGTGATTTGGTCACTTAACACTTAATAAGGGCAAACCTGGAAAAATAAGGTTAATTCTTTCTTGATTTGGTAAGTGGATACTCTTTTTGAACCAAACAATAAAGGCTAAGTTGACACTCCTTTTAAACCGGAGAGAGTGTGTCTTAAAAGGAAAGTCTCTTAAGCTTCTTAAAGGTAATAATCCAAAAAAACATAAGCAGCATAAACTATCTTCAGACATGTGATATTGCTCGATTGGCCTTCCACATGTTGTCCAAGATTCCCACCCCTGCCCATATGGTAGTTCACACCGTGTCTCAGTCCCAGAGAGCATTCTGGAACAATCCTCAATCATTTTTTCTGTTCTTTTGAACTGGGCTTTATTTTGCAGAATCAGGATGTCCGAAAGACTTACGAATTTGAAAAATCAGCTACAAAAGGTGGTGTCCTGGAAGTGCAAACTCCGTTCTTTAAACAAGTCTAATAACGATGATGAGATTGTATTAGCAGTAGGTAAACCATATGCGATCCAACCTTGATATACTCTACAAATGTCAGATTGATTATCTAATACTACTATATTGTACAGTATCAGTTACTTACGAAACAATCTAAAAGGACTGTGTTTGATACAACCTTGAGATAGGAAAGTAGAAATTCGAAAGCTACAACTTTTACGTGCATGAGGTTACCTGTTTAACATTCTCCAGCATAAACTGTTCCACTTCACCAGAAAGTAAGTTTGGCCTCACTTCAACTAAGAAAACAATCCACTGTGGAAAAGGAAAATAATAAATAAATCAGAAGATAGCACTTGTTACTGAAAACAAAGCCTCTCAAAGAGCAAAAAAAGTAGAATTGAGTAAACAGACTTTTAATACTAAGAGGCCAGTTTATTACCAGTGTCCTAATCAGTTTAAGAAATCTGAGCAGAAAGGAACAAAAAAGGTTCAGAATGCACATATGGGTCATCTGGTTGCTGGTTAGAGTTATGTAGGGATTAGTTATTCATGTACTAGTAATTCCATAAAATAATACATAAATTTCCTCATAACTTATATAGTTATGCAGGTTTTCAATTTGCAAACCAAACACCGTACTAAGTGTGTTGAATTTTACAAAATACTACCAAACATGGTATATTACTTATGCAGGATTTAAGTAACGATCCCATAATGTTTTTCTTTAGCTGGAGAGACAGATTAATTAGCTATTACTACTATATTATAACGCTACGAAAGCCGCATAACTTTTCCTAGGTTGCTCAATAAACTTTAAATTACAGAACAGGAAAAGGCTTTAGAAATGTACAGAATTAATGTCCACCCAAAGCTGTGAAACAAAGCCCAAGCTGAGAGCAGATTGAATACTGATCACTTGCTTTGCAATCATATTAGACCTTTTCATCATTTGCTTCTTCCTCCTTACAATACCCTTTTCCAGCATTTCTTCTTCTCTACCTTTGTTATTGTTGAAATCAAGAAACCCAACCCCATTATCATCACTTGTAATTTCTTCTTGTTTTTCAATTCTTGGAGGTGAAATGACAGGAATTTCCTTTTCCAATTCTTTACCCATCTTATTATCAAATTCAAGAAACCCAATGCCACTATCATCATCAATTCCTTTTATGGGACTTGGAATATCAGTTTCTTGATCATCGAAAAAATTATAACCATTTGAACTGCTTGACTTGGGTAAGTTCCTTTTCGGGTTCCCAAAGTGTATCCTGTTAATAGCATGGATTGGTAGTGTTTTGTGGGTAAGTTTGAAGGCAAATGAAAAGCCAGTAGAAGAATGAGGAAAGAAGGTAAGAGAAAAACAATTGCACATAGCGATTAGAAGAGGGAAGTCTTAGGTTAGGCTAAAATCTGATCCACTAGTCAGTCATGCTTATTCTTTTCCCTGAGTTGTAGATGTGAGCTCGAGCTTCGAGTGAGCTTGTGAAAATTCTCGTTACCCTGCAGTCCGGTGTCTCTGACGTGTTCTCTAACAAATAGTAATCTAAAAAACAATTGTCTTACTCGAAATTTAAGAAATAAGAAAACTTTTAAAATATGTGATTCATCAAATTTAACTATTTGTGTGGTCGTAAATAATCTCATAAAATTCTCATAAAATTAAATTATTTTGAAATATAAAAATATGTTAATTTTTTGGGATAAATTAATAAAGAAATATTTATTTATTTTTTTGAGACGGAAGGAGTATTTCTTTAAGAAAAAAACAAAAGTACTCCTGAATTATTATTGAAAATAAAACAACTTCTTCTTTTTTGGTCCAAAAGATAAAAATATCATAGCTTTGTTATGAGGTATTTGGCATATTACGTTGATATCCATAACTCCTGAGAAGTTATTGACACTACTCCTTTGCATGATGTATAATTAACCATCCACTACTTCTCACCTTAAATTGGATTAACTCTCACACTCCCATAAACCTCCTCATGTTCTTCACCATAATGTTAAAGGTTAACTCCATATTCATCACACCTCAAGTGGATCTTTTGGAGTGAATAGGTTAAAAAAAATTTAAACTATCACCGTTTCGCGAGTTTCATACCTAAATATTGGTTGTCACAAAACCCTCCGGAACTACCATGAACTTATTGTGTTAGGTGAACTCATTTTAAAATTTTATTTCATTTTTCATGCGCTTCTCAGTATGTTATCTCAAATATTTTGCTACATATTTAATTGTGAATTTTTAAATTAATGGAAAATTATAGTTTAAGGAGGTAGCGAGAACCAGCGGCGGATCTAGGATTTGAATATGGCGGGTGCCACAATTTTCTTCAATGTGCATCTTGTTAGGAACGTGTATTTGGGCTGGGTCCATCTCTTTTTAGTTTATTCGGATCAACTTAATAGGTTTTTTTTAATTTACAAATATGAAAATTACATCTCAAAAATCAAGAAACGAACATAGTTAGTATCTTAAACTTAATAGGCTTTTTTTTTTATTTGCAAATATGAAAATTACATTTCAAAAATCAAGAAACGAACATAATTAGCATCTTAAACAAGGAATCAGATAAACTACAAGTTCTTGAAAATAAACCATAAATTTCATGTTTTTTCTAAGCAGTGCTTACGAAATTTTCATCACAATTTAAGCAGTAAAGTGATTTAAATTGAATTTAACAATTATAGAGTTGCATAAATTTTTATAATACACTCCATCCGTTCATTTTTATTTGTCCATTATACTAAAAATATATGTCCACTTTTACTTGTAAGTTATATAGTCTGAAAAACCAAGACATAATTTACCATTTAATACCTATTTTATCCTTATTATTAAGTGCTTCAATTCATTTCTCATTTTATTTATTACTTATTAAGAGTGTTCCAAGTCAAATATAGAAAAGAAAACATGGACAGAGGGAGTCATAAACAAAAGAAATTATATAAAAAAATTGAATTTTGATCTCAATCCAAAATTTCCATTGAGACCCAAGTTTTTCGATTTAAATACTCACAGATTTGAGATTAAGAGAAATGCTTAATTTAAGGGATTTTGAAGTTCTATTTGTGTATTCTCGCTAGAGATCACAGATAAAATAATAGAAAATAGGAAAGACAATATAAATAATAAAAAGATAAATAGAAAATTGGAAGTGCCGAAAAGGGAATTACTGGTACAAAGGAAGTAAAAAATGCAAAGAAAAATAGGAGTCGGAAAATGTTCAATATAAATTCAAACTTGTGTCTACTAGCCGTGGCACCTTTGTCTAATTTACGACTGGGGGTAGCAGGATCAAATATTTAACCTAATTTAAGAAAATTACAACATAAATATATTAAAAAAATTATTAATCGAGGAGTGCCACGCCACCCGCGGATCCGCCCCTGGCGAGAACACCCTACAATTTTAATATGAAAGTCAGGAAAATGATAGTCTTGGGTGTTTAAACCTAGTAACTCACAAACAAAACAATTCGGCTTTTTCTAGCAAATCATTCATTCTTTTTTCTATCAGCGAATATATAATGAGATAAGGGTAAAAAACACACCCAGCTATCACTTTTTTTTGAGTTTCATACCTAAATTATCAGAAGGTTGAGAAAACTACCTAAATTATCATTATCTAGTTTGCAAAACACACCTCAAATTATTCTTGAATGGCATGTGATCTACACTCTCTATTTTATATAAAAATGTTGTCAAGTATTGTCCACGTGGATAAATAATGTCACAATGGCACTAACATGGAAATTAAAAAAAACTATTTATTTTAAAAAAGAAACTGAAAAATAATAATTTTTGTAAAAAAATATCAAAAATTATAGAAAATAAAAAAAATAGTTTAAAAAAGTGGAAAATTTATTTTTTAAAAAAATAAATAAGAAAACTGATTATTTAGTTTTCACCTTCTTTTTTTCCCCAAAAAACTCAACTTTTCCATTTTTTAAATCATTTTTTTCTTATTTCTAAATTTTTTGATTTTTTTTACAAAAAATATTATTTTATTCATATTTTTTAAAAAAAGGTTGATTTTTTAAAAAAATAATGCAGTTTTAAAAAAAAAAAATTACAGTTTTTTTAATACAAAAATATTATTTTTTTAATTTTCATATGTAGGTGCCACCATAGCATTAATTATAACATGAAGATAATATTTTTGAAAAAATTTCAGCTTCACTTGCCTTTTGGAGAGTGAGTTCACACATTTAGTTCAGATGTGTTTTACAAATTAGATAGTGATAGTTTAAGTAATTTTCTCAACTTTATGGTGTGTTTTTGACCCGTATCTCAATATATAATAATGCAAGAAAACATTTGGCGCTTAAAAAAGAAAAATCAAATATTTGGCTAGAGATAGCATTGTTGTTTCGTCATGCTCCACACATCCATGACCAAAAAGATAAACCAACGATCACCACGTGGACAAAATGCTACCTCTGCTGACACACTAACACTGAAAAAGGACACACAACACACTTCCCATAAAACAACAACCTTTGCTTAAGCAAAAACGCTCATCAATGGCATCTCTATTTTCCCCTACAACTTTCCATCAAGACCCTAACCTTATTTGTTTCTCACCCCTAAGACCTATTTCAAAAAGTTACTATTTTTGGTCTTGCACTAACCATTCCAAAAAACACAACAATACCATTACTTGCAGTTCTTTTGTTGATGAAATTTCAGTTAGTTTAGACAATTCTTTGTCTCAATTCCCTGTTTTTCAATCTGGGGTTGCTCAATTTCAAGAATTACCTCAAGAACAGAAATATGGCTTGTTAGTTTTTGCTGGTCTTACTTGGATTTACTTGACTGCTAGACCTGGTGTTTTAGTTGGTGCTATTGATGCTTATATTTTGGCGCCTATACAAGTGGGGTTGGATAGTTTAAGTGGGAAAAGGAGTTTTAAAATGAAAGATTTTTTGATTGGGGATAGGTTGGGTGAGGGTTCATTTGGGATTGTTTATTCTGGTGTTATTGTTCCTAAGAATGTTAATTTGGATGAAAATGTGAGGAAAAGAGGATCATCTGTAAAATCAGTTATTACAGATTCAAGATTCAAGGAAAAGGTCATTCTTAAACAGGTAATGGGATGATTTATCCTTAAAAGTTCATCATTTATGAGCAATGTGTAACTGGTTTGGCTGCATATGTTGTATCACTTGTATGCTTTTGAATTATCATCCTTAAGCTCAAATTGTGAAGCAGCCAAAATTTATTTCTTAAATATTCCCTCTGTTTCATTTGATAGTAGGTTTTTGATTGAACACGAAGTTTGAGAAAGAAAGACTCTTGTTAGCACATATCAAAGTACATTTAGAACTTGTGATTTTAAACATATTACGGCATTTTTATAGCTACAAGAGCATGTCGTTAATAGTAAAACCAGAAGAGTAAAGTAAAGAGTTTTCAAGTATAAAAATGTGTCATCCTTTTGGAAAGGATGAAAAAGAAAAGTGTCATATAAAAAGGAAAGGAGGAAGTAGCCTAACCTTAAGCTTATTAAGGTATTATATTTTTAGTTCTTCTATAAATGTTTTAGACTTGATTATGATTATGTCTTTCACATCCCATGATCTGGATTATTTCCTTCCATAAGTCTTTATTAGATTATTCTGTCTTCTATATCCTTTTAATCTGTATGGCATCTTCAGGTCCTTTTGTTTGTCTCAACTATATAGTTATGTTTGACCCCCATTTCATCATTCCATTCTTGAACTACTTCTCTCTTGCATTTGCTTTCTATTACGCATCTTAGTGTTCTTCCTTCCCTAGTTACCATTTAGTTAGTTTTTTTTTTCCACTCAATTTGTAGGTAAAGATTGGAGTTCAAGGTGCTGCGGAATGTGGTGAGTTTGAAGAATGGTTCAATTATAGGCTATCAAGAGCTGCTCCTGAGACATGTGCGGAGTTTCTTGGTAGCTTTGTTGCTGAAAAAACTAACTCACGATATACTAAGGGTGAGAAATGGCTTGTCTGGAAATTTGAGGTAATTATGCCATTTAAAGTACTTTTCAACTGAAATTCCTTTTCTCTGTAACTATTCATGACTTTTTGTGTCTTAAAAGTCTACCTACATTTTACTAACTGCCTTAGTATGTTGTTCGAAATTTTCTCTGAGTAAATTTTATGACTAGCCATATTTATGTTTGGTCAAGTTGCATAAAATCTTGTAAGATGGCAGCTGCATCCATAATGTAGGAACTTTATGTGACAGGGAAATCGGGACCTAGGTGATTACATGAAGGATCGCGACTTCCCCTTGAACATAGAATCTGTCATGTTTGGTCGAGTCTTAGAAGGATTGGAGTCAATTAAAAGGAATGCACTAATCATCAAACAAATCATGCGTCAGATTATTACTTCCCTTAAGAAAATCCATGACACAGGTATAGTCCATAGAGATGTAAAGCCATCCAACTTAGTGGTCACGAAAAAGGGACAAATCAAGCTGATAGATTTTGGGGCAGCAACTGATCTTCGAATTGGAAAAAATTATGTGCCTGACAAGGGGCTACTTGATCCTGATTATTGTCCACCCGAACTCTATGTAATGCCAGAAGAAACTCCAAAACCACCACCAGAGCCAGTTGCTGCACTTCTTTCCCCAGTTTTATGGAAGGTATCCTTCTAATACATCGATTTATATTGCTTGTCACCCTTCTTCGTTGTTAAGGACACCAAAAAGGAAAAAAGAAAGACTAAGGGTGTGTTTGTCATGAAGGAAAGTGTTTTTCAATTTTCCCATGTTTGGCTTGTCAAATATTTTGGAGGACATTTCTATAGGAAAACAAGTTCCATTAAAATGAGGAAAATGATTTCCCTAGTGGAAGTAGGTAAAACAAGTTTCAAAAGTGATATTCCACTCTTCCCCATCCTCCAACAAGCCCCATCCCCTAGCCCCCACACCACCCCCACATCCCTACCCTCCATCCCACCCCACTTGTTTGCCTAGATTATATACACAAATGCTTTTGCGATAATATATTTTGCTTACTAACCAAACGCCAAATAATATGTAAGAAAATAACTTATTTTCCGAGAAATGTTTTTCCAGGAAAACATTTTCCTTCATATTAAACTCACCCTGAAGCATGTATACGACACTTGATTTAGTTTTTCGGAAAGAAATTTGATCATGATGGTATTGCAGAATTCATGTTTTATATTTCTAGCTGGAAAACTTTTGGTATTGCAGCTAAACAGTCCCGATCTCTTTGACACGTATTCTGCTGGAATAGTGCTTATGCAAATGGCAGTACCGAGCTTAAGGTCTACAGCAGGCTTAAAGAACTTCAATTTGGAAGTAAAGGCAGTTGGATATGACTTGAATAAATGGAGAGAAAGGACTAGGACGAGACCTGATCTCAGTATTCTTGATCTCGACTCTGGTAGAGGGTGGGATTTGGCTACGAAACTTATTTCAGAGAGAGGTGGGCGTTTATCTGCTGCTGCGGCTCTTAGACATCCTTATTTCCTTCTAGGCGGTGACCAAGCTGCTGCAGTTCTCTCAAAACTTAGCTTCTCAAAATAGGAGCACAATTTGATGATGCAAGTACGACATGTTTTGGTGCTTGATACTCGTTTTGGGATGGCTTCATTTTCTGATTAGCAGCTGCAGTAGAGTCATGCATGAAGTGGTTTCAAAGCCGAAAATAAGGAGAAGGTGCTAACAGGGAAAAATGACCTGCTATGCTTTAGCTCTCTCTGCTGGATGGCATTATGGCCAAAGTATTTAAAAGATCCAGAAAGGAATACATAGTTTGCTCTTATTGATAAGGTAAAGAATAACAGAAAATCATACTACACTTTGTTGAGGGGCAAGAAGAATTTTTCAGCTTGTAGCAATCAAGTTCTTTTTCCCTGCACGACGAGCGGGATCAGTAAGAAATGTATAAAATAAACCAGGTATTAAAATCAACATATGCAGAGCTGCAAGCAATTATACTTGTCTCTTGTTCATTATCTTTTTAAACAAATGACACGGCCAGTAATTCGTTGGCAGAATTGTATATGAGTTCTTGCGTGTATTTCTTATACAGTTATTTTTGTTTTTAGGCTTTTGCAGTTCTTGTGCAGCCATTTTCTTGCTAGACGTAAGAATATTTGTTTTGGCCATATTTCACCATTATAATAGATTGAACCTTGTATACAACTATTAATCCAATTGAGCACATACTGCTAGTTAGGTTTGGGCTGTTGAGCCCGAGTCAAGTTCGATTATTCATGCACCAAAGTAAAGAGTAACAAAATTAGAAGACAGTTAAATTTGAATTCTCTTACGTTAGTGATTAAGCAAACCACAATACAAAAAGGGTTATCAGATTAAAAGAAGACAAGAGGACTCCTGCTAAGTTGATAAACATTAGTATATTAAATTTGGCTTAAGTATAAATACGAAAAAAATAAATTCATATCAGATAGATTGATTAAAAATTATTAGAATTATGTGAATTAGTAGTTCAAAAATTAAGGTTGAATGTTGTTTAGTTAAATATATAATACTCCCTCCGGATCTAAAAAGAGTCCACTTAGCCATTTACACACTCCTTAAGAAAATAGTAACTCTTAGATAAATATAGGTAATTTGACTAAACTATCCCTAATTAAATAGACAATGGGATTTGATCATATAACACTTAATAGGGGCAAATCTGAAAAAACAGGGTTTATTTCTTAATTTGATAAGTGAACACTTTTTTTGATTCGGAGGGAGTATAAAATATTAGAATTTATGCTTGAATTATATGTCAAATAGTTATCTCTTTCTCTAAGAAAATGACACTTTTCTATATTTACAAATTATTTAACTTGAAACTTTCTATTTTATCTTTAATGAAACAATTATAATTACACAAATGTCTATACATTATTTTCTATCACAAATTGCACTAAAATTCTTTCTTTCGTAATCTTCGTGCTTGATCAAACACACTCATCAAAATTAAGACGAAGGGAGTACCAAATATACCTGATTTTTTGTTGTTATAATCATGAGTATAGTATTATTATTGCTTCAAATCACTATCCCATTGGTAAATAAATCTTATGATACTCCAGTCTGGTGCATGAATACTAGCGGCTACCCTCACAATTAACTCTTACTACCAGCTGAATTATGATCACCTAAATCTGAACAAAGAAATCTCTTGGATATGGAATTTACTTACGCAAAAGTGTATATAAGTGAGTTTTGGGGTAAAGTATGTACTTTTATGTGACCTAAATAGAAAAGTGACTTTTGTGTGATAAATTTTAAAGTTGGATGACTTTTATGTGATAAAATATAAAAAAGTGCTAATTTTAATATGATAGACTCAAAGTTGGATGCACTTTTGAATTATGCTCTACTAAATTCTTAGTTTAGATTTGTCTAAATTGTCTTGATTTGCAACCATAAAACAATACTACTGGATAGCAAAAAATATGAGTCTTATGATTACAAATTGGAGTTCCGGCTTGATTTATTTTAGAGGAGATATATGAGTACAGTTGAATGACTTTATTGTACCGAAAAATACAAAAATTACTTTACTGAATAATTTGACCATCCAAAAAATTAACTTAAGACAAAAAAGAAAAAAATTATACGAGCTTACGGCATTAGTTTGGTCTCTCTGCTTTCTATGTTGGATCATCATCATAATACTCTGCCTTAGAATCAAAGAAATCAGTGTCTCTGCTTTTCCTATATAATAATGGTAAAATGTCCAGGCAGACAGTCACTTTAATTCATACGTTATTACTATTATTATTATTATTATTATTATTATTATTATTATTATTATTATTATTATTATTCAGTATTAATTGTCTCATGACAGAGCAAAAACGATGATAATGATGATGAGGACGAAAATGATTTTCCAGGAGGTAGTAGTGCGGTTAGCTGTGTGTTAGATTGGCTTCTAAGATAAGTTAAAATCATTAAAAAGCCAAATAGTCCTAATGAGCCTTCCCCCACCCACTCACATATATTTCAAGTGTGGCAATCATACTTGGTTAGGCTTAGCCACTATAAGTGACCAAATGTATCAAAATCAAAATTACCATTTCTTGATCTGAAGCAATTTTTTTAACCATGTCAGCCGTCCGGCTGTTACTATGCTATCTCATTCTCACTTCTGGCATTCATTTAACATACTCTGTCACAGACCCCAAAGATGGTAACAAGTCAACCTTTTTCTCATTAACAAAATTTACTGTGTGATTTGGTTAATGTGCCTAGGCGTTTTATTTGGTTAAGCAAGTTTTAGAGCGTGTTTGGACATGAGTTTTTTTTTTTCAAAAAAATATTTTCAAAATATTGTTTCGTGTACATTAGAATGATTTTCTAGTTAGTTTCTGACGATGAATTTTTAAGTTAAATTTTGACCAGTTTTTCAAGTAATTTTATTTTCCACTCACAAATTTTCAACTTTTTTTTCAAGTGAAATAAATGTTAAGACACAAATACAACGTTTCAACTTCAAATACTGCAAAATTTTCTTCTTGTAGTCCATGTTCTACTGTAAATAAAGATGTAATAGTTCTATCATGAACAAGATCAAACTTGGTTGATTGCAGCAGAAGCAAATTCAGGATTTTAAGAGATGGGTTCACCATTACAGGCTGCTTAGAAATTTTAAAAATAAAAAATGACGCAAAAGTACATTTAGTTAGGTTCAATCCCATAACCTTAAGGAATTAAACCTAGCACTTAACCAGTGCTCCACCGAGACTTGCTTGACCATGTGTTCCTTAAGTTAATATTAGATATATTTTAAGGATTATATACATAATATACCGAGTTTAGTCGGGTGATCATGTATTCACGTGATCCATTTTTAACCATAAATTCCCTACTGTCATTGCAGTTACAGTACTTCAATCACTGAAAGACCAGTGGCAAAATACACCACCTAGTTGGCAGAAATCAGATGATCCTTGTGGAACATCCTGGGAAGGTGTGACCTGCAACAACTCGAGGGTAACTGCATTGTGAGTATGCTCGTTTACTTTCTAGCTATCTGGGAATTATAATGTAGGAATTGTTTATGAGACTAATAATAATTTTGTGATTGTTATCGATGAATATAGTACATGAGTTAGTATGTAGGATTGCCTAATTTAAGGGCATTTCTGTATTAGATACTCTTATCCACGTATTGCTAGTACATGTATTCTTGTCCTATAACTATTCGTATAAAGTATTATATAGATTCTCGTATAAGTTATACAACGTTTAGTTTCCAGTATTAAACTCCGCATAATTTGTGCAGGAGTTTAATACCGGAAACAAAACATTGTATTAGTTATATGGAAATTATATTAGTTATACAAGATTTTACATTCAAAACCAAATGTTGTATGAGGAACGTGAAATTCTATACAAAAAAATTAAGTTGTTTACACTTCAACCCAAACGACCCCTTAGTCTTCGAAATTGTTGTTTCACCAGCAAAGCACTTGTTAATCATTGGCTGTATTTATTGTTTCTTTCAGGGGATTATCGACAATGGGATTGAAAGGAAAATTAAGCGGTGACATTGGGGGGCTTACTGAATTAATTTCCTTGTGAGTTGGTTTTTACTTATCATTAAATCCAATAAACTTCTGTTGAATATTAGCAATAGCTTGTATTTGCCACCATAATTTGTTCACTTCAATTGCTAAACTTGTATTGCAGAGACTTGTCGTTCAATCGAGGACTTACAGGTTCCCTCTCTCCGCGGATAGGAGATCTGCAGAAACTAAACATATTGTAAGATCATCAAAATTTGATCGTCTTGATTGTATAAATAGTGTATACCCTTTACGTACACAAATTTGACAGTTATTACATTTTCGTCATAGAATCGATCTTTTTGTCTTCTTTGTAATTTGCATCATGATATAGTCGAAACTCTTTATTACATATACCTAAATGTCTCTATTTACGTTTCAGAATCCTTGCTGGCTGTAGCTTCAGTGGCAGTTTACCGAAGGAATTGGGAAAACTTGCTGAGTTATCTTTCTTGTAAGAATTCCACAGCCATATTGTCTTATGATTGTTTTAGGTGTATCATCAATTCATTTAGTTCCATGTCATTTTTTTTGGCAGAGCACTTAACTCAAATAATTTCACCGGTGAGATTCCACCAACTATTGGCAATCTGTCAAAACTCTACTGGCTTGATCTAGCAGATAACCAGTTAACAGGACCAATTCCTGTTTCAACCTCCTCAAGTCCGGGTTTGGACCTTTTGAAAAAGGCAAAACACTTGTGAGTAATTTTTTTCTATTCGAATTATACGCTGTACTTAAGATAGGATATATACCTCTTAAGGTCTGACTTCTATGTTATGTCATATCGCAGCCATTTTAATAAAAATCAACTTTCAGGCTCTATTCCGGACATTCTTTTTAGTGGTGACATGGTGCTAATACATGTGTAAGTCAAGAAACTAAAGAGCGATTCACGTTATTCTTCTTGGCCTCCTTCTCACTCTTTACTTGTGAAATGGCAGACTGTTTGATGGAAATCAACTAATCGGGAGCATTCCGTTTACACTAGGATATGTTCAGACACTTGAGGTTCTGTGAGTAGAATCGACCATCTTAGTTAACCTTTCATATTACTTCACCTTTTTATTTTGGATTATATGCTAGAACTATTTTTATCTTTAATTGGTACTCATGTGACCTCACATATACAGTCGGCTCGATAGAAATGCCTTAAACGGCAGTGTCCCATCAAACCTTAACAATCTCACAAGTGTTGTAGAGTTGTAAGTATATTTTTCCCCATCATTGCTCATTCAATTGTCTACTTGAAATTTATAATTTGTAGATTGAAGTAGTGCTTTTGTGCTCTTATTTCTGATTTTAGGAATTTAGCTCAAAATGAACTGTCTGGCCCACTACCGGATTTAAGTGGAATGAATTCCCTTAACTATCTGTAAGGAAAATATCCACAATCCTAACTTACCAAGTTGTTTCTCGATGATAAAGTGATATATCATATTTTTCCTTCCAGGGACTTGAGCAATAATTCCTTCCATAGATCGGAGGCGCCAGAATGGTTCTCGACATTACAGTCTCTAACCACTCTGTGAGTAATAATCAGTTATGGATGCAATTTATGAATTTCCAAAACAATATTACAAATCTAAGTAGGAAGAATTATGCTCAGAGTCATTGAGTATGGCTCACTCCACGGATCAGTGCCTCAGAAACTTTTCGCTTTACCTCAATTACAACAAGTGTGAGTATTGTGAATTTATCTGAATATTCCATGTATATTACGCGCAATTAAGAGGTTGGAATGATCTTAATAACTTATGCAGGAAGCTGAGGAACAACGAGTTTAATGACACGTTGAACATGGGTGGCATCAGTGGCAGGCAACTCACACTTGTTGATTTACAGAATAACGAGATTTCCTCGATAACGCTTGGCTCTGGATACAAGAATATATTGATGTGAGATAGCTCATGACTCTTTTTTGCCTATTAGATTATGGGATTTTTTCTTTTTTCTCCCGTTGCCAAAATTAATTACGGCCGCTAGCCAAATTATACAAAACCTATACATTGTCTATGTATATAATATGTATATCATAAGTATATTATAAGTGTGTTTATATATGCTACATGTATATTTTATGTATATTTATACTTGATATACAAAACATATACATTTTCGGGCTATTATTTTTTAGAGCGGTCCAAAAATGTGATTATTCCTTCTTTTTTTCTCCCTGATTGTGTTGTGGTTGTGCGCAGACTGATCGGAAACCCCGTCTGTGACACGGCCCTTGGAAACACGAATTACTGCCAGCTTCAGCAGCAATCTGCAAAACCTTATTCTACCAGCCTAGCTAACTGTGGGAGCAAATCATGTCCGGCAGATCAAAAAGTTAGCCCACAAAGTTGTGATTGTGCTTACCCGTACGAGGGAACGTTCTACTTTAGAGGACCCTCTTTTAGGGAGTTGTCCAATGCTAATACTTTCCATTCACTCGAAATGAGCCTGTGGGTGAAATTAGACCTCACGCCCGGTTCAGTTTCTCTGCAGAACCCCTTCTTCAACATTGATGATTATCTTCAGGTGCAGTTAGAACTATTTCCACCAACAGGAAAGTTTTTCAATAGGTCAGAGGTTGAGCGGATTGGATTCAAATTGAGTAACCAAACGTATAAGCCGCCTCCTGAGTTTGGACCTTACTATTTTATAGCATCTCCTTACACTTTCCAAGGTATAGTCACTGAGGTTTTTACAACTGTTAACTTCGAGTCCAATACTAACTTAAACTATTACTGTGTTAGCCGAACGTGGAGAAGCTTCTCTTAGCTCAAGACAAGTTATTGGAATAGCTATTGGGTGTACCTTCCTGGTCCTCTTGCTTTTTGGTCTTGCTATATACGCTATTCAGCAAAAGAAAATTGCTGAAAGAGCTATTGGATTGAGTAGACCATTTGGTAATGTCATTTTCTACCGAAAAAAAAAAAGAAAAGATGAGTTATAAATATATATATATGCATTCAAACCTCTCTATAACGGTCGTCCTCTATAATAACATTTCACTATAACGTCCAAGTTTTCTTTGGAACTAATTTCTCATAATATGTTATATTACGTGTTCTCTATAGCCAAAAGAAAATATCAGAGCAAACAATGCCTTTATAGAGAGGTTTTACTGTATGTCCAGAATGCAAGTAGGGTTGAACTAAGTGGTCTGATTACTTTGACTTTCTCTGTCCAGCATCGTGGGCTCCAAGTGGCAACGACAGTGAAAGTGCACCACAACTGAAGGGAGCGAGATGGTTTTCTTATGACGAACTCAAGAAATGCACGAGTAACTTTTCAGAGAGAAATGAGATTGGTTCTGGTGGCTATGGGAAGGTTCGCTACCAAAATCCAATGTAAATGCAAAATAAAGGGATAAACTCTTGCTTAGCTACTTTTCTTATTTGCTTGTGTTCTGTTGCATAGGTCTACAGAGGAATGCTCGTGAATGGGCAATTAATTGCTATCAAAAGGGCTCAACATGGATCTATGCAAGGTGGACTAGAGTTCAAGACCGAAATTGAGTTGCTTTCAAGGGTTCATCACAAAAACCTAGTTGGTCTGGTTGGATTCTGTTTTGAGCAAGGTGAACAAGTACTGGTATATGAGTATATGCCAAATGGTTCGCTCAGGGAGAATTTGTCAGGTAAGTTACATCTCCTATTCATTTAAGATTACTTCTGATTGATAGTTCGAAATTCAAATTAACCATCTCCAAGTACAATCTAATTCAAAAAAAGTTGTAACGTTTCCGTTTGGCTGTAGAAATTAATTTCCACGATGTTCTACAGGGAAAACAGGCATTAATCTAGATTGGAAGAGGAGACTCCGTGTTGCGCTTGGTTCAGCAAGAGGATTAGCTTATCTGCATGAGCTTGCAAATCCTCCTATAATTCACAGAGATGTGAAATCGACTAATATTTTGTTGGATCAGAATTTAACAGCAAAGGTCGCGGATTTTGGCTTGTCCAAACTCGTGTCAGATAGCTCAAAGGGTCATGTTTCCACTCAAGTTAAAGGCACATTGGTCAGTACCACAACCTTCTTAATTCTTGATCCTGCATATCTGTATCCAAAAAAGTAATTTCACAAGCTACTATAGGTAAAAGAAAGAGAGATAGAAATAACAAGATTTCTTGTTTTAGGAACACATCCATCAGAGAATACTAATTCTGTATTGAAAAACATTGTACTCCACGTGCCTTGCAGCTTATAGCTCCATGATAATGTGTTCTATTAAGATGATTTTGTTACTATTACTTGTTTGTTAGTTTACTTCTTAAAATGTCGACACCGTTTATACAAAATTCTGCTTACGCCACTGGCTCCATCTTTACCTTTATTCATTATGTTCAGAACCAAGATAGCGAGTTTGAATTCATATAAACTATAGTGACAATAAATGTTACTATCTATTCTAAGATTGTATTCCCTAAAGCAAGGTCTTTATTTTCTCAGAATATTTCCTTTTCATTTTACTTGGTTTTGGGTACCACACCCATCACAACTTATGCTTTCAGACTCTTCATACATGTGCAAAACAATTCTGCAACAAACTTTTCAGAAATCTTCTTGCTCCTCAAAATTTCTATTGTATGCATATGTGTTGCTTTTGGCCTTTTGGCACATGAAGCATGATACGCTTGTTTCCTTAGAAGTGTTTCACATGGTATATTTATCTTTTATATTTAAGGCCTGATAACATTGCAGGGTTATCTAGATCCTGAATACTACATGACTCAACAATTAACTGAGAAAAGCGATGTGTATAGCTTTGGTGTTGTAATGCTGGAACTCATAACTGCAAAACAACCAATAGAGAAGGGGAAATACGTTGTTCGAGAGATGAGAACAGCAATTAATAAGAACGAGGAGGAGCACTATGGCTTGAGCAATATGATCGATCCAGTCATTAGAAGCACGCCGAATCTAATTGGCTTTACAAGGTTTGTGGATTTGGCAATGCAATGTGTTGAAGAGGCTGCTGCTGATCGTCCAACGATGAGTGAAGTGGTAAAAATGCTTGAAAGTGTTCTTCAAAATGATGGTCTGGAGACTAATTCTACGTCTGCATCATCATCGATAACTGATTTTGGGACAGCAATAGCTGCTTCTAGACATCCTTATAATAAGGATGCTCTACAGAGAAAAGAAATGAATGATACTCATGCTTTTGATTACAGTGGTGGATACACTCTTCCAACAAATGTGGAACCAAAATAGGGACAACCAAAAACAGAACTTGTCTCTGCTAGCTCCCATTCTTTAATTTATTTTTCTCTAAAGTAAAGTTTTGGAAAATTGGTGAAAGGGATAAGAGAATTTAGTTGTTGCATTGTCCCTATATTGGCTAGTTTTCGTGAAACAATCACGTATATTATCAAGATCGGAGTTCAGATTTTCTACCACCAATGCTTACAATCTAGTAGTAACAGTGAGAGTCTCTTGTACAAATTAAATGTGAGTTTGATTTTTTACTGTCCTTCTCATTCCCTGATCCTCCAATGTAATACAAAAAAATTAAAAGGAAAAAAAGATCATATTTCTAGCTTTGAGAAGTAAAATGTGCATGACCATGGTATGATTTTATGTGTCAATATTTCATTTTCTAATCAATTTGGGTTGCTATATATACTGGTCATATAGACTTCATGTAAGTAGTTTAAAATCTTCACAAATATGGAAAGGGAATGAATGAAAGAGAGTAAAAATAACATAGTATTCCCTAACGAATTGTTTCAACTTGCAAATCTTCATTTTTCGCGAACTTCTTTTTTTGTCCAAGTGAAGTTCATGTCTGAACACAGCATTCAATTTCCAAACACCTGTTTTGTTGGTATAGCACACATGGTATAAAAGAACGCACTTACATGATATTGAACTCATAAAAATCAAACAAACAAATAAACCAGAATCAAGTACAAGTACTTATTTTGTTGGTATAGCACATGTGGGGCTGTTTACGCAAATGTCCTTTTTCGGGCCTTCATTTAGATTGTGTCCCTATTTCTAAAAGTTATGTAAATATAGCCCTCGGTAATTACTCTTCCAGACAATGTTAGACTCAGATCTATGTTTGCTCGATATATTTCTCAACCTTACAGATAAAACATTAGACCGAACATTTGCAATAACTTACAAATTTTAGACCGTGGTCTGGTGTTTTCCATAAGATGTTTAGTTTGTTTAAAAGGGATCTTTAGACTATTTTCTAAAAGGTCCATAAGTCGCGAACGAAACAAAAAGAAAGTCATTTGCCAAACGACTAATAAAATTTTCTGCATACATGGTATACAAGAAACACTTACATGATATTGAACTCATAAACAACAAAACTAAAAACCAGAAACTAAAGTACAAGAGTAATCCTTCAACTTCTTCAAGAAATTAAATATGGTTTTGCATGACAATTGAGGCAAGAGGATTAGTTTTACTATATTCTCCATCAACTACCAAATTATCACCACTCACATACTTAGACTCATCACTTCCTAAATAAACGGCAGCCTCAGCAATATCCTTGGTTCCAATACTTGCCCTTTAAGATTAGCGGTTTCCATAACAATTTCCTCTGCTTTTTCCTTATCCATTTTCCCCAAAATTTCTGTAACAAGTGGTGTAGCAACTGTATATGGAGAAATGCTATTGACCCTTATTCCATATTGTCCCAATTCAACAGCTAAATGATTAGTTAGTCCAACCACAGCATGCTTTGATGAAGAATATGTTATTGGTGAACCAGTGCCACCAATAACAGAAGCAATACTAGCAGTGAATAAAATGCTTCCTTTTTTTAGTTGGTATCATAGCTTTGGCTGCAATTTTGGCTCCTAAAAATGCCCCGTAAACGTTGATATCAAACACGTTCTTGAAGTTTTTGTAATTTATGTCTAATATACTTGGATCCTTCATGTTTCCAGTTATGCCGGCGTTGTTCAACATGATGTCTAGCTTTCTGTACCTCGAAACTGCTCCGTCTACCGCGTTTTGCATGTCGTTTTCGTTCGTAACATCACAATGTGCGAAGAAAACAATGTCGTTTGAGCCTAATTCTTTGCAGAGGCCTTGAATTGTTGATGAGACATAATATAATTAAGTAATTATAAATTATAAATGAAGGGGCATGAGGAAATGTAATATGATTAAACAATAAAAGATCAAAAGTCTGATCTTTGTTTAAAAAAAAAAAGTTTTTAGATGAAATGATCAAATTATGACTACTTGAACGTCGGCGACCACAACTTTGGCACCGTGTTTTGCAAAAAGCCAAGTTGCGGCCTCTCCAATTCCACTAGCTCCACCTGTGATCACTGCTACTTTACCTTCTAACCTGCAAATTTAAATAAAATTGCTATATTATGTGTACAAAAAAATTGCAACCAAATAAAAAAATCCTTCTATTTAAACTTCTTCTACACTCCCTTGCTTTCCTTTTCATATTTGTTTATGAAAAATAGGAATTGGGGATAGGACTAATTTGAGTTGTTGATAGTCACTCACCTTTTGACATTTGGAGTTACAGATGAAGGAATTCCCATTTCTTTGGCTAAGAAAATAAAATCAAAAGCTATTAGCTAAGTAATGTCTTTCATAAGATTTATAGGTATCTAGTGCTAAAGATAATTACAAATGTATAACCGAATACGCTAATAATGCTGCAGTAATTATGGCGGCTATGAATTCTCCCATTGATCATTTCAACTTATATTTTGCTAGTATATTTTTCTTTTCAATTGAGTGTCTCACTTTCTTTTTAAGTTAGTTAAAGAGCTATTTCTTTCTATATTCTATAACTTTTAAATTGTAATCTCTACATGGTTTGTTTTATATTACATGATTAAAGGATATTTTGATATATTACGTAAATTTCTTAAAATTTAAAACTTTTCCTTATTTTCTTTAATGTGATACATAATTAAAATAAGACATTTAAATTGAAACATAGAAATTATTCATTTACTGTAATTATATAATAATAAAGTCTTACTGTAATTATTTTAGTTTGCGGTAGTATATTGATTATGACTTTAAATTCATGTAGGTAGTTTAAAGTCTTCACAAATATGGAAAGGGAATGAATGAAAGAGAGTAAAAAATAACATATTGTCTAACTAATTGTGTCAACTTACAGATCTTCAATTTTCACAAACTTCTCTTCTTCTTTTTTAAGTGAAGTTCATGTTCAAACGTAACTGTTAATTTCCAATAACCTTTTACACCTTCAGCTTTAATTACTATTTTTCAACTTCAACTAAATATTGTCCAATCGCATATTTTGTTGGTATAGCATACATGGTATACAAGAACACACTTACATGATATTGAGCTCATAAACAAAAAACCAATAAACTTGCATGATATTGAACTCATAAACAACAAACAAAGAAACAAAAAACCAGAAACTTAAGTACAAGAGTAGTCCTTCAACTTCTTCTCGAAATTAAATATAGTTTTGCATGACCATTGAGGCAAGAGGATTAGTTTTACTATATCCTCCATCAATCACCAAATTAATACCACTCACATACTTAGACTCATCACTTCCCAAATACACAGCAGCCTCAGCAATATCTTCAGGTTCCAATATTGTCCCTTTAAGATTAGCAGTTTCCATAATAACTTCTTCTGCTTTTTCCTTATCCATTTTCCCCAAAATTTCCCTAACAAGTGGTGTTGCAACAGTATATGGAGAAATGCAATTGACCCTTATTCCATATTGTCCCAATTCCACAGCTAAATGTTTAGCTAGTCCAACCACAGCATGTTTTGATGAAGCATATGTTATTGGTGAAGCAATGCCACCAATAACAGAAGCAATACTAGAAGTGAATAAAATACTTCCTTTTTTAGTTGGTATCATTGCTTTGGCTGCAATTTTGGCTCCTAAAAATGCCCCGTAAACGTTGACATCGAATACGTTCTTGAAGTTGTTGTAGTCCGTGGCTAAAATACTCGGATCCTTCATGTTTCCAGTTATGCCCGCGTTGCTGAACATGATGTCTAGCTTTCCGTACCTCGAAACTGCTCCGTCTACAGCGTTTTGCATGTCGTTTTCGTTCGTAACATCGCAATGTGCGAAGGAAACAGTGTCATTTGAGCCTAATTCTTTGCAGAGGGCCCGACCTGTTGAGACATAATACAATTAAGTAGCCTTTTGAACACACTTTTGATTGAAACTTGGGAAAAAAAAAATTGAAGCCGAAGTTGGAAAATGGTATTTGAAAGTTGAACTGTGTTTGGACATGCATTTCACTTCAAAGAAAAAGTTGAAATTCTGTGAGTGAAAAAAGATTTTTCACTTTAAAAACTAGTCAGAACTAATTTTTCAACCAGTAAGCTTGAAAAACTCATCCTCAAAAACTAACCAAAAGCTCAATCTAATATATGACCATATAATGTTCTGAAAAAATAATCTGAATTTTTTTAATATCCAAACGGCTCCTAAGTAATTAAAAAGTGACTGGGACATCATGAGACATGATATATATGTTCAATCAAACTTTTAGATGAAATGGTCACACGATTCAACACGACCTAAGTCATCTCGAACATCAGCAACCACAACCTTGGCCCCATGTTTTGTGAAAAGTCGTGTTGCAGCCTCTCCAATTCCACTAGCTCCACCTGTGATCACTGCTACCTTACCTTCTAACCTGCAAATTTGCATGTTTCTTCCTTAAATAAATGAAATGGCTATATTTTTACTATTACACAAGATTGCCCAAAAAATAAAAAAAGAAGCAAAAACAAAACACCCTTCTGTTTAAACATCTTCTCCCCTGTTTTTTTTTTTTCGTCTCTACACTCCCTTGCTTTCCCTTTCATATTTGTTCATGAAAAATATGAAGTGGGGATAGGAATAACTTACGTTGTTAATAGTCACTCACCTTTTGACAATTGGAGTTATAGATGAAGGAATTCCCATTTCTTTGGCTAAGGAAATAAAATCAAGAGCTATTCGCTAAGTACTGTTTTTCTGCAAATGATTGGGTCTTCTGGTTCATAGGACAAAGTAATAATGATAATTGATAATAATAGTAAAATATTATTTAGAGTTGTCACATGTGACCAAAGGAAGAGCAAGCTGTTAAAAAATAAAAATCACACTGTTTATTTAATTTTGCAGTAGTATATTGACCATGACTTTTAAACCAATCAATCCAGAAGATGGAATAAAGTTGGCAGCCGAATTTACCTGGGCAAGTGTTCGAAATAAATAAACTCCATTCAATTAAAGGACAACCCTTGGAGCAATTTGGACTAATTCAACATGTCATAACTTTCAAAGTCAACTAATAACTTCAGGTCCTAACTCTATCCGTTTATTTTTATTTGTTCAGTTTGAACTTTACACATTCTTTAAAAAAAAACAATTGATATGAGTATCTTATCACAATATCCATATAAATAGACATTTAGTCTTAGGTCTTGAATATGATTTGGGGAAATAAGTTATTAATGGCAACATTAAAACATGAAGAAAAAAATTGCACTTGATATACTAAAGATGATAAGTATGTTGACATTATTGAACTCAATAATGTCGATCAACAAAGTGAAGAAGAAGAAAAAGACAGGTCAACTTCGATATTTTCTAAATCCGTGAAACATTCATATGTTGGACTATGTAAGGAAATATTTGGACCAGATGAAGAAATACTTGGACCAAATCATCACTCAAGCCCAAGTCCCACAAACACAGATTATGTTGCTACTGGCCCAATTGTCAAGCACAGCCCAAAAACAAATACAACTCAGCACACAGCTGTCTAACCATAATTAACAACATGACAAATAATACTTTTGTACAGAGTTTGTTATTTTTCTAGCCAATAAGATTAGAGCAAGTGTTTTAAGAGATTCCTTATTTTTCTGTACATACAATACTTGTATAAATATGGTACATCATCAATGAAACAGTGTACAAGGAAAATTTCCCAAATTCTGTATCTTTTTCTCTATTCATTTTTCAATAAAGTAAAAGCGAAAATATACTTTTAATATAATGGACATGTAAAAATAAACAGAGGGAACATTTGTTTTTATTTTGTTATCACTCTTTGCTTTTTTATGATTTAATGGTCGTCAAAACTAGGTGGGTTGGCAAATTTGCGGTTTGCTATAAGCATTTTGGAAAATGACTACTATATTTTAAGAGTCCGGAACCTAATTGACCCAAAAAAAGAGTAAGTGAATTAAAATGGGGATTTTACATAAATAATTACAATTTAGGGATTTAAAATTGGGCATAGCTACATTTTCAGTATTTACCTGGTATAACTACTTTTTTTTCGCTGTATTCATTTTTTTTCTTTCCGCTGTATACATTTTTTTTCCGCTGTATTCATGAATACAACATTTTTTTTTACTGTATTCATTAAATGACTATTTGTATTCATAAATGGGCTAGCTGTATTCATGAATACAACGAGTAAAACTGAATACATAAAAATATAGATACTTCAAAAATTAACAAATACACCATAAAAAATTGAATACAATCTAAAAGTTTGACCAAAAAAAGGTCAAAAAAGTGAATACAATCACCATATTCGTGAATGCAACAACACTAACCATTAGTTCTAGCCAGATCTGCTGACGATTTCCGGCCATATCTGCCGGAAATTTCGCAACGACAATAACAACAAAACAAGTGTCTTCCTCATCCCTATTATCCTAAGTTTCTCAAGCAAATTCTGTTATTATCACCAAATCACTGAGACTTGTTCAAAACATTGTTCTTTCTCAAGCAATAATATTGGAAATTCAAGTCTCAATGATATCTGCTGTTAATCCGAAACACTGTTCTTTCCGATATGTGTTTTGGTATATTTTTGAACGAAGGATTTTTTCTACCAGGTTTTGTGGTGGCAGATCTGTTAATTGGCTGCGTCACCGTCACCGCCGGTGAAAGCATCGACGAAAAGCACCGGAGGAACAAAATTTCAATCCGCCAGATCTGGCGGCGACGGTGGCCATGACGTCGAGGGAAGCTTGTGGTTCTTGGTTGGTGGTGTCTGAGATCTGGTTGTTGTTGGTTGGTGGCCGGAACTGGTTCGCCGGAGCTCCGGCGGCTGTGAGCAGTAAAACAGTCAAAGATTATATTTTTAATAATTAATAAAAATAAAGTATTCTTATTTAAATATATATGTAGCTATTTATTGTATTTAACATATTACTCTTAGCTATAGGATGTAATTAATCTAAACTATAGCTACTAAATATAATTATGTACTAGTAGTTAGTTATGTCATGTAGATACCCCAAGAAAAAAATGTGATATCAAAGTACCCTTGCAGTAATTTACTGCGTTATTGGACTTAACTGTAACGGCTCAGTTAAGTCCAATAACGCAGTAAATTACTGGGTTATTCTGCTTTTTTTTTTTGGTTAATTAGTCTCTTTCTTTTAAATTTTCACACTTTTTTCATACTTTGACCTTAGATTAATCATGTTTCGAGACTCCAGAACTTCAATATTTTATATAAAACCCGATTTTTTTGTGTGATTAATAATGTAGGCTCAATACATCAAGGATACGCAAAACTTTGGGTCATCGTTTTAGTGGTTGAAAAGTGCTCGAAGTAAGTTTTTGTTTGAAAACTTGTTATCAGTACCTTTACGTTTTTATTTTTTAGGGTTTAGATTTAATAGTGTTACTTTTTAGTTAATGCGTAACTTTATTTCGAATATGTTGCGATTTTTTCATAACCAATTTAGGGCATAAAACTCGATCAACATTTAGAGGATATTTTCGTTGTTCGATATTTAGTGAAAATTATTCGTATTTTTAATATATGTAGATAGATAGATACGTATAAATATAGATATAGATTGTGTGTTTTGATGTTTTGGCTGCTCGTTTCAACAAGAGAAATTGTGCATAAATCAGCCAGATCTTCGAAAAATAAGAAAATTACCAAATAATTAATCACAAATATTTAATATTTATTTTATTCGTGTATTATATATCCATAATTAAGGTGTTGATGGTCTTAAAAAACAATGGTAAGAGTAAACTGAAAAGAAAAAAAAAAATCTTTAAACTTTACCAGTTTTAAAAAAATGAAAAAAATAATAATTTTGTCTTCAACTTCTAATACAAAAAAAACATCATGAGGGAGTATGAGCCTGTTTGGATTGACTTATAAGTTAGTCAAACTAGCTTATAAGCTATTTTTAACTTATTTAAATGTTTAACAAATATAAAAAATAACTTAAATTAAGTTAAAAAGTACTTAAAATAAATCAAAATTAAGAAATTACTTAACCCAACTTATTTTTTTTTGACTTAAAAGCCATGTTAATTTGACCAATAATTTTACTTTTTTTCTCTTAAATTTTGTGTTAATTTCAATATTACTCTTGCTTCTAAATTTTTTTTAAGCATTTTTATTTAAACAGGTAACCTAATCCAAACGGGCTCTATGTTTTTTTCTCTCTTTTTATGTGTGTGTGAGACGTATAATTTGTCTTTCCTTGATTAAATTAATCTAGAATCTCAATCTACACAAAGCCAATCGAACAACAGACAGGAAATAGAACAACATGTCGGGGGCATCAGCTTTGCCAGACGAGCTATGGAGTCGAATTCTTGAAATCGGAATTGAATCCTCAAACTTGAATTACAAAGATCTTTGCTGTCTCTCAATTACTTGCACGCGCCTCAATCAACTCTCCTCAGATGATTCTTTCTGGTCCTCTTTGTTCTCCACCGACTTCCCCCAATATCCTATTAACCAACATCCCTCATCTTCTTCCAACAAATCGCTCTACAAAATTAGGTATTTATACATTCTCATAGTACTCAAATTTATAAATTCTTATTACAGTTAGCTTATGTAGAAGAAACAATCTACCCCCTCTGTCCCAGTTTAAGTGTGTTAGTTCGACTGGGCGCGGAGTTTTAAGAAATAAAAGGAGATTTTTGAATCTTGCAGTCTTATGTTGGAATGTTGGAATTGAAAAACTTACAAAATATACAGGGAGATACTCTTTTTGGGAAGACGGAAAGGAAAGATTGTCATATAAATTGGGACGGAGGGAGTAGTTTAGTTGCGTGCAAGCTGGGATCGGACACCACGGTTATAAATAAATAGAAAATTCTAATTTGTTTATCAACTGCAGGATTAGCAACCAGGGTATGGTATCTTCTAGGGGAAGTAGTCTACTAGTCTTTAGTAGTTCCAAACAATAGTTGAATATCATAGTTACTTCGAGGACATTTTGATTAGTATAGGCTTGAAATTCAGTCAAATCTGCCAAGGTGGATACAACATGAACTGAACAAACACTAAGCTTTCCAAAGACTAGGATGTTTGCGAACCAGCTAATAATCCATCTAAACTTAAAACTATAGTAGTTTCTTGAAGTTGACAATCAAGTAATTGTAAGTGAGAAAATGAGTTTCTGTTAGCTTGTGTTTGGAATGAATTTCACTTGGAAAATATTTAAAATTTTGTGAGTGCAAGCCATTAAATTTCATTGAAATATTCATCAAACCAGTTTTTAGCTTCAAATTTGCTATTAATAGTATTTGCCTATCTCATTTTTTGAAATAGAAAAAAATTGTAAAACAAACATTCATATGCAAATACTATCTCATTATTTGCAAATAATGTGTGTAATATTTCTAAGATACTGAGGCCAGAAGTCATAAAGACACAAACTTGTATGCCTTCTGTTCTTATATTTTTGTGGCATTTTAGCCATGTATCTTGTCTTCTTTTTAATGATATCTTCTCTGCCAAATCTTTTGATGGGAGTAATCATTGGTTGTTGACATCAACTAGATATGAAAAAGTCCGAGAACAGAAGCTTTTGGCCCACAGAAGGGCTGTTTTAAGAATTCAGAGCGAAATCAACGAGCATTCTAGGAGGATTCGGGAGATGGAACTTCGATCTGCGGAGGAGAAAGAGAAAATGAAGAACACTGTTGCTGAGTTGTTAAATTTACGTAAGATCAGGTAGTGATGGGCAGAAGGTTATTCTTATGATGTACTTATTGTTTTTGTTTCTTTAGTTTTAGATAAATGAGTAGATAGGAGGACATGACCTTAGATAGGAGGTTGTGGATTAGGGTAGAAGTTTAGTAGGTAGTAGCGTGTTGTCTCGCGTATCCTTCCTTACTAGTAGTTTACTGTCTCTTGTATTCTTTCTCCTGTAATTTCTTGTCATTCGATTCTGTTATTATTTAATGTATCTTGTTCTTCGCTTGGCATACTATTTTGTGGTAGTAATTGATCTTTTTTCCTATTTGACCTGCTTTGTTATTGCTTTATTCTGAGCCAAGGGTCTATCAGAAAAAGCCTCTTTACCTCCCAAGGTAGAGATAAGGTCTGCATACACTCTAACTTCCCCAAACCCCACTTGTGGGATTACACTGGGTATGTTGTTGTTGTTTCTTTAGTTTTAGGCCAAAACATAATTCGGAGATGATAAACTACATGTTTATGGTATTCCAAATGGTGTAGAAAACAATGTTTTATACAAGAGCAGTACAATCTTGTTTGCTCGGTTGTTTGTAGAAGCTGCTACTTTATTCTTTGTTGGTCAAAGATAAATGTAAAATGACGCAGCTGATGTTTGACTTTGCAATTGATTTGCTTCCATCAGGCAAGCCTCAGTTGCACTAAATGTTTGGCAGCCAGAGGTTGTCCGAGGTAGTCAGAAGCAGATGGTTGAGCAATGCAATGTGCCTATTGATAATCGTATCCATGCCATTGAGATGGAGCTCAAGCTTTGCAAACAGCAAATTCTAGGGTTTGACAAGGCCCTTGTAAGTTCACGTTTCTTTTATTTAGAACGTGTCATTCATCTAATTGATGAACTGCATTATGATCTTTCCTTTGTATGATTGCAGAGAGTTGAAAAAAAGAGAATGCAGACAGCAAAGGAAAAGCTGGCTTCAGTAGAATATCACCCCTTGTGGGATTTTAACTTAACAGTCAGCCCGGTTGATGAACATGACATGAGAAGGAAAAGATCGAAGAACATGATCAAGGGTAAAGTTCTAATCCTTTCTACTTTTTCCACTCAATTTGAATTGTTATTTTTTCAGGAAAAGCAAATGTTTGTTACTTGAGTTGTATTGAAAGACTGCAAGGTTGGATGTTATCTTATACGAATGGCTTTTCCATATTGCCAACTTTGTTTTAGATGATACAAAATCTAAGTAAATATTAACTCCTGTAAAAGGGATGGTGAGACATTTACTGCTCTCTACTATCTGACAACATATCTTTTTTAATGCTAATATATAGGTAATCTGGAGAAAATGTAATGGTCGGTAGTGGATAGGTTGTGGGTTCATGAGGGTGGTCTTTTTATTTTTCCATTCTCTTCACCCTTTCTTTTCCTTTTTGGTGGTTGGTGGTGAGTATTTTAGTGCTTTTACTGTATTTGTCATCTCAGTTGCAAAAATAGTGACTCCTTAAATCTGCTGAATTTCTCAGAAGGAAACTAGGAGTTGATGCACCGCTGAATTGGATGATTTACTCGTGGTCAAGGAATTTTCTAGAATGGTCATGACAACTGGATGATACAATGCAGATGTTCAGCCTATCTGCATTTCTGTCCAAGCTCCATTTTAGGCGCTGATTTTGCAGTTGCTGTGTTCCTGTTGATTATTGGAAGTATGGCAGATTCGGTTCACCTCGAGTGCATTTAGAAACAGATATCTGACATGGGGAAGGGGATTACAAACGTGGACAATTTTGATGCTGTCTAATATGCTTGTTTGCGGGGAAAGGATGTTCAAGGAAATGGAGGATTATTCCTCGGAGTCTGAAAAAGAGAGCAAAATGGATGTTCTGCAATAGAAAGGGGATTCTGAGGCTACATTGGAATATCCAGTTGGATGCTGATACTCAAAAACACATGCGGGTCGAGAAACTTTACTTTATGCCTCACACAGTTGACAAAGTTATGTGAGACTGCCTATGTTTGAAAAGTAGTATTTGTAGGTCCAAAGTATTTTGGGTTAACAAATTCAACTTGTCAAACACAGGCAACCATTTGGATCCCACAATTTTCACTTGTCACACATAGGGGGAACCTTATACAACTTAAATTGGTGTTTTTCATTTTTTGATCAACTTTATTTGCATGTCAATAAAGATGCCGGACTGCAATGTCTAATTATGTCTAAAATGGATATGATGTATGTATTTGATATGCATCGCATCTGTTGGATCAACTGCTGCTTTACTTGATTGAGAAACAGAACTGATCCTTGCCTCAAAAGTTGATGGTGATTTATGCATGCTGCTTGGTTCCAAAGGATGTTATGGTTGTGCATCCCTCCGAATCCAAATCTCAAGAGAAAGGGAAAAGATGAAAAAAAAGAAAGGAAAAGGATCAATTATTTTTGTTCATTTGAAAATTTGAGTCCTGTTTGGCCAGGAAACACAAGATGACAAATGCTATGTTTTGTATAATCTTTTGGTGCCTCTACGAAGTCCTCTAATAAAAAAATAAATGGAACTAGTTTAGCACTTATAGATTGTGGGTTTTATTCATTTTACCCATTAAGTTATTCATATTTTAAGTGGACAATATAGGTTGACTCGTATTAGACTCATTTTAAATGAGGTATCCAACCCAGCAGATAACCATAAATTTAACCCATTTGCCAACCCTTAGTTTAGAACATAATAAAGGAATCAGACAACAAAATGGGTTTACCGGAAGGGTGAAAATTTACCTGCTTGGAGTGCATCCGTCAAATTAATGAATGCAAGATACATATCTTGTACATTTCGCTTAACTATGGTCTGGTAATGTATATTTTCACAATAATAACTACTAAAACTTAAATTGTTTGATTATGGGTAAACATCATGTGTAGATGAATATTTATTTACCTCTACAATAGTCACATACATACAACACAAAGAAACCCCAACATATATGGGTCTAACGAGCAATTTTGGGTCAAATGTGTAGTCAATGATAGGGTCTATATGCACTTTATCCGAACTACGGGGAGCTTACACGGTCAAAATAATAAAAAAGAGGAATCACTTATCACTCAAATTCCTCCCAAAACCCTAGTAGTAATAAAACACCAGGCAGATATACTTTAAGCTCTTTTATCAATCAAAAAATAAATAAAATTCACCAATTGGTGTTTTGAAGCTTAAGGTAGCACAAAGCCATGGTAGACTGTCAATCCCATCATCCTTTCATTTCCCCATCAAATTTCATCATATTACATTTTTTTTTCCTAATGTGCTGGTAATTTCCTTTGTTTGCAAAAATTAAAATATTTGTGGTACTCTAAGAAATGGGCCTGATGGTAGTTCACTCCCTTCGATTTAATTTATTTGTCTCGTTTTGACTTCACACTGAAGTTTTAAGAAAATAAGAAATTTTTTTAAATCGTGTGGTCTCAAACTAAAAATACTCGTTAGTACTAAAATGCCCTTTAATTTTATTGGTCTTAATAATGTCAGGGGAAAGTTGAAATTATACAGTTGTCCAAAACGGAAATAGGCGTTCTTTTTTAAACAGACTAAAAAAGAAAGTAAGACAAACAAATTGAATTTTTAGTTTTGGTGAAGTTAATTTTTGTGGCTCACCTGATGATTTATTTGGTTAACAGTGGGGTAGGAGAAAGGTGAAGGAGCTCAAGCAAGAGACAGTTACTCTTGGACCAGCCACAAGGGAAGGTGAATTGGTGTTTGGAACAGCCCACATTTTTGCTTCATTCAATGACACCTTCACTGTGAGTTTTTTTTTTTTTTTTTGGCTCATTGTGATTTGCGGTTAAAATTTGTATTTTGTTAATGATAGCTTAGCTTGTTATGTTATAATTGCAGCATGTGACTGATTTGTCTATAAGAGAAACAATGGTCAGGATTACTGGTATGGCTAGTGTAACATTTCTTTGTTATTGAATTCTTAATTAATTGGTTCATATTCTTGTTGTCTTGTAGCATTTCTGATTTCATTATTTAACTAAGAGTTAATGGTCCAAAACACACATGAACAATCGCTTTTTAGCGAGTTTCATACCCCAACTATCCATTGTTCCCTTTTCCTACCTGAACTATGGCCATCTACTCAACTAGGTTTGTTTTAACTTTTGATACATAGATGGTGATGTTTAGGTAGGAAAAGGGAACAACTGATAGTGTGAAACTCGCGAAACAATTATAGTTTAGGTGTGTTTTTGTCTATTATCTTTTTTTAATTAACTTAGAGAAATTAGCACTTTTGTCCCTTAAATATTGACAAAATTTTGATTTTCGTCCTTGTGATTTCTGATCAAGCACATTTACCCTTCAATTAATTGGTGTCTAGTTGTTTAACCTTTATAGCGAGCTACGCAGCTCACCTCGTCAGACGCTTAGATGCTCAGCTAGAGGACGCGAGTTCGAACCACTGCAGCCTCATTTTAATCTTACCTTATCAAAAAAATTTACCCTTCAATTAGTTGATATCTGCGCTTTTGATCCCTCTGACTGTGAAACCCCACAAATTTAATGAATTTTTAGGTGCTAAATCATCCAATTGTTGAGGTGTTAATGTTAAATTTGTACTGCTACTCTATATTCTAGAATAATGCAGTTCAAAAATAATCTAGATATCACATATTTCCCATATTAAGGAACCCAAGTTCCCATTTTAGTTAATTGAAAGTTAAATATGCTTAGCCAACTAATTAAAGGACCAAAATCAGAACTTTCTAATAATTGAGGGACTGAAAGTGTAATTATCCCTTTACTACTTGATGCGAAATGCAAAAGGATGCCCGTGCTCTTTCCTCCCTCTCTATAGAGTTATAGGTCGTTAGATTATTATTGACCTGTAATATCTCATATCCTCATTTTTTTCTTCTTCAGAGACTATTATATTTGTTTTAGAACTTAATTTTCTGTCTATGGCTGTAGGTGGTATGAATGTGAAGGCAGGCAGATGAATCTTCTCCCTATGCAGCCATGCTTGCAGCTCAAGATGTGTCACAAAGATGCAAGGTACAGCATTGTTCGTGTTTGACGTTAATCTTTTCTTTCCTTTTTCATAATGAAAACTTGAAACCATCAGTGTCATGTCATAAAAAAAAAACATCCGTGTTCATGTTGCCTAATAGGTCGGTTTGTTGGGCAAGCGGAAGATAATATGTCCATGACCTGGGATGAGGATTATTTCGAAAAATGGTAATCATACAGAGATGAGTCTGAGCTGAAGCTTACAATTTAAAAAGAGTGCTTATACTCCCGTCACTTGTTGCATCAGTTGTGCTTGATGCAGTACTGCTTAGGTGTGCAGGTCTTATGATTTAATATGCTGAATTAACCATGAATGCCTTGTTAACCAGAAAAATAATTGCCAAATTAATCTACTTGTGTTTTTCTGAAAGTAATACTACCAGTTTTGAGCATTTGATGGGTCGCACTCATGAAAGCTTTCCTATTTCTAAATCTTTAACTTGAATTATTGTCTTGTCTCGTTGTTTTGATAAGCAAGGTAATTTTATTAATGAAGCACAGTACTAAGATGCTATGGTGCAGATACAAAAAGCAGAACAGCTGGCCAGGGATCCTATTGTTTCTGTTAAATTGTCTTGTCTCGCTTGTCATCAAGTAATCATTTTACTAGATGATATGTATACCAGAGGTGCTTCCTTTTGTATTTTGGGATTGAGGGGTGGGTGGGGAGCTAGGTCTCAAAGACTTACTAAACATATCTCTAGTTACATGAAGACTGAATGCAGAATTTGTTGAATTATGAAGTTCTTCATTTACCTTTCTAGCAATTTTTTATACTTCTAATTAGGGCTGTTCACAGTTTTGGTTAAAACCAAAACCAAACCGAAAATTTAACCAAACCGAATAAAATAACCGACATTTGGTTTAGTTTGGTTTGGTTTGGTTTTAAATTTGAAAAACCGATAATATTTGGTTTGGTTATGGTTATGGTAAAAAATAACCGAATAAATAACCGAACCAAACCGATAATTATATATATAAAATTTATAATTATTTATATGTATAATATTAGCTTTTCATAAATAATTAAAGATATTTTATACCTTTTAATTATTAATTTAATTTTGGTCTACTTATTTTTAAGGCCCATGTCTTAAAAGAATATATCCAACAATCCAAGCCCAACTCTAATAAGTCGTAAGCATAAGGGTTGTTTGTATTTTGAAACCTCTGTTTGACTTGTTCTTTTGAATCTAAACTGCGTTGCAAGTTTGGTCCACCTGATTTGCCAACAACGTGTCTTTCCCTCAATATGCAGCAAAGTTCACCCTTGTGGGCCATGAGGGAAAAAAAGCTTCATAAGAAATTTGAAGAATGTAGAGAGAGAATATTTGAATTGTCACGGCTAGTCATAAACCGAACCAAACCGAACCAAACCGACAATAACCAAACCGGTGGTTATTATTTTACTTGGTTTGGTTATGGTTTTAGACATTTAAAAACCGACTAAATTGGTTTGGTTATGGTTTTAACCAATAACCGACCCAAACCGAACCATGAACACATCTAGTATATGCAATTTCAATTTTGTTATTTACTTGTGGACCATTATAAATAGTCATTAACAATGATTGATCAACAGGAACTCAGAATTAATGCTCTTCACATTAAGCTTCGGGCTACTGGAGGCAACAAGACTAAAACTCCTGGTCCTGGTGCCCAGTCTGCTCTCAGAGCTCTTGCACGACCTGGAATGAAAATTGGACGTATAGGTACGTAAAGTTGTTTAACATTTGATTTTCCCACTTTATCAATTGTATGTGGTCTTTTATCCTCAATTTGCAGCATGTCATGTCTTCTGTTTTGCTGTCATGATTTCACGAAGGATTTCTTTTCTCTCCAAGAATCCATTGATGATCCACTTATACCTTTTTACTCTCAATGGTCGAACTCCATTAATTTTCTTTCAAGTTCTAGTCTTTAACCAGGAGATTTCAAAGAAACTAGGATTCGGGGTGACCCCATAGCCACCATAATTACATTTACGATTAATAAATGAATAAGACTCACAATTCAATTACTTTGACACATAGAAACATGTGAAAATGCATCTATTCTTAATGTTTGACACATGGGAACAGAATGTCATGCAGTTTTACCACCCCTGGGAATATACAGTTGAATAGCAATTCAATGTCTGTTTTAGTTCTCCTGACGATACATCTTCTGACAGAATTGTTTTTTACGTTTATTATTGCACTCTTCTTATTCGAGAACAACATGCCTTTATTTTTGTGAAATTTGATTGTAACAATAATTCATCTTGAAAGATCCTTTTCATAGTTTTAACATAAAAGAGACAAAACGACAGACTTAAAACATTTCTTTTCACAATTTTTTCTTTTCTTTTCGTAGTTGCAGATCAGAAAACAAAATAGAATCTCAGTCTCTGATGCTAATAAAGGAAAACATTTTTTTTGATTGAACACCGGGTGTCCGGGTCTCTTTGAGCCCCGACTAATCCCGGGGGTGCACAGGCCCTCGGCAAGGAGTTTCCTGCAAGTGCACCACGGGTAATTCAGGGTTTTACCCCAGTCCGATGGCCCTCAGAAATTGTTTGCACCCAGTGGGTTTCGAACTTGAGACCTTGAAAGGGAGCAAACCCCAAGGCTCAAGCCAATTACCACCAGGCCAACCCCTGACATTAAGAGCACACAGTTCTGAAGATTCCTAGTGTTTGTTTCACTAGTAAAAAATGTAATCATGTCTAAACACAAACTACATTGTAAAGATTCACACTCTAAAATCGCGTCCAATTTAGAGGTTCCAATGTTTCGTAGATGACTGCTAGCGTTCTTCTCAAGGATCATTCACAAAAGAATTTAGGATGAAGATTGTTTTTGTTCTTTATTTAGAAGACGGAAAAGCCACGGTTAAGAGGATAAAAACAATCCTGTTTAAACAAGAATTCTTTTAAGTGACATATCCATTGCCAACAGTTGTGTCTTTCCTTTCGTTTTTCTATTTTATTTTATTCATTTGTATGATATATATATATACCCCATTGTTCTCACTTTTTTCGCCCTTAAGTACCTTAAGAATACATTAGGGGGAGGACTTCGTCTTTTTGTTGAATTATTTGCATAGACAGCTTTCCATCATATACACTGATGTGAAACCTGAAAACATGCTACTCTGTTCCACGATCGATCCGTCTAAAGATCCCAGAAAATCAGGAGCACCTCTTATTCTTCCTAGTGATACAGACATGGCTTCACTCGAGTTCGGGACTGTGAAGAGCCGTGTAAAGTTCTACGGGAATTTAACTAATAACCAAAAGAAGAAGATCAGAAAAAATCCCAAAGAAGAAGCTCAAGTTTTTGCGAATGTTAATAGTTTGTCTAGCACTGATACTGCAACAGCCAGTGGGAAAGAACACGTGGCTCCTACGAGAGGGAGCGGTTCTAGAAGGAGGAAGGTGTTGGAGTCTGTTGACCTAAAGTGCAAATTGGTTGATTTTGGGAATGCATGTTGGACATACAAACAGTTCACGGATAATATTCAGATGAAGCAGTATCGGTGCCTTAAAGTCATCGTTGGGTCTGAATATTCAACCTCATTAGATCTTTGGTCCTTTGCTTGTATTTGCTTTGAGCTTGCGACTGGTGATGTGTTGTTCGATCCTCACAGTGGTGACAACTTTGACAGAGATGAGGTATGATATTGTAAATGCAACTCCTCCACAGTTATATTATGTGTTTTTCCTTTTTATGCCTGTTTATATGTTTCAAAAGGACTATGTATTGTCCTGATACTTGGTCATTTTATGTTTAAATTACAGCAAGCACATTGATATGGAGTTAAATTGCATGGGAGGGCTGGAGCTCAATTTCGTTTAACCCTTTTTGAAGTTTCTTATGGAGAAAAAATTTTTTTGATAAGGAAGGATGTACTAGCAGTCTAGTCTAGAGATACTTGTTTGCATGTAGTTCATCTGATTATTTTAAAAGATATGGCAGATTAACTATCTTATGGCTAAAAATGGGTTAAAAGCTGTCCAGCTACTTTAGCTTACAGGCACTGCCCATACAGATTTGCTTAATCCTTGTGGAAGATAATTTGCTATGGACTTACATATTCACTTTTATGTGTCCTTTTGAGTTGGGTAAGGTATATAGCAGTTCTGTGAGCTTTACTGAGTTTCTCACTTATATTAATTTTTTCACGTGATTCTTTCACAAATGCAGCATAACTCAATATGATCTATGGCAGTTTGAGCTTTACGCATTTGACTAACATTGCATTAGGTGTTTGCACAAGCCAGTAATTATTTGTATGAACAAGGTGGTCTAATATGCACTTGATGCCTCATCTAGTTTTTGTTATGTTTGTGATGTCCTGTTGACTTTTGCTCTTCTATTACCAAACATATGATCACTTTTATGCATCTAGTCTGGTCAACTCAGCAGTTCAAGTAATAAAAGATGATTTGAAAAAATTAATATGCTTTAAGAAAATCTGATGGTGGTTCTATTATTATTGGAACAAGATAAATCTTTGTTCTGATAGCTGCATTTGTGGAGGTAAGGGTGAGGGAAGATATGTTGGGTTCAACAGTTAGCTTAGAGTCTTCTGTTTGTCTGTGCTTTATAATACTTCTTGGAGCCTTGTCAAAAGTGATTTAAATATCTAGAGTTCTAGCGATCATCTGGTGATCTTATTGCATCCCTTATCGTCTTTCTGGAATTCAGTATATAGAACAACCCGTTCCTTTTTCTCTTCACAAATCCACATCAAGCTCAAATTACTTAGACAATTTAATCTTTTGGATATTCAATTTTTGGGTAACAAATTGATAAAATAAGAGCAAAATATAGAGAAATTATGTCTTTGCTATTCGTTTGAATGATTACATATAATATCTCATTTACGTAAAGGTACGTACTATCATGAGCAATATGTCAAAGTTCTGCTTTTACTTTTTTCTGCACTGCTTTGAGTAGCTCTTCTCTTTTGACTTGTCTTATCTATTTTTATTTAAAATGTGGATAATCATCACTTTTGTTCCGTCTCTCTTTCATTGTCTTTAAGTGGATGTTTATTTGAAATGTAGCAAATGAATACAGAGAAGCTTGATAATATTGGATTCATATTTTTGTCAATGTTTAGAAAATTCAATATATATTGAGGGCTATAGGTGTCTTCTTCACTCATATGGGAAAAGGGATAGAAGAGAGAAGTTAAGTGCATGTGTTTTGTTTTTCATAATTGGTGATATTAAAAAATACTTAAAGTTGTCAAAGAGGAAACACGAGTTCAACAAATAGACTGTGTTATCTCTTAACTTGCTGCCTGAATTTATCATTTTAAAGGGGTAACCGTGTTATCTCTTAACTCGCTCAATAAATAGAGTATGTTATCTCCAAAAAAAAAAAAAAAAAAAGAAAAAAAAAAAAAAAAAAAAAAAAAAAAAAAGAGCATGTTATCTCTTAATAGACTGTTTCTTCAAATTGCAATACTTGGGATCAGAACAAGAACTTGACCAGCTGCTGAGATGATCTTTATTTGGTCCAACTCATAACTTATTTCCTTTTTATGATGAATTTCTAGTTTCTTAATCCTGGATATAAGCTCGCTATGGTTCTTTTCAGTTGCTGTCGTTTGCCAAGAATTGTTATTGTGGTTTACTACTTAAATTAACATATACTTACTGAAAACTTTCTTGGGTTGGCAGCATCACTTAGCACTAATGATGGAGCTTCTAGGGACAATGCCCCGGAAAGTACGAGGTAGTACCTTTAACCACTTCAAACTTCTTACACTTGTATGCATCAGCCATCCAGTGATGCCATGCGATGCCTCACCAAATTAAAGCGCCTGGTAATTGTGGGCTGCCCAGAGTTAGAAAGTTGCAGCAATCGGAGTGGCCCAAACTCCCAGTGGTCCAACATTTCCCATATTCCAAAAATTGAAGTAGGTGGGAGGAGAATTCAGAACTTAGGTACTTAAGTCTCTGTTTCCCTTTCACTTTGTGAGTCTGATGTTGTAATCGTTATTTTCCACGGGTTACTCTTTTCCATTCTCCATCTCCGGTTTGTTGTTTTCTAAACTTTTCATTTCCCATACAAGTACATATTACTACTCCCTCCGGTCCAAAATAATTGAGGTTTTAGACTTGGTCACATGGATTAAGTAATTCACTTACTCCTAAAAAGTAAGAGATGTATTGACTAAAATACCCTTATTTAATTGTAGGAGCTTTGAAAATATAACAAGCACTGAATTTGCTCATTTAATTAAGAATTTGTCAAGGGTAAATTTGGAAGAAGAATAAAATACCTTCTTGATAGACTAAAACCTCAATTATTTTGGACCAATTTTTAGAGGCTAAATTCTCAATTATTTTGGACCGGAGGGAGTATAGTTTTAGGAGATCCAGAAAGGAGGCTTTATATTAATTTAATCCTTTTTCTTGCAAATATTTTGACATATGAAAATGCAAAATTATCAGTTAATTGCATCTGTGCTATGCTTTCAGCATTTTGCTTGTCCACTTGAAACGAATTGTTGTTTTCCTAATTCTTCATCAAATAAAAAAATTCTATATTCCTTGCAAGATATGGTTTAATCGTGAGATTTATGTCTTTTTCATGATAGAACATTGCTGTGGTATATCAAGTCAAAATCCACGGGCTGCACTTTAGGTAAATTTTCATTAAGACTTGGTAGAGTAATGCTATAACAAGTTTGTCAAGTTTTTTTGGCGCTCCTTTTTTCTCACGACACAATTTTACTGTTTAACAGGGTTGGTTGGTTATGTTCCACAGAAAGAACCACCACATTTGTTTTGTTGAAGAACAGACTCTTTCATGAGCATTTGGTAAAGACTACATAATCTCTCGACATTTTACTTTTCATAATGGTTGTATACCAACAAATAGCTAAGTAATGATTATCGAGTATACAAAGTTGCTCATTTGCCCAAAGTGAAGCTATTTTTCTATATTCTTTTCCGTTGTCTTTTTTGATAAAATATAAACTTTTTCCAGATTTAATGAAAATAAAAAACAATTAACTCATTTTAAGTATTTTTGCTGAATAATAAATGAGTAGTTCAACCAACAAGTACCATCTCCTTCTCTTATGATACTTCAACTGCTTGTTGCAAATTTATGTACTGTTCTAGAATTTCCTTTTGGATTTTTCACTTGAAACGTATTTTTCTTCTTGGTGACGATAGGGATGCTCTTGAACAACCTTTTGAAGAAGAGGAAGTGTTGAGTGCTTTAAACTCTTGTGCCCCTGACAAGAGCCCAGGACCAGATGGCTTCACAATGGCCTTCTATCAGAACTGCTGGGACATTATTAAACAGGACCTTATGGGAACTTTTCATCATTTTCACAGCAATTGCCACATGGTAAAATCCTTCAATGCTTCTTTTATTGCCCTTATCCCTAAAAAGAAAGGTGCTATAGAAATTAAAGACTTTAGGCCTATCAGTCTTATTGGTAGTGTCTACAAGTTGGTGGCAAAGGTGCTGACTGAAAGATTGAAAAAAGTGATTGGGAGATTGGTCTCAGGTTATCAAAATGCTTTTATAAGAGGCAGACAGATCACTGATGCAGCTCTTATAGCAAATGAAGTCTTGGATTGGAGACAAAAAAGTGATGCCCCTGGTCTCTTATTCAAGTTGGATATAGAGAAGGCTTTTGACAAACTCAACTGGCAGTATCTCACTTCTATTCTAAGGCAAATGGGGTTTGGTGAGAAATGGATCAAATGGATTAAATACAGCTTTTCTACAGTTAAATTTTCTGTTTTGGTCAACAGAAGTCCTGTAGGGTTCTTCTCCCCTAAGAGAGGGATAAGGCAAGGTGACCCCCTATCTCCCTTTCTCTTCATTTTGGCCATGGAGGGTCTCAGTAACATGTTGGAAAAGGCAAAGCAATTGCAGTGGATTGGTGGTTTTGAAGTGGGTAACAGACCTGGTCTTACCGTTCCTGTTTCTCATCTTCTCTTTGCTGATGACACCCTTATTTTTTGTGGTGCTGAGGAGTCTCAAGTGAGGTATCTCAACCTCACCCTTATGATCTTTGAAGCCTTATCAGGGCTCCACATTAACATGACTAAAAGCATTATTTACCCTGTTAATATGGTTCCAAATTTAGAGTTTCTGGCCAGCATCATGTATTGTAGCATTGGCACTTTCCCCACCACATATCTAGGACTCCCCTTGGGAGCTAGTCACAGATCAATGGAGATTTGGAATGTGGTCATTGAAAAGTTTGAGAAAAGATTGGCCTCTTGGCAACAACAGTACCTTTCTCTTGGCGGCAGAGTAACACTCATCAATAGTGTCTTGGATAGTATTCCTACTTACTTCATGTCTCTGTTCCCAATACCATCAGAGGTTCAATATCAACTTGACAAACTAAGGAGGACTTTTTTATGGGAAGGTAATAGCGAAAATCACAAGTATCATCTAGTCGAGTGGGACAAAGTAACTCTTCCAAAACATCTAGGTGGTCTTGGTATAAAGGATTTAGCATTACACAACAAATGTATGTTAATGAAGTGGCACTGGAGGTTTAACCAAGATGATGCTGGTCTTTGGAAGGAGATTATCCAAGCTAAATATGGTAGCACTAGCCATTGGTGCTCCAACCCAATCTTAACTCCTTATGGAACTGGTTTATGGAAAGATATCAGGAGATTGTGGGATGAGTTCTTTCTCAACACTTCCTTCCAAGTGGGAAATGGGGCTCATATTCTATTCTGGAAAGACAAATGGCTTGGCTCTATTACTCTTAAGGATGCTTTTCCCAGGCTGTTCCTTATAACAACTAACCCAGATTCAACAATTGCTCAGAACTGGGAGGACAACTCATGGAATTTGCACCTAAGGAGACACCTAAATGACTGGGAAATAGAGGACATGATAGCATTGATTGGGTGTCTACAGAACAGCCCAATTCTCACTCAGAAAAATGACAGGCTTAAGTGGGGCAGTAACAAGGACGGTTCTTATTTTGTCAAAGAAGGCTACCTGCTTCTGACCTCCAACAAGGACCTGATTGATCAATGGCCTTGGAAGCTGATTTGGAAAATCAACTTACCGCCTAAAGTCTCCTGTTTCTGCTGGGTCGCTCTAAAAAGGGCTTGTTTAACTCTGGACAACCTCATGAAAAGGAAATTTCATCTTGCTAATAGATGTTACATGTGCCATTGCACCTCTGAAACCATTAACCACCTATTCTTACACTGTCCAGTTGCTACAGATGTGTGGAATATGTTCCTCACTTTGTTTGGTTTGCAATGGGTTATACCGCACACTGTCAGGGAAGTTTTTGTCTGTTGGAGTTCTTGGAAAGTTGGGAAGGTCATCAGAAGAATCTGGTCTATGGTCCCTGCTTGCATTTTGTGGTGCTTATGGTTGGAAAGGAACCAAAGATGTTTTCATGGTATTGTAACTGCCAGCTCAAATCTCAAGGCCAGATGCCTGACTACTCTTTTTAGCTGGATTAATTTTACCCCTGCTTACAACCCAGACTCTTTTTTGGATTTTATTAGCTCCTTAGTCTTATGATAGATTCTTGGATTTGCCAGCTCTCTAGACTTACAATAGGTTTTTTGTTATCTTTGTATGAGCTGATATTTCCTCCTCTTTTGTAACTATGCATCCCCTGGATGCCTTTGTGATTATAAAACACTTACATCATCAAAAAAAAAAAAAAAGTGTTAGGGGCATATAAGAAAAATAAAAAGCGGGTATAGTGCTAACCTATTATAGCCATGTATTAGGTTAGCAAGACCCTATACCTACATGGTTGCAGTAGGTTAACGCTATATCTAAATTTTTATTTTCTATTTTACCTCTAATATCTCATTGTTATGCCAACACATTAAAGTGTTTTTGGTCTTTTCACAAATAGTTTTATATAACTGTATGGTCTGCCCTCAATCCCCTTTTCTCTTTCACCCCCCCCCCCCCCCCCCCCCCCTTCCCACACACCCCTCTCTCTGTTGATGAGCCCAGCCCATGTAATTTCCAGAGGTGCAAATGCAGGCGTATTTGTTTGCGATTTGCCATGAAATAATAGAACCCAAAATACAATATTCCTTCACAAATTGCCATAGGATCCATATTCCATCCCGCCCTCTTCTTTCTCTCTCTAAAACCATGAAAGCACACTTGGCCATGTTCCAATTTACATTTCAGCTTACAAGAATATATTTTAGTGGCAGTATGAGCTGCTACAAGAGACATAGAAAACACGTGTCTTGCAGTGGGTTTGACCAAAAATTCACCCCAAGTGCTGATTCTATGATTTGAGAGATGGGCTAAGGGAGGTGGTATAAGAATGCTGATAATGATTGTTATCCTTAGGACTTATTTAGAATATGATTTCGCCAGAAAAGGTTCTCACGATACATTGAGATAGTAAGATCAAAGAGACAGGAACTGACAAAGAGAGAAGGAGATGGGTTAGGATAAATATACAAATATAACCTTGAAGTAATAAAATGATATGATAAAAGGTAAAAGTGAAATAAGAAATGAGTACAATGCTAAGTGCTAACCTACAACAACCAAGTAATTACTTACCGGCACCGAATGTTTACATCAAACCATATAAATTTACTATAGTTAACTTATCTAATTTTTTTTAAGTATAGTTAAGTGAATTAATGAGGTGAGAATACATGTTAATTAACCATGGTTAAGTGCTAAAAATCTATATACAAATACATGTCATGCATCTATTGGCTTGATGTAAACACCGGTTGCGGCCTGTGAGTAAGTTTTTACCCAACATCCATGTAGTAGGTTAGTAAAACTTATAGTGAGATGCTAAATAGCCCGAATCATGTGGACAAAAAAGGTGAAAAGTTTATACTATGCTATACTTATTTACTTTTGGCTCCAAATACTACTCTTTTCCCTTCAATGAGTTTCCCTTTGAAAAAGTAATAATTATATGTTAGCATGCTAATCTTTTTATCTTCCCAATACATTAAATATTTATATTAAATTTATAACCACAAATACCATAATATTGAATCATATGAATTAATTTTGAATGAATATTAAATTTAAATTATATCGAATTATATGTAAGAGTTTCTAATGAAATGTTTAAAATTTAATTAAACAACTAAAGTATTGAAATTGAACTATTGATTTTTTTTTATACTAATTCGAATTATGATAATATTGCAGTATGAAATATATATAATACACATCATATATATATTTTAAACTAACTCCTGCGCATTGTATACGCACATCATCTATACATTTTAACAATAAACAATTAACTTATAACTCACATTTTTGCATAGACTTTCCTCATTCTACAAAAAATATTATAATCATTCTCAAAAAAAAAATTGCATTGACTTTCCTATATATATTTTTGATGAATTGACTTTCCTATATATTTTAAAGTTGAGGAACTGGCTCTCTTGCATTACGAATATATGATGCTATACTTTAAAAGTAAATAATTGACTCTGTTAATATACACCCTTATATATTCAAAACCTGAATGATTAGCCATCTCATATTTGAAGTTTTGCTTTACTTATGTTAAGAATTATGTCAATCGACTTTAATAAATACTAATTTAATTAAAAAATAATATATGCAAATTAAATTATTCTTAACCTTATATTACATCTATGCTGGATTTTGATTCCCTTTTTTATTCGACATTATCTTTTTCTACTTCGTAATAATCTAATTAATTGATATAGGCAGTTTATTAGTATATTCGTTTATGTTACCAAACTTATTATTGCATTTCTTTAATTTATCTTACCAAAATTTTGAATACCAAACTTAGTTTTATAAATTATGGTATTCATAAAATTAAGTTTGGTATTCAAAATTTTGGTAAGATAAATTTAGGAAATGTAATAATAAGTTTGGTGTTTAAAATTTTGGTAAGGTAAATTAAGGAAATGTAATTAATTAAATTGACTAAGATTAATTTTAAACATTTCATCAGGAACTCTTACAAGCAAGAATTTTTAGCTAAATTTAATATTCATTTAAATTCAATATTAAGGTATTGTAATTATAAATTTAACTTTAATGTTCAATGTATTGGGAAGATAAAAGATTAGCATGCTAATGTATACTAGTAATTATTACTTTTTTCGGAGGGATAAAAGTAGTTTTTGGAGCCAAAAATAAATAAGGATAATATAGACTTTTTACTTTTTTTGTCCTCACGATTCTGGCTATATAGCATCATCTCCCATTCATTGATGTGTGTCAGGAAGAGATATTTTTACTTTTTTATGCTTATGAAACATAAAGCATCATTAACTTGATAGAAAGAGAATGAAATTCAAAATTTGCATCTCACTTTTTCACGAAGGGCATAATTGACGCAAAAAAGGTAGGAAATGTCCGTAATACCCCCATAACCTACGTGCATTGTCTTAAATGACCCCATTTTGGTCACGTCTTGTCTGGCCAGAACGATTTTTCCAAACTTATACGCATGTATGTATATATTTATTGGAAGATAAATTGTGGATCAAGGTCACACGAGCGGTGTGGATCAACCTTGAAAATAAAATAAAATAATATTACAGGGATAAAAAAGGGTGTCATGTTTAAATAGATTTTCGTTGTCTAAACTATTGGCAATAAGTGTGTTACTTAAAACAAGAGGTGTCTTTTTAAATGGGATTCTCTCTTAGAATCTAGAAAGTGACTTTTACTTGCTATTCACTCTGTGCATGCCGAAGTATGGTAAATTCTTTTCACTCTGAATTGTTTTCTGCATGGTGTCTTGTGCATTTATTACCATAGAGTGAACCTGTCTATCGGGTCACTACAAAATCCTAATTTTTTGGAACTCTCATGGAAGATTGGTACTTGAAAGAGAAATAGTGGGGCTTGACCATTACGAGTAAAAAGATAGGAGTGGACATAGATCGATGCTTTTAGAGAAGTGATTTTCTATGAAACCATGACCATAATGTTTCGTAGAGGATTGCTATCATCCTTTTCGAGAATCATTAACAAAAGTATTTAGGAGAAAGAGTTATGTTTATTCTGTAGGTTGAGAAATGAAAATTTAAGGTTAGAGGAAAAAGAGAATCATATTTCAACAAGACAACCCTGGTTTATGTGACACTTCTATCAGACCATCACTAACATTTGTGTCTTATCTTTTCTTTCTCCTTTTAATTTTAGTTTAAAGGTTGACCTCACGGGTGACCTAACTTATTTCCTTCACATTTCATCTATGATATAGCTTGTTTTATGTATGCTAGTAGTGCCTGCTTTATTTGCTTTGAACTTATGGTATTGTATGGTCATTACCTTCTCCTAATAACAGCAGAAAGTAACTCTTAGCTTGCTAATTTTTTAATCCCAGAGGATGTGACTCGAATTCCCACTGATAGTACTCATAGAAAGGGTGGTAGGAGAGGGAGGAGGCTATGAAGCTGCAACTGGGAGAATATTTTGGTCAAAAATTCGACTTACTTCTGTATCGAATATCTATGGTTTTGTTTCTAGTTCTGAATATTTGAACTTCTCAATCCTTGTTCAATAGAAAATTTTCTGATTTCATTCCCTCTTTGAATTTATAATTTTTTTAGCTGGTAATCAGTTTTGGACTTATCTCTTATGCCAATTGTTTAAAGCTCTTTTTGATATTTGTGATTACGCTAGCTCGTCATTATTGATTTTTAGAGTCAAAACGATTAAAGGTAGTTTCAAAATTCTCGTTTATACTATGTTCATTTTAAAGGGGTTCGAATTTTATCTGTTTTCTTTGCGGGACACATAAATGACTTCAAATATCTCTCTACACGTGAGAGATTTGGAAGCAAATTGCATTTTTCTGTTCAATAAATGTGTAATCGACACGTCTGTGTTGGTTCAGTTTCGTTTACCTTTTTTTTTTTTTTTTTTTGGGGTGGGGGGGGGGGGGGGTCATAGGAGTATAAGATGTTATCATAATAGTGTCTTGATGAATTGATCATAATCATAATAGTTACAAACCTCAATTCAAATACCACAATAAAAAGTGTGAACATTCTGCATCCTGGTACTGAAATAAAGGGCATTAGCTACGTGCTTGGGAAACCATTGCTTCATTTGTATTTTGACTAATGTGTAGTAACAATGAAAGAGGGCACCAACTTTGGTTAATAATTACCTCCGGAAAGAGTTCATGAAAGTAAAATAAATAAGTAGGAAAGGGCAGCCTAGTGCACAAGTTCATGAAAGTTGGATTTTAATAAAATCCATCTGGTTGCAGCCATATGAAAACCTGGCTACTCTCAGATATGGAGAAGAATGATGGATGTAGAAAATGAGAATGAAAAGCATATGAGATAGAGCTTGAAGGAAGGGAAAGCCTCCTTTAGTGAATAATCACAACAGAGGAAAGAAGTTAGGGAAAATTTCATAAATGACTACTATTTGGGGTTTTTTTCCCGCATAGCTATAGTTTAGCTATTTACTTTTCGTGGCAAACATATAGCTAAACTAAGCGCTTGTTTCATGTTGTATTCGTTATTAAGTGTCACTGTATTCATGAATACAGTCATTAAATTTTGCTAAAATCGTGAGATGAAATCTCCTAAACAAGGCAAACTAAGTAAAAATCTTCCTAGAATCACTCTCAATAACCTGGCTTCCAAAATATCACACGATTCTTTTCGATTACAATTACTCAAATTCAAATTCAAAAAATAATATTCAAAAACGAAAAAAACAGAGCTTAACCTCCTAACAGTAAATTCAATTCAAACATATAGAATGCGTTCAGAATACAATCTCAAAAATCAATTGCGATTTTAATTTAGATTGTCGCAACCGAATCTGCTGTTGTTCGTATGAGTTTCTACAAGTTTTTTTTAGAGTTGTTCTATACAGAAATTGCTGGACTTCTTCTGAAATTCGAAGGTAAATAATAGTTCAGTTGATGTTCATGATACAACGAGTAATTTTACATTGAAGTTGTTGATAATCATTAGCACTACTGAATTCAAAAAAAAAAATATCTACCATACCGGTAGTAATTCGACATTCCGGGATTTGGAACGATGAGAATCGTTTTGCGAATTACACAATCGATGCAATAGTTTTCAAAGATTATGCCTCGTATGAGAATGTAGTTGATGTAATAGCGAAACAGGTAGAAATAGATACAAGTAACAAAACAATTAATATCAAATACATGATCGAAGGTGATTCTATGCCGCTTGAAATACACAATGACATGAGTGTCAGGGTGTATGTTGAACTGAAGAAAGATAGTAGGCAGTTTGGGAGTTATCCTTTGTGTATTACCATAACTGATAAGTTGATTGAATACAATGTGTCTAGTGAAAGTGTAGTTGAAGGTGACATAATTCAATTAGAATACAATCGTCAATTACAAGTTATGAATACAGATGATGCGACAGAACTGGCAACGTCAACTTCTGGTCAGCAAATAGTTGTGTATGATGATTTGATCATTTCAAATCATAATCACAAGGAGATCATGGTAAATCAGGTATACAATGACAAGGATACTTTGAAGGCTATGATGAAAAAAATATGCAATTGACAATAGGTTTCAGTTCCGTACAGATAGATCAAATTCTATAAGGTATGCTTGTTAAACTGTTTATTATTTATTTGTATATAACAATAAAATTGTATATTTTTTCATTAAGTGATGTGTTTTTAACTAGTTGACATTTCTTACATATATCTGACTATCTAGTTTAAATTGGTATATGAAATTGTATTCAATTTTTTGCCTAATGATTTGATATGTGTTGGCAACTGAATGTATAAGCATACAATTGCGGAGTTGCAGCTACACCATTGTATGTATATCAGAACAATGTGAGTGGAAAATGAAAGCTTCAAGCATTAACAAATCTGCAATGTTCAAAGTTAGAGAGTTTGTGGACAAACATACATGTCCATTGAAGGATAAGGTGTGTTCTTGTATTCAAGCAAGTAGAGGTTTTATAGCAGGCATTATTAAACCAAAGTTAACAAATCACAAGAGGAAGACGCCAAAGGATATAGTAGATGATGTGAAAAATGAAATTGGTGTGGATGTGAATTACATGAAGGCTTATCGTGCTAAAGAAAAGGCTATGATCGATTTGAGGGGAGAGCCAACAGATTCTTACAAGTTACCTGGATATGTATACATCTTGGATAAAACGTGTCCAGGTTCTCATATAAGAATGCAAAAATCGCCTGAAAATGACTTCTTATATCTGTTTGTAGCATTGTATGCCTTTATAAAAGGGTTCAACTATTGTCGACCAATAGTGGTTGTAGACGAAGCTACCTAAAACAAGAATACAATGGCACATTTGTTTCAGTGAGCACTTTGGATGGTGCAGGTAATTCGTATACAAATGTATTGTTTTTTGCATACAATGAATACAGTGGAGTAAAAATCAGTAACCTTTTGCTTTTCTCAATTGAATTTGTAGGTAATATACTGCCTCTAGCATATGGCGTGATCGATTCTGAGAACGATAAGTCTTGGTCATGGTTCATTCAACGGTTCAAGGAAGCATATGGGGTAAGGGATAACATGTGTATTGTATCTGATAGACATGAAAGCATCATCAAGGCTGTTGCTAGAATTTATCCTACTATTTCGCATGCATATGGCATCTTTGGAAAAATGTATATAATAACTATAGGAAGAGTCATGAAGTGTTGAGTGGTGTATACTATAAAATGGCAAAGGCATACACACAGAATGACTTTGATATGCTAATGGGAAAAGTTGAGAAAGAGGATATTCGGGTGAAGGAGTGCTTGGATTCAGTGGGAAGGGCAAAGTGGTCTGGACTTTATTGTCCAGTTAACCGAGCATGGACAATAACATCAAATATTGTTGAGTCCATTAATGCAACACTAACATCTGCTAGAGAATTACCAATATATGATTTTCTGGAGGAAGTTAGGTTGATGTATGGACGATGGAATTTCACAAACCGACAAAATGGTTAGTATACATTCACGACGCTTGGGAAAAAATTTCAAGAATTGCTGACCATTAATGAGGATAAATCTACTCGCATGAAGGTTTGTTTTCGTGTATCTGTATACGTATTTTTTTCATTTCTTATATTTCATCTTTACGATTCTTATACATAAGTATATTTCATACAAAAAAAATATATATTGATATGGCTATGTTTGTAATAAAAACTTGATGTGAATCTGTTTGTATATTGTTGCATAGGTAATTTACATCAACAGAATACTTACACACCGTAATTGATGAAGGGAGGAGTTTCATTTTTTGTATTGAAAAGAAAACTTGCAGTTGCAAAATGTTCTAAGTCGATGAGATTCCCTGCCCCCATGCTTGGGCTATTCTTAAGATGAAAAATCTCACTGTCGACAGCTACTGCTCAAACTTGTACAAACCAGAAAATGTGATGAAGACTTATGATGTCCCAGTTTATCCGTTACCGGATCAGAGTGAGTGGAATGTGCCTGTATACATTTCAGAAGAAATAGTGTTGCCACTGAGGTACAAGAGACCGCCTAGAAGGCCAAAAAAGAAGCGTGATAAGTCTTTATCTGAATGGTTTTCAAATACACGTACAAACTCGTGCAGTAGATGTGGACATGCAGGACACAATAGGCGCTCTTGCAGGAATGAGCCTAAAAGAAAGTAGTTGTTGTTTGCTTAGTAATTTGTTATGTTTTTCTGGTTTTTGTATTGAATCACGTCGACTTTAAAGCGTCATGACATTTGCTGTTCTTATTAGCTGGTTTTTGATGATTGATTCTGTTCTTTTTTGTTGATATTGGATGATTGAAAATAAAGGAATTCTCTATGAATAACTTGCAATATTTCCGCTGTATTATATTGGATGTATACGTGACCGGTATACTTTGTATTCTATATATGTGTCTGTTTCCAAAATCAGAAACCAATTGCATCATGTTCAGTTCATCAAATTCAGAATTCAGAGACAAGTAATCAGAGATAGAGAATAAATGTATGCCTTGCTGGCCGATATACAGTTATGTTTTAATTATGTATACATTAGTGTTATATTTCTGAATACAACTATGTATTCATGTTGAAAAAGGTTAATTCTGTATACATTCAAATATCTGGATACAACAATGGCCAAATGTTGACAAAAATGTAAATGATGGCATCCCATAAGTGAATAACTCAACAATGTAAAAAAACTGTTTTGTATTCATTAAATTTTATAACTGTATATTAGGTATTCAACAGATATATCTGTTTTACAAGTCAGAAACTAATTCCATCCGTATCAATTCTAAATACAGCTCTCTATTATCTTTGAATATATTATTTTAACATCTCTATATATAGCATATGGCCAATGATTAAATTGACAAACGTAAAATAATGGCATCCCATAATGATTAACTCAACAATGTAAGAACACTTAATTGTATTCATCAAAAAAATAAACTGTATATTGTGAATTCATACTAACAACTGCCATTTTGACAGCAAAAACTCCTTACAAAAAACATAAAGATAATATTTTTCCTAAAAACATCATAATCTGATTTTGAACCACACAACTACAAACTAATTAACTATGATTTTTTCGACTTGATCAAAATCTATCTTTGGTCTAACTGGCTTCGGAGGTGCCTCATTATCGCTTTCGGCATTTGCTTCCATCTTCCTTTTAGCGTAATCCCACAAAAGAGCACCATATCTCGTACGAAGTAATTCTTCATCAAGGTCTCCATGTGGAATACCTTCTCCCTGACTCAAATACTCCGCATATGCAGCAACATACATTCCACAATCCCTGCACGAAAGAACGTCAAATTTGTCAGCCGGTGCTTTGTCTTTGTACGCAGGGTGATAATTCCAATCAACTCCCTGCTTGGACTGGTAGAAGTCTATAAAATATAAATACAAGGGCAATAGATTGGCGAGTTTGTCTATTTCAGATCTAACCCACTGATAGACTGGATTGCCTGTAACCTCATTTATCAAAGACCCTTAAAAACAAAACAGTTACTCTTATACGGACCACCGTCAACCCAAAAGACCTTGATCATTGATAAGCTAAGAAAGGAGACAGTTGCATCATGACCAGCCGCTCGGTACGAGTCATATATATATAGACGTCTGTCAAGGAATGAAAGGACTGCCAACAACTAATGGTTTTTTTCTTTAATGTTGACTGGGATGAATACATAGTCAACCAAATGCCACGGGACAGTGCAATGGAACCGGTGGCCTTTAACGTATTCACATAAAACATCTTCTTGATTCCCAACACTTATGGCACAATCCGGGTCAAGATATCCTTTGTGAGTAGCATCAATTTGGGTATTGAGAACACAGTCTACAGTGGTAAACTTGTATGTGCTATTTGTATCATATTTGGCTTTTTTCCGGAAGTAGTAAAACATGACATCAAGATGCTGCAATAAAAACGAACAAAAACATTTAATATTTAAATCACAAAGCAATATAATGTATGTGAAAAAAGAAGGTAAATCACACCTCGTCATTCCACATCTGACCCTCCATTGATAAAAGGTACAACTAATTTTTGTCACTGATTTTCTTAATACCACAGTCCATGGATGTTGGCAGTTTTGCCTTACCTTTTTTGTAGTGGTCCTCTTTGTTCTTTCTATAAAATACACACAAAATATATATCAAAACATTATTGAAACTATGTCTATACAATAAGTACATACAATAGATCAACTAACTTACCTGCTATTATGCCTAACAAGCAGCCCCTCTTTTACCCATTTTGAGAATTCACTGAATAGCTTGACATCATGTCGCCCCGTGATGCAATTATTATCAAATGGGTGTTTTTTGTCAAATATCTCTGTCAACTTAACTGAACTACCTGTTTGAATACGAACATAGTTGAATACAATCTTTAATCACATTAACTACAAGCAGAGTGGAATACAATGTAAAAAATAAAAAAAATACATCATAATGCTTACCTGAAGCTGACCCAAAATTTGTCATGTAAGGAGACATTTGCAAAAAGCCAGGACGCCTCTCTTTACGCAAAGTCATGACAATTTTTGTTATAGTATTCTGTGTTGGAAGGAATTCATCCGCCAGCTCATACTGAGGCACATATTCCTGTTCCTTACCAACATGAATACCCTCAAACTCAACAACGACATTGTGCGGCGTCACTTGATTAGAATGATCTGTACCGGCACAAAATGAAGAAGAAGATACACCTTGCACAATATTATCATGAACTAACATGTTGCTTCCTTCGTTGATAGGTATGGTAGCAGGAGTAATAACGATAACATTAGCTGTCTTGATAGGGATTTGTGATCCAAACGGCTATAAACAAAGAGATGACAAACTTTAATCGTAATCTGAAATGTATTTATCATATAACAAAATTTCAACGAAGAGTTGAATAAACTATTAAATGTAGTACCTCTCGTTCGACATAATCTCCCAAAATGTCACCTGGTCCCTGTCACACCCCATTTTAACCCGGGAGGTTAAAATTAGAAGTATGACGTATTGGAGATTCCTATGTTTTATTGATTTTGTTTTAAGGAGTCGCCACCTAATTATTTACGGTGAATTAGGACACCTAAAGTTTATTAAAAGTTATTATCTAAAGTTAACTCTGTTTAAGGTCTGCGAAACTTAAGATTCTGGATAAGGGTTCAATTAGTCTAAAGGGAAGGTATTAGGCACCCTTTAAGACCCATTAACAATGGTTAACCGACCGGACTTATAATTAATTAGGCTAAGTGTAAATATAGTATTATAGAAAAAAAGAAAGTAGTTTTATAAGTATGATTAAAATTATAAAATAGACATATAAGAACGATATTTAAAATAGAACTTACAGAAAAATAATAATTCGTATAAAAGGATACCTTTTAATGCTATTTTTTTTTGAAATATGACTTATAAATGTGGTTAAAGTTTTAAACGAAAATATAATAGTGTTGTTTAAAATAATACTTGTAGAAAATGTAATAATTTGAGTAAAGGAGATTCTAAATGTCAAATCAGACTCAAAATATTGCTAAGGCCTTAAATGAAAGAATATAGTAATGTTATTCGAAAAAATAAAATTTTATAGAAGATAGGGTAATTTGCTTATGAATAATAACCTTTTAAAAGATGATTTGTCAAATATTATCTTTAGATAAAATGATGTTATATGAATATGGTGGTATAGAAATGCTTAGACTTATGTTCTTAAATATGATGAAATGTCCATAAGTTTTCTTCTATTTTTTTTATCACTCTTAGTTAACCAATTTCGGTTGAAAAGATATATATAATTGGACAAATCTTGAAAATATTATAAAATCTAATTGGATTCCTATTTAACGACGTTTGAAATTCATGAGACAGTAAGAATGAAAGATGATTTCATTTAACTCAAAAATATGTAGTCATATTATTTGAAAATCAATTACTCGAATAAATATTATAGATGCTATAAATAATTTAGAAAATAGAAGTGAATGTAATTTGTGGATTTAACTACCCGGTACTAACTAAAACCCTTAACTTCACTAAGGTTTATCTAAATTAACAAACAAGAAAAGATGTTAGTCATACAATACACATCAAAATGCACACAAAAAAAAATAAAAAAAAATAGAGGAATAGGTATGATGTAAATGGGCTCAGCCCATTAAGGAATACTGTTGTCCGCTACTGTTGGGCTTCGGCCCAGCAAGTTTATCCATGTATTGATGCAGGCTGTCTCTGTCTGTTGGGCCTTGGCCCATATGTTTATTTTTTTTGTTCGGCTGCAGACGGGGATTGGACACGAGAGGATTTTGTTGGGCTTTTAGTCCCTCGCCAAAATGCGGGAAATTGATGAGTTCCTTGGACTCGTATGCGAGATATCATGCAGAGAAACGAAAAGAAAAGAGATTAATACGTAACCAATAAGTAAGACCAAATGCATATAAAAACAGACCAAGGGACTGGGCATATACCATGTATATTCAAGTAGATTCAATATCTAAACAGTGTCGATGTTTAGCAATTAGACAGAATGGGAGAGTGTCAACGTTGGCATCACATCCAGATCATAGAACACAAAAGCAGAGGGTTGAAAAGAAAGAATAAGAAAAGAAACAAATGAAGACAGCAGCAAGCATAATGGAAGCAGGACAGGACTCGAGCATGATGATACTCTATCCTAAAATATATCATCAGAAGCAGTACACTCAGTTGGATGAAACTGTTCTCATTTTTGTACATATTGGAGATTAAAGGAAAATGTGCTCCAAAATGATTGCAGAAGATACATATACAGCAGGGATCAAAGTAGGCACATGTGCAGTAAAAAAAAAATCATCTCAGCACACTGAACACTATGAAAATTCAAAGTAGCAGTGAATGTAAAAAAAAAAAGAAAGAGTGGCAGCAAACTGAGCTGAGGCAAGTTAAAGTACTATAGTACTATATTAAAGTAGAACCAAAAGGAATGAGAGAATAGGGGAAATTTTCTTCGGTTCAAATGACATGTCGTTTGAGGGTCCTAAAAGACATGGTCTCTACTGGATGCACTCCAGCATATGTTAGAATAGCGGGGTAGTAATTTTACTTGTGCAACAACAGATTGGTTTAGAAATCACTACTTATATGCCTCATCAAGTATAGTATCTTAAGCAGTGATAATTTTTATCCGGATTAGATAGGCAAGTGCAGCAGTTTCATCAACGCATCAGCCAACTCAAATACATTTAGGAGATTTGGCATACTTAGCATATAGCATCGACCAAATTAAAATCTGAACTAATATATATAAACACACACAAATACTGATCTTTTAACAGGAGCAAAGAACTTTATATCTAGAAAACTTCAGAAACAGAATTAGCATGACTCAGTTTATAGAACTTTCGTAAAGCACATTCAAATATCAACAAATGTTGGAACTAAGACATGGACCTTGCAAAGAAAAGAAGTTTCAATTCATCCTTTTGCTTGGCAGCTTTTGAATTCGAGATAAAGTATGCAAATAATACTAGTCTTATGCCAATGCAACATCCAAACTTAAGTCAAAACATACTAAACACCAAGCTTACTGAACAATTTCTATGTTATTATAGACTTAGAACAACCACCATATCAGCATAAGCCAGCAAATTTGCAAAACTCCAGTTCAATACCGATCCCGTTCAAACTTAAGACAATCAATTATAACAGTATGAACTAGTAGGAAGCTTAAACTAACCCTTTAATATTGATCAAATTCCTTTTTAACAAACAGTCGCAGCAAGGTAAGCTAGAGGAAAGCTACAACTAACCAAACAGCAACTATCATCTAACATTACCTAAATCTCAAACTGTCCATCTTGTTTTATCCAGACTATCACCTATCGTTTCGGGTAGAATTCAAGAGACAACGCTAAACTCTAAAACCAGTTTCAGCCCAACACTTCAAATTCGAAAAAAAGATCAAATTCAGCAAATGTGCATCATACTCGACATATTGCATTCATATTCACAGAATTGTATCGAGCGAAAGGAAGCAGCCAAATTGCAAGCAATACATATTATACTACATGGGAAATCATCTTAACGATGACGAACAATAAGAACCGTAATAAAGATAGGGATTTTGTATGGCAACAGAACCAAAGATCACTAAAACAGGACAAAACTAATCACACAAGGAACATAAGATTAAATACTCTAAATAACGGGACAGAACTGAAATTGACTTAATTCATCTGTTTGAACAAAGATATTCAGAGAAGAAAATTATACTAAAAGTGAACTACAAAATCAGTAACCTAACTTGCGACATGAAAAAAAAACTAGATTAAACTAAAACTAATCATATAATCCTACATTGAACTGGAAAGAAGAGAAAGAAGAGTTACCGACCTTTTGTTGGTACAGTGAATGGGGGTCGTCGAGGTCGTCGAATCTACACTCTCATTACGAATAGACCCGAACCTTGAGCCAACTGAGTTCGAAGGACAGTATTGAGGGTTTTGCAAACTAAAGTTTTGTATTCTTTTTTTTTTTGATGAATTGAATCGAACATTAAGAGCAGAGGGTAGGGATTCGTATCTTCCCGAACGGATTCAAGTCCCAAATCAAAATGGGACAGAAAAATTATGTAAGAGAAAATATTCAAGAAACAAATGAAGTAATTTTCCGATCGTATAAAATTTAGGGGATAAGTTAAAGATCACCAAAAATCCCACGGAAAAGATCTCCGAGTTTTTACGTATTCGAATTCGGAAAGATAACAAAGCTAACGACATAAAATGTTTGGTATTTCAATTGATGTCAAGAAACTATGGGATTTTCGGGTCCATCTCCACCTCCTCTTTTTTACCCTTCAAGAACAAACATTTATAGGGTTTAAAAGGAGGGAAAGATGAGTGTATGAGAGAGGAGTGATGTCGGATGAGTGAGTGGAGGGGAGCGTGTGTGGGGAAAAGGGAAGAGGAGCGGCGGCAGTGGGGTGAGTGAGACGAGGGAGATGAGGCGGAAAAGAAGGAGAAAAGAAAGAAAGAGAGATGAGGGTCAAGAAGGAGAGGGAGGCGGAAAATGGGATTAGGTTTAGGGTAAAGGAGAAGAGGAAAAGAAGTGGACCGGGTCGGGTGAAATATGGGCTGGGCTGAAATTAAAATGGTAGTGGGCTGGTCCGTTTAATTTAAATATGGGCTGATATAAATGTGGGTTGGGTATTAAAATGTGGGGTGATTATTTGGGTAGGGAAATGATATTATATTTGTATTTTGGGCCATTAATTTGGCTGAAAAATATTGGTCCTTCCTCCGCTATTTAATTATATTTGTTTTGGGATTCTAACTGGTATAATATATATTATGTAATTAATAATTAATATGTAGAAGAAAAAATAAAGATTTTGCAAAGTGTTGTCTTGTAATTAATTTAACGATTCCAAACCCGAAAATGAAACGATGACTAACCGTTTAAAATCTGTGATAAAGTAATACTTATAATGTTAAAAAAAATAAAAGTAGCGAAAATAATAGTAGTGAAAATAAAGTATTTAGCTCGTCAGTAAATTTAGAAACCCGGGTAAATTAAATAGGAGAGGGACAAAATTGGGTGTCAACAGTCCCTGAATTTCCTGTGTTGAATCCCTTAATGTATCACCAGTAGAATTAACCTCGTTCACACCAACATCTCCCACTAGGCCCTAAAATGGAAAGGAAAAAATCAATAAATTTAGTAATGAACAAGCATTACACAATCTGCTCATATGTGTATATAAGACTTTCAAGTATTTGTATACTGGACTGAGATATGAATACAGTCGTTTAAATTGTTTCAGTCAAATATAAGGTGTTATATTTATGAATACAGTCTGTTAAATATGAATACAATCACTTAACTGTATCATAAAAAAGGAAGTATAAAGATAAGTTTAAACATAAATACAATGCTATGTTTATGAATACAGTCTGTTAAAATATGAATGCAATCACTTAACTGTATCATAAAAATGAAAGTCTGAATATAATTGAAAACATGCATACATGTTTGGATACAGTGGAGTATTTTGGATATAGTCAAGTATTTTTGATACAAAAAAAGATACAGTCAAGTATTTTGGATACAGAAATAGACTGATACATGCAACTCATCAGATACCTCTGTTGGAAAATGAGTCGTATAACTCCCGTTTTGTATCGGTGATTTATTGTGTATTCCATTATCATGTTGCTGAATTGTAGATTCTCTGGCAGCACCCTTAAAGAAAAAAAAGATCATATATGTAAAAATTATTTCAATTGAAAATATTCAAAAAAAATTTATTTTACCTTTTCAGAATCCTTATTCCCTTTAATTGCTTCAATAGCTTGAAGAATCATTGTCAAGTTGTCATTGATCAATTTGTGCAAATCATTGAACTCATCCTTCACCTAAAAATATTAAAGAAAATCAAATATAAGAGAGACACATTAACTCCTTGAACTCATCCTTCAACTAAAAGCTATAAATTACACTCATCGACTTCTTAAATTCATCAATTTCTTACCTCATGAGACACAACTCGTCTTGTTTGGTAGATGTCGGGAACTGGACAGATGGGGTATTTACATGCACTTTTTCATTCCCAATTGGAGAAGCCGACTTTCTTGTTTGTACAATAAGCGTCTTTCTACGGGGAGCAATGTTGGAAATTGGATCGGGTTGCAGATCTGCTTTCTTTGATGACGAAGTCCCAACAGACATCTGCCTACGTTTCTTAGACGGTGGAGATTCTGATTGAACAACTACCTTTTGATGTGTGTCGTTATGGGGTGGTGTAGAAGCTAAATCATCATTATCAAGGACGGGGGCAGTGGTACTTTCTGGTACACCATTGACAGGTGAGGGCAATTGAAGACAAACAAGCTCATTGACCCTCGGGACTATGTTGGTAAAAATACGCATTTCCTAATCACCATTTTTATACTGTCAGAACTTGTATCAAAATACAAAATATAAGTAGTTTTTAGAATTTGTCAAGTATACAATAATGTCAAGTATACAGTGTATGAATTATATGCTACAGTCAAAATGCCAGTGTATACAAGAATTGTAGTGCAGATTTATGAATACAACAAGAAAAGCAACATAGACTACAATGAAATATAAAGTTGATACACTGTGTCTTTGACTGCATTGTATCAAAATAATATCAGAAACAATGTATCAAGTATATACTATAGTCAAAATGATATTGTATCAAAGAATTGTATTGCATATTTATGAATACATCAAAAAAATGCAACATAGACTACAGTGAAGTATAAAGTTGATACACTGTGTCTTTGACTGCATTGTATCAAAATAAATGTCAAAAACAATAGTTCCACATTTATGATTATAACAAGAAAATATAATACATTTGTCAAAATATAAAATAAAGAAACAATAAAAATTTAAATACATGAAGGAAACTTATATAACAATGTTGAGTACAACATTTTACCGGGGTGTTATCTTCTTTAAACATGCCGTCCATCAGTTCCTTAAAGCTTGGTTGACTTTCAATGGTCATCCAATTCAGCATTCTGGGAATGTTGTTGCCCGTCTTGACTACAAGAGTGGCGTCAACGAATGAACAACACTCATAAAGCCAAACTTGCATAGCAAGTGGCATTCCATGGAGCCTATAAATTTTTTTCTCAAAAGTCATCTTGTGAGTCATACTTTTAATCAACTCATTGAATGCTTTCTTACCCCATGGGTAATCCACGTATCTTCCAGACTCTACCAAATCAAAGTGTAGCCTTGGTATTTTTACTGCATTCTTCTCATTGGACAAGATATAGGTATGAATGAAATAGAGGACAACAATCTTAACGGCATCAGCATCATTGAGGCCCCAATTTTTATCTGTGAAGCATTCAATCAAATCTGCCTTTGAGGGAATTTTCTTAGAACCACCAAAATATGTCTCCAAAATCCTGTTTCTACCCTTGCAGTTAACTTTAAAAGCATCTTCATCACCAACACACTTCAAACCAGTTATTATTGCAAATTCTCTAATAGAAAACCGCAATTCATTACCATTTATATCAATCAAAAAAGCATCAGGAGTACTTTCAATAAGTTCTCTCACCATGCAGCACCTCAATATTTGTGCTTGAACATAACAGTGTTGCATTTGGGTGAATACACCAAAGCAAGTTTCCCCAAATATTTTGTGCTGCTTATCAGTTAGTTTGTCCTTGAGATCTTTAAATACTTCAACATTGGTGTTACAACTCATGTGCACCGAATGAGTAGGAGGATCTTTCAGAAAAAACCTACTCTGCATTATTCAATTCAACAACAGTCAAAAACTCAGTATGCAGCAATGACAAATTTAAATACACTACAGGCAACAAAAAAATTATTCTAATTGTATCCAAAAAGAAAAATAATATATCTATTTAACTATACTACAGTCAACAAAATACAAATTCATTCTAATTGTATCCAAAGAAACAATGTATCTAATGAACAATAGTTATGTACACATTGCATTTTGTGTATACATAGTATTCAATTCTACAAATTGTATTCAATACCTTACCAAGACAAATGACAAATTGTAGTCAATTCTACAAAAATGTATTCACAAGTAGACTGATATACATATTAAATATAGAATATATACACAATATATATTGTATTCAACACTAAAATGTGCAATCACAAAGTGTATCAAAATTTAAAACTAATAACAAATAAACATTGTATTCATAAATATGAAATAAATACAGTACCTCCCCTGCTTTTGAAGGAACATCTTCAACAACATTTTTTCCCTTGCTAACTGAAGAAACATCGATAACTTTTCTCCGCTTTTCAATACTTAGTAGGGATGCTTCAGATATCGATGAATCAACGACATCTTTTCGTTTGGTAGATTTTGAACCTTCATCTCCCATTGTTTCCATACTTACCGGGTCATGGCGCCTTTTAATACTACTCTCAGCATCCATTCTAGCAACAGAGCCTGCAATTTCTTCATCATTTTGAGTGATACACAAATTAAAAGATGGACCATCATCATAATGGTGCAGATAATTGGGTATACCTCTAGTAACTCAGCATGGAGTGCTTTTGTCCGCCATTACACCAAAAAATCAAAGCACAATGCAGTAGAAACCCTAACAATGGCGAAAACCTTAACAATGGCGTAAAATCAAAAAATTGGAAGAATATATTTAAAAAAATAAACACAAAAACTTCTAAATAACTTACATAGAAATGCGCAGCAAGAATTTAGGTAATGGAATCAGTGGAGGATCGTGTATAGATATAATGGAGAAAAAATCGGAAGAGATTGAGAGACAATGAGAGAGAAAATGGGTTGATCATGGGAAAAATATGGATACAAGCCTTATGTTGCGGTTGGTTTTTAATTTTAACCGTGTTTAAATGTTTTAGTTATGTACGGTAATTGATATACACCTTTTAGTTATGAAATGTCATTAATTTAAAGTATAGCTACTAGATATAAATAAGGCCTAATGTTGTCTACACCATGTAGATTTCCCAAGAAGTTATCCTGGATTTTACATATAGGACAGCTTGAATTTAGAGAATGTTCTTCCTCATGTAATTGTCAGATAAATCTATCTAATGCAAGCACCAAAGGGATCAACCTATTTGGAGCATCACCAATGATGGATCCTTTTCATGCAAATTTGTTTGGCAGTTACTGAACAAACTAGAAACTTTGCCATCTCAGCTAGCAGAATCTTGCACAAGGGTCTTCATTTAAGATCTTCTTTATGTTGAGATCGGCCAAATAACGGAGTACCTACTGATGATATATCTTGAACATTTGGTTTTATTGGCCCATCTGTGTAGTGGCGGAGCCAGGATTTTTAGTAAGGAGGTTAAAAAATATAAAGAAGTAAACACACGAAGAAGTAAAGTGAGTTCAACATCTACTACATAACATAATAACCTTGTATATACAGTGCAATAATTCGTCGAAGGGGGTCCGGATGAACCTCCTTGCCCCTTACTGGCTCCGCCCCTGCCTATTCATATTGCAGATCTCCGAAACCAGAACCCAGAAACAATTGAGATTTCAGCATATATTTCTAGACAAATCTATTTGGTGGCATATGTGGAATGAGAAACACTACTGAACTGACACTACTACCTTTTAGATTGTGGCTGACCAAACCAAATGATGAAGTTCACTCCTTTATCCACTGCCTCCCCAGTGTATTATTTTGTTGATATTCTTTCTTAGCTCAGTCCATATATCAAGCCACTAATTTTGCATTAACTGCAAGTATGCTCCCCTTTATATGCTCCGATCCTTACTTATAGTGGGAGAATCATTTCCCTTTATATGCTCCGATCCTTACTTATAGTGGGAGAATCATTTCCTTTTATCCCGACTGCTATCAATAGTCATAATATTCGATGGAGTTTATATTGTGTGGCATCCTAGAACAAAATATTAATTGAAATTTATCAACTTCATTGTATGATTTATTTTGAAGCATAAATGTCCTTTTCTGGTCTGCGCCTCAGTATACACAAGGAATAAGTAAACTTTTGTGTCTTCTGATACGAAAAAGTAGAGCTAGGGAAGATCATAACATTCTATATCAAACGACATAAGTTCAGTTTTAATAGAAAAGATAACTCGGTTATACTATCATGCATATGCTACTCCTGATCAACAGGAAGTAGCAAATCTGTACAAGTTCTCTTCAAGAAGAAACATTGCAACATAAAAAGGAGAACAAAAGGTGAAGACCAATTATGTGTCCTTCCTTTCTCTCAATATTTTACTTCATCTCTCGGCTTTATCCATACTCCAGGCATCAAGAGTCTCAATTGTGACAGTTTCAGTGCCATTGTTGAAAGCAAATAAATGTGCTTCATCATGAATGGCTAATGTTGGATAAACCCTTGATGTAATGCATGTTTTCCCACCAGCACCAAAACTTTCTACTACTGAGTGATCAATCTGCAAAAAGGAGAAAAAGGGTCATCTAGATGTCAATGCCACACAAGGAAAGAAAAAAAAAAGAAAGAAAGGGAATGCTCACCAAACTCCTTAGAGACAATTTTTTGTCTGATAAATCTACATCAACATAGCCTGCAAATGATGGTTTATACATTTTCTTGTTATCCCGGAGGGTTGACCTGTTGCCAAAAAATAAAAAATAGAATGACAAGGTAAGCCAATTGCATAAGCATAAAGGTAACAACACTTTTAATTTTCATAATCATTCGATATCAGAATCCACTGGTCTAACCAATTTGAATTTGCACTGCATAAGACGCATTATAGAGGAGGAAGCGGTCCCTCTCAAGATACTTTCTAGTCGGGTAGTTCGAATCCAAGACCTCTTTGGTTAAGGGTGGATTTATCTCACAAACCTTGGTGATAAAAAAAGAGTGAGAAAACAAACCTTGACGCATCAGAGCACATGAGAACCTTGTATTTATCTTGGGCCTTGAACACTCTGAAGAATACAGGTGTGTACTCTTCCAAGTTTTTAGAAGATAATGTTAGAAGCCCAAATGGCCCAAGTCCACCTTGAACTGTTGAACCCCTAATGGCACATACATCTTGGGCATAAAGATCAACCCAACTAGGATCAAATTCTTCTGCATTTTCCAAGCTTGAAAAGGAAAATGTAACTTCAACATCAGCCTGCCATTAACACCAAAAAATTAGCCCTAACTTTGTCCTGTCACAATGACTTCATACCAAAAATGCATTTCTGCATTCACATAAATTCGGGAAAGAGCCACATGCCAAGATGAATGATTAGGATGTTCTGACGTAAGTTTCAGTGGCTAGTTTTACGACTCGAACCTGTAACCTGTAGTTCACGATAATTTCATACAAAGAGATACAATTATTCTGTAAACCAAAAAAAAAAAAAAAAGTCAAACCTGTGCAGGTGTGATTCCTTTAACTTCAACCTTTTCTCCCTTGTCCAATTTGTGATTTCTTAGCTCGATCTTTTGCTTTCTCAGGGTTTCCAATTCTTCAACAGGCCATTGAACCAATTGTTTGCCACTAGGATCAAGCCACAACTTGCGAGGAATAGTCTGAATTCCAGCCCATCCTTTCTTGATAGAATCATCTGGTGAAGCATCTGATTCATTGGCCCATCCCCACAAAACTCTTCGATTCTTGCTAGGATCATAGAAAGTCTTCGATGCATAAAAATTACCATAGTCCAGTCTCAAGCCCTTCCATCCATCAATCAATGTATCGTCCGGAATGTACCTATCTTTTTCTGTGTCATAGGTACCAATTGTATAGTACTCAAACCTAGTAACATCAAGACTAACTTTAAGAACATGTTTAATGTTGTCACCATCAGATGATGTGTCCAAACCATCTGTATGCTTCAATGACACTGGAAAAAAATCAGGACATTCCCAATTTCCAGTATGGGCAGATGTATGAAGTGGATGTTGGGCTTTGGTCCATTTCATAAAGTCCCTACTCCTATACAATAATGCTACTCCTCTATGCCTTCTAGCACTGCCAACCACAATTCTCCACTGCCCATCTTGGCCCAACCAAGCTGTTGTTGGGTCACGAAATTGGGTTTTGTTGATGCTATTGTCAGCGACTACTAACGGGTTGTTATCGGGCTTGATCCACTTACGGAGAAATGGGTCGGACAAGTCAGCGGGTATGGCATAGTTTTGCACTTGGGTATTGTTGGCATCCACAATTCCAGTGTAGAGGATAACGGGCTTGGGCTTGTTACCTGGAAGAATAGTGACTGACCCGGACCATGTTCCATATTTGTCAAACACTTTGGATGGGTAGATTGCGGGCTTTAGGCGGATCCAATTAATCAGATCTATGGATATTGAATGAGCCCAAACAATGTTGCCCCATACTGCACCTTTTGGATTGTACTGGTAGAATAAATGATAGACTCCATTATAATACATTGGACCTAACCAAAAAAAAAAAAAAAAAGATTTAACGTAAGTGAATTGCCATTTTTAGCTAAAATTAAGTGAAAAAAATATTACATGTATAAGTCTTGGTCTTACCGTTAGGATCTAATGTTTGTTGTTCAGAAGTGTCCAGCCAAGAGCACATAAAAAGAAATTAAATGAAACGATTAGTAAAAGTACATGTCAATGCAATTGGAAAAAAGTCTAAGTAAGAAAAATAGAATCAAATATTCAGATCAAATCTCAAAAATAACAAACATTTAAACCAATGACAGAGCTGAATTAGTAAGTTGAACTGATGTTTTATTCAAAGATTTTCTTATGAGGATTATTGACAACATTTTTTCAAACTCTGTTACACTTGTCTCACTTCATTTCTTTTAACAGATTATACATACAAATATTAAAAATAATACACGATTAAAAAAATTGAATAATACTGTAAAAGCTACCATTTAGCAATCAGTAAAATGACACAATCACAACAGTGGTAAGATAAAAAATTATGTCACTATCTATATATCTTATTATGCAGGTAAAAGCACATAGTTTAGAGTTTTGGGAAGCAGATTTTACTGTCACTGAACAGATATTCAGTCATACAAATATCGAGGTAATGCAAAAACAAAATATTAGTAGTCTTTTTAAGCATTATTAACAGAGAAATTTACTGTAGTTTCTAAGAAATCATGCATGCCTCAATATGTGAGTTCAAATAGCTAACAGATACTCTTTTGACAAACCCGCGGGCGTATGTAGTTTATATTTATCGAGTTAATTGAATCTACTATTTTTTTATACAGATTAAATTTGGAAATCATAATAACTTTAAATATTAGACTATTAAGTTTATATGTTGGATTGGTCTTTGAATAAACCTCAGGCTCTTCTCGAGAAGAATATAGAGTGAACAAATTAAAGATGTAAACTTTGTAATATTGTAAATTAATATTCCTTTAATTTAATTACATAACATGGTGAAAAATTCTCACAAGTTGCAATCACTACTCCATATATCTCAGTAAAGTTGGGTTTCAAACGAGAAATACTGGTAAAAATAAAATAAAAGAAGAAGAGGACAGGTAATTAAGCCTTCTTCCCAACATTAGTTGTCCATATTAAAATAATTAATGTCTTCTTAATTTTCTATACAATATTTGTTTTAGTATGGAAAATAACTTTTTTGCTAAAACAACATTTAAAACGGATTGAATGTAATAATAAGTTTTTGGATAAGATATCATGCGTTTTTTTTCCTGTTTATAATTTCCCTGTTCCTTTTTACTTGTTCCTTATATTTAAAATAAACTTTTTTACTTATCCAATTTTGTAAATTAAAAGAGATTTATTATTTTCTGTAAATATTACCCTTATTATTAAGTAATTTAACAAATCAAAATTCAATATTACCCTTATTATTAAGTAATTTAACAAATCAAACTCCTAATAAATACGTAGTCTCTCAAGGAGTATCAAGTCAATAAATGCCAAGAAAGGAAGAACGAGTAGTTTTAAGGCAGGGTAAATAGTACTTTGACCACCACAATGATAACGTACATATTATTAATAACAATGATAAGAACAATAACAACAGCAATTACTACAATTGACATGGTTTTTAAGTTCTGTGTATTATTTAAGGTTTTTAACTGGTACTCTCTCCGTCCCATAATAAGTGTCACCTTAGCAAAAAACACAGATATTAAGAAACCAATAATATAATGTGAAGTTTACCAAATTATTCCTATATAATAAAAATAAATTATTTTTTCCTCCTGATTAGAGCATGCACAAGTAGTAAACCTTTTGACATTAGGAATCCAACAATATCAAGTTTCTATGTGGCTTCTCCAATCATCATTTAGATATTACTTTAACTTGTCACTTTTTGTATAAGGGTAGAATTGAAAAAAACTAGTCAATTTGTGTCTCGATTTCCTAAGGTGACACTTATTATGGAACGGAGGGAGTATTTTTTTTTTCCAAAGAAGGCATATATATATCATTAATTCCTCATTTATAATAAAGAGATAATGATAATTTATTCAAAATAAGGAACATCTCAAATGCCTCATGGGTGATCTCCTCTATAATGCAGTGGTCACACAAAAAATAAGACGAGGAAGAAGATATATAGAAGAGAACTAAAATCGTAAGACATCACATAGATGAACATATCTACACATAGAGTGGCGGAAACAACCTATAATAAGGAGTGTCATTAAAATGTTTCAAATAATATTTTTTAGAAAAATAGATTAGAATAAGTTTATGGGTTTATAGTAACTGATTTCACAGTCAAATCTTCATAAATATAATTAGTAAATATCTTAATACATATAGAAGATTTGAGAAAAAATTACTGGTTTATACACAATCATCAAAACATACAATAATACAAAATAAATATCAATCTTTTGAGATACAAAATAAAACCTTCAACAACCAAGTAGTCCCAATCACAAACACATTTGTGAGACGAACAATTATAACAATAAACAGACATAAAATTCTGCATACGTCACTGTATATATATATTCGTATACAAAATTCTGTGTACATCATAGTACACGAACACAATGAGAGATTAGAGAGGAAAGACATACCATTGATCCAGTGCCTAGGAGGTTGAAAATGATAACCAGTTCTATGAATCTTTCTCACATTAACAGCACCTAATGATTGTAACTTCATAAAAACTTCATGTGAAGCGTTAACCCCATTGTTGCACGAAAATACCACAAAAAACGTCAATAAAATTGACAAGGTCCAAAGTGAACACTTCCTCAGAAACTTCATTTTGACTGACAATTTTTCTTAGAGAGAAAGAGAATGTGGATAAAGTTGAAAGGGCGTGAAGAGTATTTATAGTGAAACAATAGACATATAGTCTAACCAAATATGGAAAAACAAAATAAGACTGAGATTGTTATAATTTGAGTTAGGAATGAAAAATCAATCACGGATTTATCCATAAAGTGGATAGGGGTTATTTTTGGATACTTTCATTAAAAGGTGGCATCTGTTTTGGGTAAATTCAATAGCCAGATTTTTCTCCCGCAATCCCTTTTTTTTTTTTTTTTCACTTCTCATTTTAAAAAAAAAGAAAAAGAAAAAGAAAAAAAAAGGGATCTTTTGGACTCATTTTAGATCTCCAAATTAAAGTCCAATCTTTTATATGGTAAAAACAATATCTGAATCGTATATCTATATCACATCGTATTAATTTATCATAATTAAGTAACTTAGATGTTAATATTTAGTTAACTCATTCTTGATTCTGATCCTTTTTATTTTGTCGCTTTAACTAAATGTTTTTTATCTAAAACATTTGTCGATTTAACAAACTGAGAAATCACTAGTTATTTCTTTCTAAATCGCTTTTACGCAAGAAGGCATATAGTCACAAATTACTCATGTAAGAGACAAATAGAAAACTTAAAATAAATAAAATCAGATAAGCTTTATCGTTTGAAACCTCCATGCAAACATTAAAGTTATTAGGTATCACGACTCATGAAAAATTTGACTTAACTTATTTTGTTATTTCTTGACGTTTCTCTTTCTGGTGAAAGATCTTATTAGGTTCCTCACAATATCCTATTATATATATATTAAAAATGTGATTAATAACTCTTATTAGAAAATAATTTATGAAAATCCTTTTAGAGAGAGCGCTTTATTGTTTGGTGCCGAATGAGGATATGCATTAAAAAAAAAAAGGATGATCTAGTATTTTTATTTTCCAAAAAAAAGTATCTTGGAAATTGTGCAATGCTTAAATTTGGTCAAATACTTCTTATAATTAATGTTGTTAAATGGAGTAATTTAGTACTGTAAACCGGAGGAGTAATTCGATTTTGCTATTTTTGCGACATGCATTGATTATTGAGACTCCAGCAGATGTTGTTGCCACATAATATTTCTTTATGTAATAACTGAGATTTTAAAGCTGAAACACTTTTGTTATCAATTTTACGTGGCACAAGTTGATTTGCAAAGCAATCAAATATTCATTTTACGTTATTATTACTACCATCGCATTAGCAAATTTAAATAATTTAGAGGGCTTAATTCTCTAATTCACTTCCCGAATTCTTAGGTTTCATCAAATTAAGGAGTGATAAGTGAATGTCTAACTGCAAAGTTTCAGATTAAAATAATTCAATTTGATTTGTTTGTAGACATATTTAACCCACTCCATGTAAACGTGCCTCTTCTCCAACTTTTTAAACTTATAGCTGAAATGGCTACAAATTTTAACAAAGCAAATAAGTAAGGAAAAGTTCGATTCAATTTTCACTTCACCCATTATTAAAAGAAAATCACCTATTTGATCCATATATATAAAAAAGTCGAGTTCATATATTGGGAAGTGCGTTCCAAATACAATAAAAACAAATAAACGAGACACTTCTTTAATAGATGTTATGATCGCGTAAAATTTGATACACATATAACATTGTACATATCAAAACTAAAAATTCTGTGGTTATCCTTGCATGTAAGGAAATAAGTTTTTCTTTGAATTCCCGGAAAGGAAATCCTCAATGTCTTTATTGACTCCAAATCTCCAATTATAGTACCAAAAGTTCGATAGGGATATTTTTTTATAATTCAAAACAAATTGTTCATAAAAATATAAATAAATAAAAACTCAAAGGGTTAAAAGATAAAATAAAAATAAAAAACTAGTATATTTCAAGAGCTTTCTCATTTTTAGCAGTTTCTTGTACTTCGATTATCTTATTTATTTATTGTAGGCATTGCTCTTTTTTTTTTTTTTTTGACTGTTTTATCATGATTTTTTCGCTTTTGTTATTTTCATTCTCATACTGCGTTGAATTGTTTGTCCTTATTTGACCTTTTTTTGTCATGCTTTCTCTTGAGCTGAGGGTCTTTTGGAAATAATCTCCCTATCTTCCAAGGTAGAGGTAAGATCTGCGTACCCTTTACCCCGCCAAACACTACATTGTGGGATTTCATTAGATATGTTGTTGTTTTCATTTTTTGGGTAAGTCTATCTCTTTTAATTATGATTCCAATGATTGTAATTTTGGAGATTCTGCATATTGATTCCATATTTCTTACTAAAATCAATGGAGTAGTGGCTAGTAAAATATTTTCTTTTTCCAGACTATAACGATAGTGCATGCACTGTCATTTCTTTCCAACAAACAGTAATGACTAAACTTTACAAACTCTCCTAAAATGCAACTTTGGATTTTCTATTTGTATCTAATTCTTTAATCAAATGATAATAGATATCACACCCAGTGGCGGACCTAGGATTTTTACCAAGTGGGTTAAATATATAAGAAATATATAAATAACACTGTATGTACATATATATTTTTTTAAAATAGATATATATACAGTGTTATTTTTTAACGAAGTGGGTTCATATAAACCCACTTGAAACCACATCGGACCGCCCCTTCACACCATGTAATAAAATCATAAAGAATAATGATAGCAGTATAGCACCACTACTAGAATATATAGAAAATAGATTGCATGCTACGCTGACAATTTGACATACTATATTTTAGCTCGGTTGGCCAAACTTTTGAAAGGTAAAAGTTGTTTTGTTTAAAATATATATATATATATATATATATATATATATATATATATTAGAAAGTCAAGGTGTTCAACGGAGGTTTTGTTGAAGACATTAAAGGGTTTTGAATGTTGATATTGTTTACTGAAGTCGAAAAAATACTTTATCCTGAAAATAAGCAATTTTGGTATTTTTACGAGAAGATTATTACTAAATACTAATATCAAAATTCAATTACCAGACTAGAATTAGTAATTACTTTCTTTCCATAATTTGACACTTAAAACAATTTTTTAAAAGAGTCAATTCGAGAAAATGGCTAATAAATACCAAGACACAAAATTAGCATAAGTTAGCCATGCTTTAAGAAATTGGCAAACAATGAACATTTCACACGTTTTAGGCTATTAAAAATTGTACCACATGACTCATAACTCAGCTTGTACATATAGTTTGTTTCTCATTTTCTCTCCACAATTTTTCTCCCCTCTCTATCTTTTCTCCTAAAATTTGTCCATCTGAACGGTAAATCTCTCAAAAATTCCTACATTGTTATCTCTAACCATATCTTCAATTGTGTACTAACTTAATTCCCCAAAAAAGACTATGGTTTGTCCAGGATTTTAGGATGCATTGCTGCAACAATTTTGAGTATTTTTAGTGATTCTTACAGCTAGTTCGATGGCAAAGAAGTGTTCGAAGAAGTTGTCAAGAATTCCTCTATACCTTGGGTTAATGATTCTGATTTTGAAAAATCAGTATCTACGGGTTCAATTTCACCACATTCAAGGTCTACATGATATGAACTTCGAAGCAAAAAAGGGAGAAATTAAATTGCACAAACTCAAGCAAAAGGGAAAAAAATTACAATATGCCAGTAGGGCTGTGCATTATCGGATTAAACTGAAAAATCAAACCAAACCAACCAAAATTTTAATTTTTGATTTTTTGGTTTATTTTATGAGTTAGGAAAACAAAAACCAAAAAATCGAATTATTATATGTAAAACTTATTATTGTTATTATTTAACATACCATTTAAGAGATCTGAGTTTGATTGTTTTACCTCTTTCAACATTTCTTACTTTAGTGGCCTATTTGAATTAGAAAATAAAACGACTCAATTTCAATCTTTAGCTTATGGACATGTATTTATATAGTTTTAAATAGTGTGTTTTTAAGAGTTGACCCGTGATTTGTAGTATAGAACATATTTAAGAGATTTTGGCGTGATTATTTTTCATTCTCTATAGTATTTATTCTTTTCCGTCATTCAAATATAACTGTTCCATTATGTTAATTATCTTATATGACGCAACCGAATAACCCAATTGAAAAAAAAAATGAACCGAAATGAGAAAAACCAAACCAAACCAAATTTATTTTTGGTTCGGATTGGATTATACTTTTTAAAAACCGAACAATATAAAACCGAAGACCCTATTAAGGATCAAACAATGAGGCGATAAATCTTAAATAGTCAATCTCAAGCATTTCTCTTAATTTCAGATCTGTGAGTCTCAATAAGAATTTTGGATTGAGATCAAAATTCAATTTTTTGTATAATTCTTTTGATGGTTACTCCCTCCGTCCATGTTTGTTTGTCTATATTTGATTAGAGACGCTTGACTTGAGACACTCTTAATAAGCAATAAATAAAATAAAAAATGAATTAGAGTACTTAGTAATAAGTGTAAAATAGGTATAAAATAGTAAATTATGTCTTGGGTTTTTAAACTATACAACTTACAAGTAAAAGTGGACATTTATTTTAGTATAGTGGATAAATAAAAGCGGACTGAGGGAGAGTATTATAAAAATTCATGCTTTTCTATAATTATTAAATTCAATTTAAATCAATTTACTACTTAAATTGTGATGGAAATTTCATAAGCATTGCTTAGAAAAAACATGAAATTTATGATTTATTTTTGAGAACTTATAGTTTATCTAATTCAACATTTACTTATGGGATGTAATTTACCTATTGAAGAGTTTTTCTATAATTTTTCTTATTTTGATTGGTGTAATTCCCTTATTGAAGATGTTATTTTACTTGTGCAAGTTTATTTTTTAATATACATAAAAGATGTAAGTTCCTTGGTGAAAATGTTAATTTTACTTCTGTTATTAATGAGTGTGATTCCTTGTTTAAATGCTAATTATATTCGTTTCTTGATTTTAGAGATGTAATTTTCATACTTACAAATAAAAACGGCCTATTAAGTTGACCCGAAAATTTAAAAGAGATGGACTCGGCCCAAATACATGTTATTAACAAGATGTACATTGAAGAAAATTGTGGCACTCGTCACCTTTAAATTTTAGATCAGCCTCTGGATGGGACAAAGTGAAACTATGGTTTCAAAGCCACGAAGAGAAAGGCGAAATAAAAATTCAGGAATGAACTAACAAATCGCCCATTTTTTTTTTTTTTTTTTTTGGGGAATATGAGTTCAATTTTACCTTTTCTGTTTGCCATTTTGTATATATGTTTGCAAGTAACAGCACTTGTTGTTTTCTAGTTCATAATGTGTATACTAGGCGTAAAGTTTTGTGCATACAATACATCGCGTCTGTTAAAGAGTAGAGTGTTTTTTAATGTATATTAAATGTGTAATGTCACTTCTATACACCGGCTAACTTTTTTATTTTTAAATGCTGTAGTTTTTATTTTTATTTTTCAATGCAATTAAGTTTTGAATGTGGGTGCACTTGAGTTTGTTGGTTTTTGATTTCAGTTTGATATGTATACATCGGCGGTTTGTTTGAGCAATTGGTTTTTAGGTGTGTTTTATACACAAATTGTGTAACAATATTTCTTGGACTAAATTTGGGTTTCATTATGCAGGAGTGGGATTAGTATGTCCCTTACTAAATTCCAAGTTCTGACTAGAGCTCACATATAAATGCGGACGTTGTGAATTCCTTAATATCAACACTTAACGAAGTTCAGGTTAATATGCTTAGGCAAACAACATTTGGGTATTTCCTTGATATGCTAGAAGGCCATGTCCAGAACCAATTGATACTCTGCAGAGTATTTTATTTGCCAAAATAGATGTGATTTTAGGGGGTGAAAAGATTGTGTTCCTACACTTTCGTATGCTGGATACAAATATGGCTAAAGACTGCAATTTTTTTATGGTTTAAACTGCTCTATAAAAAAGTGGTAAAAAATATGCCACTTATAAATGGAAAGTTGCATGTACACGTCAATTCCCCGCGAGAATTGCATATAAATACAGCCCACACATGTATATTGCAACCAGGTGGCCCCGTCATAACTTTGCTAATAGACAACCTAAAAATAATAGGTCAAGGTAAAAAATCAATTTTTTTCATATCACTAACGCAACTATTGTTATTGTTCCGTTTATTTTTAACCTTTCTTTGTTTATACAAATTAAAATCTACAATGATTTCTTCTTCCACATTTCCAAATAGCGGAAAATAAAATATTTAAAATAAAAAAAATGCTACAAGTTCGGGATTCGGCAGAAAAATCAACAAGGAAATTAAGACTTTATAGATAGATTGTTCGAGAAAAAGTAAGAAAAAACACAAAAAAATTCAATTTCAATTTTAACTACACATTTGCTGTACGTGTATAATGATGTATAACTTTGTATAACTTGTATATGAAATGTATAATAATGTATACCAAAAAAGTAAGAAAAAGAAGAACATAATCAAGTGTTAAACACAAGTTACACAACATTTACACTAGAAAATACTTCTATCCACAACCACACCTCAATTTTAACACCAAAATTGAGAGTGAGCATAATATCTTTTATAGTTATTCTTTATGTTCTTGTTGTGTCTGAAATCAGTCAAGATTTTCTTAAACACGAGAATCGAACCCGCATCTTCTCCTTGGCAAAGAGAAATTTTATCATTAGATCAGGTCCACATTTTTTTGTTCTTGATAAACAATCTCTAGCCCATAGCCCGACACATATCTTCGAAAACTTTAAAATAGTAACTCCACTGAACAGGTACAAAATTGCCATTTCAATACGTTCAATAATATACGATCCACCATAAAAATTATATTTATGTAGCCATATTTTTAATTTACATCCGCATAGGTTTTTTTTTCTTTTCGCAACAGTGTTTATACATAGATAGACAACATTCTACATTAACATTATACACTTAATGTAGACAATATATAAAAGTGTATAATAATGTATAAAAGGGTCATTTCTAGTAAAGTTAGAAATATGGGTCATTTTGGATAAATATTTTTTCCAAATAGACATAAAGAGTTATTTTTCCTTTCAATAATGCATGCATTAGGCATATATCGACATCAGGAAAAAAAATATGATATTCACAAAGGTGGGCGATGAAACAAACCAGATTCTCAATACGAATATGTATAATCACCAATAGTCAAATTACAACTACCACACTTAGACTATTGAATTACAATGGATTATACTGAGATAACAAGTAACTAAGGATAGAGACAAGAATGAGGATGAGAAGTTAGATTATGAGAAAGGGAATGAGAGAAACAGACAGTTTCTTCTACATAATACGCATAAACTATTTTATCTTACCCCTAGTATCTTTTAACCAATTACTAATTGGGCTGGATCCTGGGGCGGATCTACGTGTTGTCGAGGGTGTTCACCCGAACACGTGAACACCCTCGGCAAAAAATTACATTGTATATATAGGGTAAATTTTCTATGTTTATGTGCATATATTAACTTTTGAACACCCTCGGCAAAAAATTACAGTGTATATTTAGCTTCTTCTTTTTTCCGAACACCCTGAATGAAAATCCTGAATCCGCCACTGGCTGGATCCCAAACAAAACTCTCTAACATTTTACTCGGCCCAATATCTTCAACTGGATCAGTCTTATTTATCACTTTTAGCCCATTGGCCCTTATGTACAATGGCGGATCCAGGATTTTCACTCAGCGGGTTCGAAAAAAATAACAAAAGCTAAATATAAAAAATAATGTTGTTAATAGGAATCGAACCAATGCTAAAGACTATTTTGAAATCCCTAAACCACTTAAGCTAACCATTTGCATCTATTCAGGGTGTTCAAAAGTTAATATATGTACATAAACACAAAAAATTTACCCTACATATACACTGTAATTTTTTACCTCTAAATCCGCCCCTGCTTATGTAAAGTTTGGTTCATAACAGACGATGAGAGTTTTCTTTTATTAATTCTGACAGTAATAAGATTAGTTTTAAACCAACGTAAAGAAATTATGTGAACGCTTACCCTTCCCTAGGAAAGTATTAGTGATGAAATACCTTTAAACAAAAGGTAACTGGGTAAGGCAGTTGAACTAGATTGTGACATCACAATGAAAATTTTCAGATTTGAAACTTTTAGCTTTTCAAGATGAGTTTAGTAAAAGAAAAGTAGCAACTAAGGTTTGTGGGTTAAGGTTGAAATAACTTCTACATATTGTATAAACTATGGCCAGTTTTGATAGCATTTAAAAATATAGACCAATTTTAGTAGCATTATTATTACAGTTGTATTTGTCAGTAATTAATTTTTAAAAAAATATTGTCTAAAAGACTACTAATTAATAAGACCACTTCTCAAATATTGGTCACATACAAATATTAATGAGATCTATAATCTATGTGACGAGCTTTTAAAAAGTCAAAGATGCATATTTATCAAAAAGAAAAGCACTAATTTTAGAGAATAAAAGTGTTTGACCAAGTTTTTGATGAAGAAATTAATACTTTTAAAAAAAAAAATAATTACCACTAACTCATTAGTGGTTTATTTTATTAAATAAATAATAAGGCAACCTGTACAAACAAATAAAGACAAAACAGCGACCAAAGAGTAAACTTCACTTTCCTAAAGACATCGACCGACACACCTAAATCTCTCCCCCAAATTGACATCGAAGCTACCTATCTCTGTCGTCGTCGACTGAACTGAGATTGAGGTTCTGAGGTTACGTCGGAGCTGGTACTCAATATATATCAGAGTAGCTTCATCTTCAAAGGTAATACAACAATGAACAACTTCTTTGGTTTTGATTTCACTTTAGTCGCACCTAACAAGTATATCTGTGTTGTGCGAGTACGAGCTATCTAGAACGATTCAATTCGACGAAGGTACAGATTTTGTCTTAGCCATTTCTATAAAATAGAGACTTGTGGTAACTCCAGATGCCTAAGACAATTCCTTCAATCTGTGTTGTTTCTGCGTATGTTGGTGCTGTTGTGAATCCTGTTAACTGAATGAAACTATCCTTTGATAGCACTTAGACTCTAGTTGCTTTACTATCTCCAAGACTTTAATGGAATGAGCCAAGGCTAATACCACCATCGAAATCATTTTAATAGTTAAGCAACATAGTGTTCTAAGTACCTGCTTGATAATTGTGGTTCTTTGCTGTCCTGATTCTAAGATTTGGTATTTGCTGTTGCTTTATGTTAAGAATTTTTCTTCTTGCACTAGGCAAATCATAAAAATTGTTAAACCTTCTTGTACCTGCAAAACCAAAAGCTATGTTAGTTAAAAAAATCCGCCAGATAATTGCCTTCTCTAAACACATGTTGAACAGTCACTTCATGATTATCCTTAAGATCCTTAATTTGGTCCACCAAAGTAGCAATGCACCATGGTGCTTCCCATTTTCCTTCCACCAGATTTCTGAGTAGCCTAGAGTCAGTTTCTATTATCACAGGAAGCAAATTCTTATCAACACAATGGACCAACCTCTCAAATATATCGCTTGCCTTAGCAACTATATTAGTTGTTACCCCAATTTCCTTACATTGAGCATAAACCAAATTTCCATTCCAATTTCTTATACAAAAATCATATGAGCTTGGTCCAGGATTCCCTTTTGAGGCACCATCTGTGTTACACTTATAGCATCTATCAACAGGGAAGTACCAATAAACTGTTTTAGAAACAATAATAGAAGAATAACCCTCTAGAAATCTTACCATCTCTGGCCATAAGAAAGGGATATTCTTAAGCCAAGGATTAGTTAGTTTTACTAGATAGAATAGGTTATTGTTCACCTCATGCACCACCCTATTAAAGCTCACTGAACCTCCATGTCTGATTTTATTCCTTCTTTTCCACAATTCCCAAGTGAACCATGGCAGGAACTGCGTGTATAATTGGTTTCAATTTATCTGCACAATCTGCATCCTACCAAGTACTAATAGCTTCCTGTATGTGCATAAAATTCATTTGAATCCCTGCAGCATTTTTAAAAACAGTCCAAACCCTCCTAGCAAACTCCCCTGAAATGAATAAATGTTGGATGGTTTCCTCATGAGGAATAGAGCAGCAATAACATCTAGAAACAACAGGGATATGCATTCTCTTCAGCTGATCATCAGTAGGAACCTTGAATTTCCACAGTCTCCATAAGAAAATAAAAATTTTGAAAGGAATTCCTTTGATCCACATTTGCTGATACTTCTTCTTTTCTGCCTTTCTAAGTCTAAGAATCTCCTATGCACTGTTAACTGTGAACTTTCCTGTAGTTGTAGCCATCCACCCGGGTTTGTCCCAATAACCATGGAGATGATCAATGTGAAATTCTGATTTGATGTGGTCCACAATGTCTAAAGGGAAATTCTGAATTAAAACCTCATCTTTCCATCTTCCTTCCTCAATAAGTTCAGCCACCTCTTCCATCTCCTCATTGATAGGGAAATCATCTAGGACCACATGATATAAAGCTTCTATTTTTGTCCAATTCTCATGCCACACATTAACTGAACCTGCTTTTATTTCCCACCATATTTCATGCTCCACTGCATCTCTAGCTTCTAGCATTTTTTTCCAAACCTGGGATCCTTCTTTCCATATTACCAGTCTGGGGATAACTTTCTTACAATATTTATTCCACATATAATTATACCATAAAGTACTTGTTGTTCTGAATCTCCACCATAATTTAGCAAACAGAGCCTTTGAAACATCAAATAGGGATTTAAATCCCAAAACTCCCTCCTGAGTTGGAATGCAAATATTTCGCCAAGCAGACCAATGTCTACTCTTTGCGTCCTCTTTATTACTCCAGAAATATTTAGCAAAGATCTTGTGAAGTTCATGAATAACACACTTAAGAGGGACTACAACTGAGAGAAGGTGAATTGGTATACTCTGCAATACACTTTTGATAAGAGTAGCTTTTCCTCCAAAAGATAGTAATTTCCCTTTCCATAACAGAATTTTACTCTTTACCTTCTTGATCAATTCTGCATAAAATACCTTTTTCTTTCTTGAATGGGTAATAGGGCAACCCAGATAAGTAAAAGGAAATTGACCCCTAGGGAATCCTGTTATAGTGCCAACTGATTGCACCAGGTCATTGCCAATTTTAGCATACATATAATAGAAACTTTTAGCCCTGTTTACAAGCTGGCCAGATGACTGTTCATACATCCTCAACACCCCCATTATGCTCTGCAGGGATTCTATATCAGCAGATGCAAATATAATAGTATCATCAGCATATGCTAGATGATTCAATGGATTGGTCCATTTAGGCATCCCATACCCTATATAATTCCTATCTTCAAAAAGAGAATTCAATGCCCTTGACAGTACCTCTGCAGATAACAAAAACAATGCTGGGGACAAAGGATCCCCTTGTTTCACCCCCCCCCCCCCCCCCCCCCCCCCCTATTGATTGGAAAAAACCAGTAGCCTGACCATTCAATAAAATAGAGTACCAATTGTTAGCTACCAGTCTCCAAATAAGAGTGATAAAGTGTTCCGCAAAACCCATATTCCTTAGCACATGCATAAGATATTTCCATGAAACTCTATCATATGCTTTAGCCATTTCCAGTTTCAATATCACATTAGCAGGTTTATCTCTCAGTCTGATATCTGAAACTATCTCCTGAGTTAGGAGTATTCTCATTAATACTCCTTCTTTTTACAAAACCTGATTGATTGGTAGAAATAATGCTAGGGAGAATACCTTCCAATATATCATGAACAACCCTTGACATCACTTTATTAATGAAGTTAGCCAGACTAATAGGCCTCAAATCTGAAAAACTCTATATTGGATGCTTCTTTGGAATAAGTACCAAGTTTGTATGTGTGATGGATTTTGGCAAAACTGCTCCATCAAAGAAAGCAAGTACAATAGCATACACATCATCCCCTAATATATCCCAACATTGCTGATAGAACACCCCTGCAAAACCATCTGGTCCGCTAGAACTGTCTCCATTTAATTCACTTACTGCCTTTTTGACTTCCTCCTTAGTTGGATATGAACAAAAGCTGATATTTTGCTCATGTGAAATCATAGAAGGCACATAATGTAATAGTGTAGATACATTTGGATCACCCTTCTAGGTAAACTGTTTTCTTAAAAAGCTAATTGCTTCCTCTAAAATCTCCTCTCTAGTTTCAAGCCAATTCCCAGAACCATCCTGAATTCTATTCAGTTGAAGTTTCCTTCTTTGACCAGTTACATAATTATGAAAGAAATTGGTATTTTTATCTCCCTCTGTGAACCATGAAAATCCAGCTTTTTGTTTCCAGTATTGCTCCTCCAAGTGGAGATATTTCTTCAATTCTGCTTGAGCCTTTTGAAGAACAATCCTGTTTATGATACTTGGTTGTTCTTCAAAAAATTGTTCCTTCACCTTTACAACCTCCTCCCTGATAATAAGTTGTTCAAAAATGTTCCCACAGGTCTCTCTACTCCATTTAGCCAGAGCACCTTTAAGATTTTTCAGCTTATGTTTAAAAGCCAAATAGGGAGATCCCATAAAATCAGTCTTCCAATTCTGTGAAACTACTTCTTTGAAAGAGGCATGTTGTATCCAAAAGTTTAGGAATCTGAAAGGTTTAATATAACCAGTTACCTCCTCACCACAAGATAGAACCAAAGGGGCACGATCTGATCCACTTTTGGTAAGATGCTCCACCTCATTCTGAGGGAAAAGATCTTGAAAAGCCTGATTTGCTAACACCCTATCCAACCTTTTGAAAATGCAATGTTCAGCTGCTCTTCCATGTGAAAGGACTCCCTTTATAACCCAGATCAAATAATTCACAAGAATTTACACAAAATGCAAAGTCTTTACTTTCATTAAGAGAGACTGGCAGTCCACCCAACTTCTCTTCCTCTGATAGAATCACATTAAAATCTCCACCCACCATCCAAGGTATATTCACATTACCTGCCAAGTGGTACAAATTTTCCCATAATTCTTGCCTCTTCCCTTCAGTACACTTGGCATAGACAAAAGTTGAAGAAATTAATACTTCTGAGTAGTAGCATAAGTGTTTTTAAGTTTTTAAGCAAAACTTCAAAAAGTAATTTTTCCAAAAAAATAAATTGCTTTTGATGTTTTTAGGATAAGAGCACCAGGGGCGGACCCACTAGCAAATTTTGGGTGCTCCAGCACCCATTGAACTCAGTCACGGAGTGTATATAGCTGCATAGAAAATATAAAGGAAATAGATATAAATAGTTAACAGAGCACCCATGAAGTCATAAATCTGATAGGTAATTTGGCTAAGGGTGATGGAGGCTTTGCTACTAAAAGGTCAAGAGTTCAAATTTCACTAGGAACCTTTTTTTTTTTTTTTTTAATGCTAGATTATTGTTTCTTCTCTATTATTATCAAGCACCCCCGAACTCAAAATCATGGGTTTGCCATTGAAGAGCACCCATGTCAAATATACATAAATAGGGATGACGACTTAATTATATGTGTATCCTTTTTGTAATTTGACACCCAAAATTACTCTTTGAAAATATAGATCAAATACAATTTACTAACTAAAGCAATTCTCAAATAATTTACTAACTACTGCCTAAGTGGTTAATTATCATCCAAGATACATTTTAAAATATATTCACTGCTGCAAATTTTTGTTTTTCTCTATAGTAACTTCTTCCCATTTTGTTCTTCTAATTCTCACCGATTAAAATCACTGCCAACAGAAGTACCTTTTTTTTTTTTTTTTTAATTACTTTACATTCACTCTTGAAGGTACACCTTGAATGGGGGAGTAATTCATCAAAGGCAACATATTATTTAGCAAAGACTGAAATATTAGTCAAAATTCATTTTTTTTAGTTTCATTACAAAAATTTCTGTGATTCCTGTCATCTAAGGAGGCAATGTGCATATCTTAAGAGCTCAGCAAATCAGAATACAAGGTGAACAAGTGTCAATTATTGCCAGTACTATTGATCCAGCAAAAAAAAAAATGTTTGCACTTTATCCATGATATGAGTCAAGCAGCAAATGATTGATCCAAGAATAAAAAGCTTCCCGGATACAAAGCAAAGCAGGATATGGATCACATAGAAGGCTCTCGTATTTCGACCTAGTTGCTTTCTTAGGATTTCTAATTCTTCAAAAGGTCATTGAACCAACGGTTTGGCACTAGGATCGAGCCAGAATTTGCGAAAAATTAGCCTGAATTTTAGTTTATCCTTTCTTGATGGTGTCATTTGGAAAAACATCCGATTCGTTGAGCCATCCCCACACAATTCGTCGATTCTTGTTCAGATTATAGAAAGTCTTTGATGCAAAAAAAATTACCATAATCCAGACTCAATCCCTTCCACCGATCAATCTAATGTCATAGGTACCAATTGTGTAGTAGTCAAAGCTAGCAACGTCAAGACTAACTTAAAGAACATATTTGACATTGACACCACCAAAACCAGACCATCTGTATATTTTAATGATACTGGAAAAAAATCAAGACATTCTCAATTTTCAGTATTGGCAGATGTATGAAGTGGGTGTTCTGCTTTGGTCCATTTCATGAAGTCCCTACTCCTGTAAAATATTCCTAATCCTCTATGCTTTCTACCACTGCCAACCAACATTCTCCAATGCCAATGTTGGTTGGCAGTGCTAGAAAGCATAGAGGATTAGCATTATTGTATAGGAGTAGGGACTTCATGAAATGTACCAATTAAAGCCCGACACTTACTTCATACATCTGCCAATAATACTGAAAATTGAGAATGTCTTGATTTTATTTCAGTATCATTGAAGCATACGGATGGTTTGGACACATCTTTTGATAGTGACAGCATTAAACATGTTCTTCAAGTTAGTCTTGATGTTGCTAGGTTGAATACTACACAATTGGTACCTATGACACGAAAAAGGATAGGTATACTCCGGACAATACATTGATTGATGGATGGAAAGGATTGAGATTGGACAATAAATGGTAATTTTTTTGCATTAAAGACTTTCTATGATCCTAGCAAGAAAAGAAGAATTGTGTGGGGATGGGCGAACGAATTGGATGTTGTTCCAAATGATGCCATCAAGAAAGCTGGGCTGGAAATCAGGCTATTACTCCCAAATTGTGGCTTGTGGAGCAAAATCAATTGGCATGCATTCTAGTTGCAGCTCTGACCAGCTCAACCATCTTAATCTCTAAAGATCCTTGAAGCTTAACGTGATCGAATTGGAGCAGTCTTAACTTTTGCATATTTGCAAATACATAAGTTTAATTTCCAAAACCACAGCTCATTTGTGATGGAGAAAAACTAACCAAACGTTTTTTGTTTGAATTGAACTCTCCATGGATTAGGACAGTGGAGAAAGTCTTTTGTTTTATGTTTGTTGATCATATCCATGTCGAGGATAATGCTATGAATTGTCTTAGTGGCTTGTGTAGATAGAGGACAGAAAATGATGAGCAAAGCCAAGTAGGCATTAAGAATACAATGCCAAAAAAAAAAAATGATGAATATAAATAGTTCATTTTTTTTCGGCTTGTACTTTCCCCAAACTTTACACTCAGCTGATTAGTTTAATATTACCAACCATATGGAGCCATGCTTCTGGATTATGGTATGGTCGTATGGACTATTGAGCTAGACTTAGCGATTTGGTGGGAAAATATTTAAGTGTCTCAATAATGAGAGCGAGACAAGACGGAAAGTGAAGGAAAAAACTTGACAATAGCATATCCCAAAAAAAAAAAAATGGAAGAATAAGAAGATATATATAGGTGAAGTAATTGAGTATCAAGAGGTAGAGAAAAGTAATTGTCATTGTATTATCAGTGATAAATATATATAAAAGGAAAACGGCTTTGGGTGTAATGTAGGCCTAACTTTATGATACTTCCTTCTGTCCCAAGTTATGTGGCACTTTTTGTTTCACGAGATTCAAATTGCATGAACTTTGATTAATATTTTAAGATGTATTTTTTCACAATATTGATATGAGAAAAGTTACAAATTATAGTACTTTTCATGTAGTTTTCAAATATATAAATTTAATCTTAAATTATTAAATTAATCTAATCTAATCCAATTTAGCTTTAAAATTTAATCAAATTGACTTTCGAAATTCGAAAAGTGTCATATAAATTGGAACTGAAGGAGTATATATAGATTGGTGAAGAGGTTCGTGATTTTTGCAGTGACCTGTAATAAATCTTATGTACGTACCCTCATATTAGATTAGAGAGACCCACTTACTATAACAAAAACTAATAATGGATACTGTAATAGTTTCCATCAAAATGAAGGTTATATCATATATGGGTGTATTTTGAAAGGTCATGAGAGTAACATCGTTACTTTGAGTCAAGTTTTACATTTGGAAAATATATCTACTAATTTCTGGATCTTTTTTTATAAAATATAAATTTATTTACATTTAAAGTTTTGAAGTCATGATTAAAATCTCAAATCCTACTTTTTGGAGAATTTCTTATTTGAAATCATGACATGAAGTTGAAGTCGAAATTTTAGTGTAAATTTTATAATCAAACGTTGATTTGAAATCAAAATGATTCCGAATCTTATGGCCAAACGCCTACCAAGTTTTTTAGTAGGGTCTAAATCGGATATATATATATATACACACAAGACATGAATTGGGTTGGGCTAAATGGGTTTTTACGAGTTAAATAAGTTTATTATAAAAAAAAATAGAAGTTTAATATGACATGACATGTCAACTAGGATAAAACGAGGGTTGTTGTGACGTTTACTCGTTTAGTATTTTCTGAGAAAAATAATGATAGTTGAATGATATTTTAGTCCTAAAAGATATAAAAATAATCTTACTTGGCAATTATTAAAACATGGGTGACAATTTGGGGAATAAACACGAGATCGTAATCCTATTTTACCAAATTAGAAAGGTTCATATTCGTTGGCCGCTGCAGATGGAAATAGTACTTTTAGCTTGCGTCCAGGTTGTTAAGTTAGTTACAAAGTTTCAAAGTTTTATTATTTGCATTTCGGTCCCTGTATTTCTCTTATGTTTCAGTCCTTTCTTCGGTTGGAAGAGGGATATATGCTCAATTGTCATTGAGCAGAGGCATCCCTTTTAAAGTATCTCTTTAGCTTTCTTACTTTTAGCTTAATTCACTTTCAATATGTGCAATTCTATCTCGATTTACATCACCCTGCCAAAAGAAAAAATTTGAAAGAAAACTAGTGGCATTTGTTCGGACCCAAAATTAAGATTAAACATTAAATTTGTAATAATTTCTTATTTTTACACTATTTGTGACATTAAGTTATTGAAAGATTAGTTCGATATTTTCTGCAAACTCTTTAAAACTAAAGACTTCCCATATATTTAAATTGCACAAAAATATTTAAAACTTGGACAAAGATTTTTTTTTTTTTGTCTTTACTTTAGACCTTTTTTTTTTTTTAACCTTCAAACAAATTCATGAAATAAAGTGTCTTAATTTTTTAACAACATCCAATATGAACTATAACGTTTTCTTTCAAAAAGACGAAAAATAGTTTGGTTCTAGAGACATCAATTGTATATGCTATATTTATTCTTTGTTGAGATTTTAATGAGGTTACTTATAAACAAAGATAATACTCAAATAACTATAAATAAAATTTTATACTTTACTAATATTTGTAGATGTTAATTTCAATTAAATTATACAAAGTGTATAGAAAAGATGAAGAAAATTAATTACTTTTCTGGATAAAATTAGACTTTCCTTTTACTTTTTAAAAATTTATGCGATGAGAAAATGACATTTTTTTTTCTTTTGTTAGTTGAAGTGGAACATTATTTTACAAAATGTATATCTTAATTCCTTTCTCAAACACAAATGAATATTCAATGCTTCATGATTCATTTAATCATGTTTTCCTATGTTAACAAACACTGCCTAACATTTTCTTAAATCGCCAACGGAAAAAGATACTCAAGAAACATAAAAAGTTTACTCCCTTTTGTCACAAGTTGTTTGACATTAGTAATGCTTGAAATACTAAAGTTTGTTTCATTAACTAGATATTTTCAAAGATGTTCTCAACATTTAAACTACTCCATCAAGTTCAAATCACAGTTTCTTTTTATGTAATTTTTAAGTGTAAATATATATTAAGAAACATATCTATGAATTCATACAAAAAATTGAATTGACTAACTGCGTAGTACACCTTGTATTCTTTTAAATGAATGTAGTACAAGCTGCAATTTACATTGTCTGTCAGGTATAGAAACTATTATTAAGTACGCGTGCATTAAACTTTAAAAAATATTATAATACACCAAATAATATCTGGGAAAAAAGGTTAACTTTGTTAAGAAAGAAAGATATAGCTAATCAACCTACAAGCCAACAAAACATGCCAATGAAAAGATTTAATTTTCAATATTGTTAATAAATGATTAAATAAAATAAAATTTTAGGTAAATATATCCAGTCCAAACGAAGACCAATTATATTTGTTAAATTTTCAAAGTTTCACACTGAATAATCAAAGAGCTGTTAATTAGAGAAACTTCATTTTTGTGAGCAATACATATTTTAATTAAGGTAACTATAAATGTAGTGTATTCTCTCATTCAAATTATGCATAGTGACGTGTTTCTTTTAGTTGACATCATCACAATTCACAGTTTCTTAAGTGTTTTAAGAGGACCTTTAAATTTTTTAAATTTCTCAAAATTGGGTGCGGCACCTTAAATAATAAAGAAATAAAGTAGAAGCAAAAATAATGCATATGAAAAGTTATATAGTCAGACTTCTTTATAACGACATCCGCGTATAACAACACCTCTCTATAACGGCTAAGATTTTTCGGAACCCATTTTTTATGTTATATTTTACTTCTCTATAGCAACATTTTACCTATAACAGCAACAACCAACTTTAAAACAGTACGCTCTTTGTAAAATTACCCCCCATATTACAGCTATCTGCTTTTTTTGGTAATATAATTATTAACCATCTTTATAAAAATAGACTATCTATGATTACCAACAATAAGTAGTATAGATTTTGACCAAACGTTTAATTTGATACTTTAGTAAATTATATTTATGATAGAATATTACATATGAATACATATGTGGAGCTTGATGCAACACTTCCTATCATTGAAGTTTTCCCGATGAAGAGATTATTGCCCATGTAATTGGAGTGGAAGAACGAGAGCCGAAGACGACAATGAAAGTGCTGATAAAGAACCTCAACCTCTTGTTACTTAGACTGGGTTAGAAGATTTAACGGTTCAACTCTTAGATTCCCTTCAAGGGAAAGCAATTGGATACTCGTTTGCTGAAAGTTTAGACGCAAAGCTTCGTAAATTCAAGTGTTATATCACCATTAAGGGATTGAATTCTATGAAATAAGCTACAATTATAAATTTCTCCCATCAATCTTGAAAGAATTTAATTTCAAGTACGGTAGATTTAAAATTGTGTCATAGAGCTTAAAACTTTATACATTCAGTAATGAATTTATTGAAATTGTATAACTTTCTTTATTGTTTAGTTAGTGAAGCATTCATATCTTTGAGATTTAAAATTTAAATAATTTGTTATTTCTTCACAACATTAAAAAAATAAAAATAAAAATAGATCTTATCCATCTTTTTTGCCTATAACAGCCAACTATTATTTAAATGGCAAATGCTGTTATAGATGTATAACAACAATTCTCTATAACAGCTAAAAAATTTGGACCCAACGATGCTGTTATAAAGAGGTTTGATTGTAGTACATGTCACATTACCTTCAAAAAAGTTAGTCCTAGGGGTTTTGTATTATCAAAAAAAGATGTCTTGATATTTTTAAAACACCATATGGTAGACGAAACAATAAAAGACAAATATAGGGGCAAATATGGAAGAAGCAACCTTTAGTTGGCTACCCTTAGTTGTAATGTAACCAAAAAATCTAAGGACTACAAAAAAGTTAGATTGACCCTTATTATATATAGTAATGTAGTACGTACTAGTCCTCTCGTTCAAAATAAGTGTCCACCTTAATTTTTTTATTTGGCTCAAAATAGGTGTTTAATTACAAATCAAGAAGGAATTACTTGCCTTTTTTTCGAATTTACCCTATTTAGATAAGTGAGTTCTTATGTAATCAAGGAATTATATATATTAATTAAGTACGTAGTATTTAATTACGGATAGTTTAGTTAAAATACCTATTTTTTTTCTAGTAGTTAATGTTTTTTAAGGGGTGTGTTAAAACCTAAAGACTAAGCGGACACTTATTTTGAATCGGAAGGAATTCTATCTTAATATGTTGGTGAAATATGACATTGATTATTACTCAATGAAGAGTTTGGAACGCCATAAAATGATTTACATGAGAGATTAAATATGACAAATGATCATAAAGACGCTAACATTAATATTTAGTTTTCAAGATTAAAGGAATCACAAACAAACCAATAAAAGATAATTCGATGGTGTGTGAAATAGTTACAGCAAATCTGACAAGAATAAGAAAAAAAGTACTTGAAGAAAATAATTACAAAAAAACATCAGTAAATGACAAAAGACTAGGTCCATAAAGAAGACAATAGAAGTAATATAGATGTGCTTGATTCAAGTTGTCTGAAAACCAACCAAAAAAATTCCTATATTAATCTTGTGACGATAACAATGTGCACGATGGGGGTTCTCTTGCCTTATTTATATAGGTATAGAGGGAATGACACCATAAAGTGTCATAAATTTAAACAAAAAACATTAAGCATTCGGAGGTTATGAACATGAAAGAAATGGGAGTTACAAAGAATACTACTCCTCCGTTTCAATTTGTTTGTCTTACTGTATATCCTTTCCATATGTTTGAAGAATGCATCTTTCCTAATATGTCAACTCTTTAATTTTAACATCTCACATGGCGTGTTTAAGACCACATTTTTAATACATTATATACATCTTTAGTTTACGACCATAAGCTTTAAATATTTCTTTACTTTCTTAAGCTTTGTGCATAGTCAAATTAAGACAAGCAAATTAAATCGGAGGAGTAAATATAGGTTATGGAGATAAAATAACTTACAAATTAAATATTTAGAGGGAATGAACATGAAAGGCGTGGGAGTTATGAAAATTAAGAGGTGTGAATTATGTAGCTATAATTTTTAGCATAACATAAATAAGAAAATAAGAGAAAAATAAAAGTAAAAAAAAATTGGAGAAAAAAGATATGTTTTTTTGACCTTTTGGTTCTTACAATTGAACCCATTATTCTTTTAAAATTATAGGTCCAAACTTAATTTTATTTTTAAGTGGTACTAATCTTTTACATATATACTCGGCGTAGAAGATGCTCGATATTTGAATCCATTAACTATATGCTACATCATCCACTACTACTAGTTTCAATATACACATAACAGTAAAAACAGGGGATGGACCGAGCCGAAAAATGAATTGTCGTTATTTTCTTTCAGTTAAATGGGAAAAATGTGGCCTATTTAGCTGCAATAATGGAAAACAGATTATTTTCTATTGTTGGGATTAAAACTCACTTTGAAATGCAAGCATAACCACTACAAAGGGAAAAGTTATATATGTAGGCATGTGGAGAAATCATATACACGGTAAATAAATAAAGAGTCAATACATTACGTGAATGCTCGCCCAGTTTATATACTTCACATCGTGTGCCATTCTATAACAAAATAGATTTTTCGAAATAAGTTACAGAGGGAAATTACATAAAAAGTGTTATGTGACATTTTGATTTGCTCTTTCTTAGATTTGATCTAGGAATTTTCTTTTATATCATTTCCGTAGTCATAATTAATTGCACCAATTAGGAAGTTGTATATATTCTTCATCTTTATTTATTGATGAGATTTTGAATAATGAATATTTTTGATAATACAAATATACATAACCCTATCTCATAAATAACTTTTCTTGTTTACGTTTATATGCTTTTGGTTTTTACCGTTTAATTTGAATTTAAGATGTTATGTTTATGTCTCACCTTTATTAGTTGAGTGTTTCAATAAATGTGGCATTTAATGATACAAATACATCTTAATTATCCGAGCATACAAATCACTTTTTACTATTACAAATTAATGTTGAATATTTTGGTTGCATTCAATTTAAGTGCAATATTGTCTTTGGCCGATGAATGATACCTATGAAATTTTTTCCTTGTAGAATGATGTTCGTTTACTATTTCGTTGGTGAATTTTCTAACAAATATAAAAAATCGTAGGTAAAGTTGGTCATCTTTCCAATTTGGTCGGGTAATATCGATAAATAATAACGGAATAGAATTTGTCAGTAAAGTTGGTCATCTTTCCAAAATTATCTATTAGTAATCGATTTGAAAATTTAGGAACAAATATAATTTTGTTGCTATATATTATACAACAAAAAATTGCTTAATAACCACCGGAATAAGGGAAAATTACGTGGGCTCTATACTATAGGACTGATATTACTGTTGTTACTAGCATTATTAATTATTTACCAATTATACCAAAAAATTTAAAGTTCGCATATCCCCACCTTTAGCGCCTAATTAAATTGAAAAAAATTATTTGCAGCTATATTTTATTGTATGTTTGCTAATGCCGGCTAATTACGCTTTAAACACGACCACAACTTTACCAATTTCCCTCATTTTGAAACTTACATCTTCTCCCAGGATTCTTGTAATTTCCCTCTGTAACTTCCCTTTCCCCCCAAGATTGTTATATTCGTATAAATTAGGATTGACTTGCAAGTATATAAGAGTTCTTTTTGTTTGTTTGCGCCTCATATATGTACACAAAGGAATAAGTAAACATTTGTGTATTTTGATACGAAATAAGAATCCAGTGAGAAAGATAATTTCTTTCTACATCAGAAGCCATCAATTTAGTTTTAAATAAAAAGAAGATGCATATTTTATTGCTGATTAACTGGAAGTAGCAAATCTGTGCAAATTCTCTCCAACAAGAAAAAGGCCAACATCAAAAGAGAAAATAAAAAAGGAAGACCAATTATATTTTCTTCCTTTCTCCCAACAATTTATTTCATCTCTCGGATTTATCCATGCTCCAGGCATCAAGGTTCTCTGCAATGTTTCAAATACTCGTGTTGTCGTATGCTCCTGTCATACCTGAAATGGATACTTAGGATTTAGGAAAACAGGAAACTCAAGGAAAATTAGTAAGAACCTGTTTGGATGGGCTTAAAAAAAACAACTTATAAGTCCAAAACAAATAAGTTGGGCTTAGGGTAGCCCAACTTATTTTTTTGGTTTATAAGCTGCTTTTTTAAACTAAGCCAAACGGGTCAACTTATTTTTTTTGACTTATTTTAAGTACAAACTAGCTTATAAGCTCGTCAGCCAACCACTAAAAAAAAAATTGAAAACAGTTTATACTTATAAGCTAAGCCAAACGGGCTCTAAGACAAACGATGGTCACAGTGACAACCACAACTGTCCTGGCCCCACGATGCAAAACAAAACTGTTTACCCAAAAAACGGTTCAGTTGAATATGTGTTCGTGATCAAGGACATGTGGATAAAAAATAACTAATAAATCAGTATAATATGCAAGTAAATTGAATATAAACGGAATAAAATAAAGCAAGGGTTGAGAATAGCCTGAGCCTAGACTAAGCTCGGTGCTTGTTCCTCCGGCCAAGCTTGTAATGATATTATTAATAAAGGGAAATCTACATGGCATAACTAACACTAGTACATATTTATATTTATTAGCTATAGTTTAGATAAATTACATCCTATAGCGAAGAGTAATATGTTAAATACGATTAATAACTACATATATATTTAAATTAGAATAACTTATTATTATTATTATTATTTATAAAAAAAAATTACTACTTCTGCTCTCAGTTTCGTCGGAGCTAGAGTTCCGCTGTTATTTTCACTTTCTTTCTCATCATTATTTTTCGACAAAAGGACAGGATCAGGTGAGGAGAATAGGCGGAGAAGCAGCGCCACCGCAACTGCCGCTAGGAACTGACCAACTCCGCCACCACCAATTGGCAATAAGATTTTCTTTGTTCACGTTTTTTGCTCGTCTTATTCACTCTCACACTACTACACTGGTTCAGTTTAAGATAAAAACAGAAGAGATAACAGCATTTTTGGTCCTTTTTTATGAGGTCCCAACATGACTGAAAGAACAAGCTCCGGCGACAAAGGATACAACGACGGTTGTTGGTGACGATGATGGTGATGTCGGTGTTTTTATAGATCTGGTGGCGTCAGAGTCAGATCTGGACGCAAACAGTCATATTTGATCGGAATCTGATCGAAAAAAGTCAGTTCTAACCGGAATCTGACCGGAAAATACAAAATACACTGATTTGTTGTATACATATAGTGTATATTGTGTTTTTTGCCTGTATTTCGAAGAAGATCTTTTTTGTATACAAATGAATACAGTAAATTTGAAGTGTATACAAATGAATACAGTGAATTTTATCTTGAAATATATTTTGTTGTATACAACCGATTTTAAATATAATAAAGTGAATACAGTGTAAAAGTAGCTACAATAAATATAGTTGAGTTGAATACAGCGAAATTTGAACTTGAGTACAGGGAAATCTGACTCACCCAAATTTTGAATACAATCTACTGGGGGTGTACAAAGCAAACCAACAAACGGCACCAAACCGATAAACCGAGTCAAACCGAGAAAAAAATCCGATTAATGGTTTGGTTTGGTGTTGAAAACAAAAATACCCAACCATAATTGGTTTGGTTTGGTGTTGAAAACAAAAATACCCAACCATAATTGGTTTGGTTTGGTTTTAGCTAAAAAAAAAATCAAACCGAACCAAACTGACTCGATGTTACGTGTATTAGATTTTTAAAATATTTTATACACAAGAATATTTGTTTGTAATGTAATTTGTAAATATTTCTTAAATTTTTTTATAGTTTTTTGTCTTTTATCCTATTATTTTAAGCTTGAACTTAGAATTTTGAATTTCAATAAGTCTTATATCCCATAGATGCTAGTAACTCAAATAAAGTCCAAATCAAAACCAACTCAACACTAATGCTAACAAAAGAAATTCAATTCTAACACTAGGAATGATAGTAATGTTGGATATCTATTCTTTAATTTTGCATAATTAGTTTAGCGTAAAATACATAACTTAATTTTTTTTTCTTTGTCATGTGTTTAATACTTATTAGCCGTACTTATTTTAGCATAACTTAGTATTTAGATTAAAGTCATTTTCTTTATGACTTATTAATTAGCAATACTTATTATAACCGATTTTATTATCTTTTTTGTTGAATATTTTAATACGATGTCATCATCCATCTCACATTTTGTGTTATTTTCTTAAGAAACACTTTAGTTATATAGTTGTATCTTACTAGGACAAAAGAAATATTTGAAGTAGAAGTCATATGTTTTGTATAAAGACTTTTTCGGAAAAAAACTCGAAAAAACCGAATAACCCGAGAAAACCCGAAGTTGAAAAACCTGAATTTTATTGGATTGGTATGGTTTATAATTTTAAAAATCCGACGCAGTTGGTTTGGTTTGGTATTTGAAAAATCCGAACCAACCCGGTACATGTACACCCCTACAATCTACTGTAGCGCGTGAATTCAATTTACTGTAGCTACGAAATGTAATTAGCTAAAGTGTAGCTATGCCTAAAAAAAACCCTCAAATGTAGTCATTTATGTAAGTTTTCCATTAATAAAACAGTAAAAAACTTTAAGAAATGAAGCAATTGCGTATGAGTCCTGTGTCTTCCTCTTGAATTTCGTGTGTTACAATGGAAATAACAATCTCTATTATATTAAGAGCTAAGGGCACATATCCCATGTATTACGCCCCTTCCCATAATGAGTTTTAATGAGACGACAATAATGAGCCATAAAGAGGACTATTAAGCCTAATAACTCCAGGAGATAACGTTCAACTCAACTTGTAACAGCAGCTTGTTGACCTCTTCTCCGGAGATATTCCAACAGTCTCCCGGACCAAGTGGTTCCTCCGGAACAATAACGTTTCCTCTTGTGACACTCAATGCTGACTCATCCTTGACTTATCCTTTAAGCCACGTGGCTTAATGGTACAGGTTGTTAAGTTAGTTACAGAGTTTTATTATTTGCATTTCAGTCACTGAATTTCTTTTACGTTTCGGTCCTTTCTTTAGCTGAAAGAGGGATATATGTAGCTCAATTGTCATTCAGCAGAGGCATCGTTTTTAAAGTATCTCTTTAGCTTTCTTACTTTTAGTTTAATTCTCTTCCAATTTTTGCAATTCTATCTCGATTTACATATCACCCTGCCAAAAAATGCGAAAGAAATACTGTGTCCCTCCCGTTCAAAATAAGTATCCACTTACCCTTTTTAATTTGGTTCAAAATAACTGGCCACTTACATAATCAAGAAGGAATTAATTGTTTCTTTTTAAATTTGCCCCTATTTAGATAAATGAGTTGTAATGTAATCAAATAATTATGTTAATTAAGTGGTATTTAATTAAAGATAGTTTAATTAAAAAAAACTATTTTTTCTATATTTTTTTTTTGGCTTATTGTATATGCAACCTCCTAAACTTGTCCCTTTTTTTCATTTTGGCACCTCAAGTAAGTGTTGTTCCTATTGAACCCTTGAAATAGTCCTCAAGTGTGTCTATCAAACCATCTGAATCTGATTTTTATTAGAAGCAAAAATTAAACTGTGATAATGAAGGTGAAGCAATATTTTAGACGTGTGGTAAGCTATTCTTTAAGTCATGGATGTGTCGGTTTCTGCTGGTTCTGCTCTTCCATTGCCAGTTTAATTAAGGGTTTACTCTTTTTTTCCCTCTCAATTGCTGTTAATTAATCTTAGCTAAAAGATGACATAATTAAATTAGAATATATATTAGCATGTTGCTACGTGAATATAGAATACTATGTAAGTCAGATTGTGTTTGATAGACACACTTGAGGACGAGTTCAGGAGTTCAATAAGAACAACAATTAATTAAGGTACCAAAATAAAAAAAAATGGATAAGTTCGGGGACTGCGCATTAAGCCTTTTTTTAAAGGTTAATTAAGGGGTGTACTAAAGTCTACATAGACAGTAGACACTTATTTTGGATCGGAGTGTACTATTGTCTATGTTGGTACTCATGTTAGTGGAATATGACATTGGTTATGAATCAAAGAAGAGTTTGGAACGCCATAAAATGATTTACATGAGAGATTAAAGATGATAAATGATCATAAAGACGCTAACGTTATTATTTACTTTTCAAGATTAAAGGAATCACAAACAAACCAATAAAAGATAATTCGATTATGTGTGAAATAGGTAGAGCAAATCTGACGTAAGAAAAAGAGTACTTGAAAAGAATTGCAGAAGTACATCAGTAAATGACAAAAGACTAGGTCCATAAAGAAGACTAGGTCAAATTAATTTTATTTTTAATTGGTACTAATCTTGTACATTTATAGCTACACTCTACATGCGTCGAAGATGCTGGACAGTTGAAGCCATTCATAAGTGGGGAAATTAGAATTTTCACCTAGAGGTTCAAAAATATGAAAACTAAATAAAAGAAGAAGTCAAGGCTGGGATTAACATATACTATATATACATAAAAAAATAATTTTAACTTTGTAGATATAATGTAATTTTTCTCCGTGAGGGTTCATGAGCCTATCTAGCTCCGCCCCTGCCATTGACAATAAGCTACATCATCCACTACTACTAGTGTCAATATACACATTTTATATAAAAACAGGTAACACATAATAGTAAAAACAGGGGATGGACCAAGCCGAGAAATGAATGTTGTTACTTTCTCTCAGTTAAGAGGAAAAATTTGCGGCCAATTTAGCTGCAAATAATGGAAAACATATGATTTTCTGTTGTTGGGTTTGAAACTCACTATTAAAATACAAGCATGACGTTCTTCACAATCACTACAAAGGTGAAAAAGTTATATATGTAAGCATGTGGGGAAATCATACACTAGGTAAACAAATAAAAAGTCAATACATTACGTGAATACTCGTCCAGTTTATATGGACTTCACAATCGTGTGCCATCCTATAACAAACTAGTAATCGAAAATTTTCGACTTCATTAAGATTGACTTGCAAGTATATATTATTATAAATCCTTTATTTGCCTGCGCCTTCTATATCCACACAAGGAATAAGCAAACATTTGTGTATCTTGATACGAAATAAGAATCCAGCAAGAAAGATACTTGCTTTCTATATCAAATGCCATCAATTCAGTCTTAATAAAAAAAGATGCATATTTTATTGCTGATTAACTGGAAGTAGCAAATCTGTACAAGTTTTCTCCAAGAAAGAAAAAGGCCAACATAAAAAGAGAAAATAAAAAATGAAGACTAATTATTTTTTCTTCCTTTCTCCCAACATTTTATTTCATCTCTCGGATTTATCCATGCTCCAGGCATCAAGAGTGTCAATTGTGACTATCTCAGTGCCATTGTTGAAAGCAAATAAATGTGCTTCGTCATCGATGGCTAATCCTGGATAAACCCTTGATGTAATGCATGTTTTCCCACCGGCACCAAAACTTTCTACTACAGAGTGATCAACCTGGGAAAAAAAAATATCAACTAGTTTGTCAACACAACAAAAAAGAAAAAGTAAAGGGAATGTGAATTTCAAGTAAATTTTATAGGAAAAAAGTACCAAGGAAAGCTTACCAAACTCCTCAGTGACAACTTTTTGTCTGATAAATCTACATTAACATATCCAGCAAATGATGGTTTATACATTTTCTTGTTATCCCTGACCGTTGACCTGTTGCCGCCACAAAAAAAAAAAAAAAAAGAATGACAAGGTTAGCCAATTGCAAAAGGATAAAGATAACAACACTTTTTATTTATAATCATTCAAGATATCTCGAAACCACTAGCCCAACTAATTTAAATTTGCACCGAGTAAGACACATTAAAGAGAGAGAAGGGGGTGGGGGTGTGGGTGGAGCTTCCTACTAGTATTTTTTTTTAAAATTTCAAAATTTGAACTCAAGATCTCTTCAATCAAAGGTGGAGGGATCTCACACATCCTTGATGATAAGAAAAGAGTGAGAAGACAAACCTTGAGGCATCAGAGCACATAAGAACTTTGTATTTATCTTGGGCCTTAAACACTCTGAAGAACACCGGTGTATACTCTTCCAAGTTTTCAGAAGACAGTGTTAGGAGCCCAAACGGCCCAAGTCCACCTTGAACTGTCGAACCCCTAATAGCACATACATCTTGGGCATAAAGATCATCCCAACTAGGATCAAATTCTTCTGCATTTTCGAGGCTTGAAAAGGAAAATGTAACTTCGACGTCAGCCTGTCATTGTCATTAGATTAACACTCATAAATTAGCTCTAACTTGGTCTTTTCACAATAATTTCATATAAAAGAGCAATTCGGAGCATAAAGCATCTTGCATTCATGCAAATTCGGTAAAGGGCCACATGCCAAGAGAATGATGTAGGATGTTTTGATATAAGTTTCAGTGGCTAAATCCACGACCCAAATCTATAATCTATAGGTCATAATAATTTCATACGAAGAGATACATTTAATTTTGTAAACCAAAAAATAAAAATCCGAACCTGCGCGGCTGTGATTCCTTTAACTTCAACATTTTCTCCCTTGTCCAATTTGTGAATTCTTAGCTCGACCTTTTGCTTTCTCAGGGTTTCTAATTCTTCAACAGGCCATTGAACCAAATTTTTGCCACTAGGATCAAGCCACATTTTGCGGGGAATAGCCTGAATTCCACTCCATCCTTTCTTGATTGCATCATCAGGAACAGCATCCGATTCGTTGGCCCATCCCCACAAAATTCTCCGATTCTTGCTAGGATCATAGAAAGTCTTCGATGCATAAAAATTACCATAGTCCAGTCTCAATCCCTTCCATCCATCAACCAATGTTTCGTCCGGAAAGTACCTATCTTTTTTTGTGTTATAGGTACCAATTGTGTAGTAGTCATACCTAGTAACATCAAGACTAACTTTAAGAACATGTTTAATGTTGTCACCATCAAATGATGGGTCCAAACCATCTGTATAATTCATTGATACTGGAAAAAAATCAAGACATTCCCAGTTTCCAGTATTGGCTGATGTATGAAGTGGATGTTGGGCTTTGGTCCATTTCATGAAGTCCTTACTCCTGTACAATAATGCTAGTCCTCTATGCTTTCTAAGACTACCAACCACCATTCTCCAACGCCCATCAAGGCCCAACCAAGCTGTTGTTGGGTCACGAAATTTGGTCTTGTTGATGCTCTCATCAGCTACTACTAACGGATTGTCATCAGGCTTGATCCACTCACGGAGATATGGGTCGGACAAGTTAGCAGGTATTGCATAGTTTTGTACTTGGGTTTGTTTGTCATCCACTATTCCAGTGTAGAGGATAATGGGCTTGTTGCCTGGAAGAATAGTGGTTGACCCGGACCATGTACCATATTTATCGAACACTTTGGATGGATAAATGGCATGTTCTAAGTTGATCCAATTAACCAAGTCCCTGGATACTGAATGAGCCCAAACAATGTTGCCCCATACTACTCCATTTGTATTGTACTGGTAGAATAGATGATAGACTCCATTGTAATACATTGGACCTATTGAGGGGGCAAAAAAAAAAAAAAGGCAAAGATAATACCAAATTAATGTAAATGAATTAAGATTATAGCTAAACTTTAGTGAAAATTATTAAATATAAAACTCGATCTTACCAGTGGGATCTAATGTTTGTTGTTTGGAGCATCCGGGCAAGACCACATAAAAAGGAATCAAATTTAAAACGATTAGTAAAGACATTTCAATGCAATTGTAAAAAAATTCTAATTCAGTAAGAAAATTTAGAATAGTATATTTTACCCAAGGACACAAAATAAATGTGTTAAAACTCTGTTGACTTTGTCTTTAATTCCATCATCTCATTGTAAGGATCATATACAAATTTAATTTAAAAAGCATATATGGTTGAAAGATTAGTGAACAATTTATGCACTTAAAAACACAATCACAGTAGTGTTACAAAAAAAAAATGCATGTATCTGTATCTTATTATGTGAAAGGAACTAAAATGAAGGAAACAAGTTACACGAAATGGACAAGCAAATAAGAATAAACAGCTAAAAGCACAGAGTTAGAAATTTTGGGAACCGGATTACAGATAGCTATTATCTAGGTATGCAAAACAAAATACTCCTCTTTCTAAGCATATATTAACTGAGAAATTTACTGCAATTTCTAACAGAGAAAACATGCATGCCCCTCTATATTAGTTCAAATAGCAGATACTATTCCGCAAACCCAGGGGCAGATATAGTTTATATTTACTAGGTTCAATTGAACTATTATTTTTTTTATACGGATCAATATGATGAAAAAAATACATTTTACAATATAGGTCGACTCTAAGTAAGCGAAATGTGAAAAGTATATTGCGACGTATTATTTTTTTTTCCTCAAAGAAGGGGTATATCATTAATTACTCATTTATAAAGTAACAAAAATAATTTAGTCAAAATATCCATTATAATTAATGCAATTGAATATCTCAAATGCCTCATGATGATATTCTATAATGAAGTGGTCATAAAAAATTAAAAAAATGAAAGAGGAAGAAGATATATAGAAGAAGAAAACAAAAATCATAAGACACCACACAAATATGCATAAACACATTAGATAGATTAACATATCTATACATAGAGTGGCGGAGACACCCTTTAGTAAAGACTGTTGACAAAACATGCTTGAGACAACATTTTTTTTTTTTTTTTGAACAGATGTGAACAAAATAAAACCTTCAAAACCACCGAGTAGTCCCAAACCCAAACACATGTGCAAGACGAATTATTATAGCAAGAAACAGACACAAAATTCTGTGTACATCACTGTATACATATGCATATACAAAATTCTGCGTACGTCGCTATATACAAATAGATGAAAAAGATTTAGAGAGGAAAGACATACCATTGATCCAGTGTTTAGGAGGTTGAAAATGGTAACCAGTTCTATGGACCTTTTTAACAGTTACAACACTTAATGATTGTAACTTCTTAAAAACTTTATGTGTAGCATTAACCCCATTGTTGCAAAACAACATCAACAATATTAGCAAAGCCCAAAGAGAACACTTCCTAAAAAACTCCATTTTGACAGAAAATATTTCTTCCTTTTCTTTCTAATTTAGAGAGAATGAAACTGATGAAGAAGTTGAAAGGTTGTGAACCGTATTTATAGAGAAATAACAGAGATATAGTCAACCAAAAAAATAGGAAAAATAAGGCTAAGCTTGTTCTAATTAGATTTAGGAATGGAAAGTTACATCGCGGATTTATCTATAAAATGGATATGAAATAATTTTGGATAAACTGTCATTAAAAGGTGGCTTCTGTTTTGGGAAAATTCATTTGCCGGATTTTTAGCACAATGTGTTTATTTGTGTATGTACAATGTGCTTTTTTACCTTCTCATTTTAAAAAATATATATATTAGACTACTTTTTATTTCCAAAATTCAATCTTTTATACAGCAAAAACTTATCCGAATTTCAAACAATACTAATTACCATGATTAATGATAAATTAAGAGGATAATGTGTACTAGTCAACTCATTCTTGATTCCGATCCTTTTTATTCGTCACTTTGCCTAATGATTTTTTATCTAAACAGTTTTCGTTTCAAGAAACTAAGAAATCACTAATTATTTCTTTCTAATTCGCTTTTAACACTGCAAAAAATATATAATTGGTGACTACTCAGTTAAGAGATGGATAAAAATTCTAAAATAAATAAAATCAAATAGTTTTACCGTTTGCCTTGATTCAAACTCTAAATTCTTGCATAGTCATGAGAATCCGGCTTAACTTATTTACTTTTATTTTTTTTATGCTTCCCTTTCCGGGGAAAGACCTTATTAAGCTTCTCACAATATTTAATTGTGTCTATAAAAAAAATGGTTAATGACAACCTCTTATTAGAAAGGAATTTATGAGAAACAAAGAGTTCCATTGCTTGGTGTCAAACTAGAATAGCGGTAGATAAATAAACGATCTATTCTCCTTTTGTAGTGCTTATAATTTCTCCAAATACTCCTTATAATTAATGTTATTAAATAACTTATTATTCAATATGTGTGCCAAAATAGTAAACCCGATGTGTAATTCAATTTTGCTAATTTACTCAACATGCATTGACATCGAGGCTCCAGCATATGTTGTTGCCATGTAATAATTTTTTAATGTGAGTTCTAAAATTTTAACGCTGAAACATTTATGGATCAATTTTACGTGGCAAAAGTTGATATCTGAAAGCAGTCAAATATTCAGTTTACGATATTGTAGCTATCACGTTTGCACATATAAATCGTTTAGAGGAATTATTTCTCTAATGCATCTTCCGAATTCTTAAGTTTCATCTTTAAGAATTAAGTGAACAGGTAATTTCAAAGTTTCAGATTAAATAATTCAATTTATTTTTTTCTACGCCTAGTCTATGAAAAATGGGATATAACATGACATTTGTTTCAGGAAAAAAAAAAAGTTGCCTTTTCTAAAAAAATTGCAAAAGTCTTCGATGAGGATATTTCAAACACGTTTCAAAAACAAACCCCACCTTAAGTATAAACCCTCCCTACTAAGGTACTATTTCGAATTTTGTGATTGTTCAGCTCCAAGTTTAAATAGTTAGAAAAGAGGCACATTTTTGCGTCATGATTATTTTATATCTGCAACAACATGTTCTTTGTTCTTTTAAATTTTCCGTTCAACTTTTCATCCAGTAGAGATATAATCACTTCGCACATTATTTAAAAAATTCACACATGTGATCCATAAAAAAGTCAAGATCGCACGTGAGAGAGCACATGTTTAAAAGAATTTTTACGTGCTTGGCCCATGAAAAAAGAATGAGGCACGCACGTGAGGGGGCGTGTTGAACATATAATTAAATAAATTAAATATGCTCTTTCTAACCGTTTAAGCTATTAGTTAGATGGTTACACACTTCAACACATATTTACCAAACCAAATAGTACTCCTTCCGTATCAAATTATCTGTCGCTTTTTTTTTTACATGCCCCTTAAGAAATATTAACTAGGATGGGTATTTGACTAACGTTACCCTTATTTATGTTATAATCTATATTTATTAAATATTTACTCTATTTATGTGTCATCTCCATTAATGAAAAAATTAGGAAAAGTATAACTAATTGTGTCTTGAACTCCTAAAACGACAAATAATTCGAACGGAGGGAGTATGAACTTCCTTTTTCATAAATTTACAGTTAAAAATGTTTTGTTGAGAATATTGTCCAAACACATATTACTAACAAAAGCACACGTTAGAGGATGAAAGTGTTTGGTCAAGCTTTTTGTGAAGAAATAAGTGCGTAGCATCTACAAGAAAATAGTATTTTTTAAAAATTTCTTAGGACAAGAATACCCATGTCATGTCAAAAATACATGAAGATGGGTGATAACTTATATGCATATCTTTTAATACATAATTTGACGCTTAAAAGCATTCTTTGAAAATAGTGGTCAAATATAAATTACAAATAAAAAACGCTTCTCAAAAGATTTAACCAAATCCAAGTTGCTACTCTCCCCAACAGTTTTTTTTAAAAAGTACTCCGCAAGTGCTAACTTCATCCAGGCTTTTTAGAAACATTTTTACTGCTGCAAATCTATTTTATCTAAAGTAACTTGTTCCCGTTCTTTGTTTTTTTATTTTTTTTATTTTTATATCTCCTCACAAATTAAAATCACTAATAACAAAAACAATGAGACAATACAAGGGACTGGTTATTAAAAAATGAGGCAACAGATATTAGAAGGTACCATAACTATTTTTACTTTACACTTACTCTTGAAGGCACGTCTTGAATGGCAATTCATTAAAGGAACCATGCTATTTAGCTAAGACCGAAATATTAGTCAAAAATCATTTTTGAGCAAGCAAAGCACTAGCCTTTAGTTTCCTTACAAAAATTTATATGATCCCGCAATTTAGGAAGGCCATGTGTCTATCTTAGACCGTTTAGTTAGAGGCATTAAGTGAGTTATCTCTATATAAAATTTGAGATTAGAAATTTATCTCGTGTTAGGTTGAGGGTATTTGTTAAAATTATGATAAATTTTATACCACGATCATAACATTATCTTATCCCATATAGAGGATGGGATAAATGATCATAACCTGATTTTGAACCAAACGTCGAGTTCAGCAATTCGAATTGCAACAGAACACAATGTGAACTAGGGTCAATTATAACTATTGCTAGTAGTATTGCTCTTACAAAATTTTCATTTACACTCGTCCATGGGTCAAGAAGTATATGCAAAAAATTCTCAAAGTACCATGCTATTGGTAATTTATTTCACAAGATATTATTGTCATGATGTGTAGTCCAACTCAAGAGCCTTCTAAGTACACACAAAATCAGTCAAAATCTGAGAGCCTCTGCACGAAAATCAATTTCTGGGAGGTCCTCTAAACATCAGAAATATATTTGAAACAAGTAAAAGACGAAGGAAATCAATTTGCAGCTTGTCCTACCATTTTCTTCTGTTACCACCATCTAGTGCCTAAACAGACATTAGAGCAGTTCAGTCGTTTACATCTGCTCCAAGGGAACAATAACTACCCAGCATGTTGATAGGAATGAAATGTCTTCAGCGGTCCTGATTTTCCAGTCAGTCCCATGTTCTATGATCGATCCAAGAATATGAACTTTCCGTATGCGGACAAAGAAGGATTTCAATCACATAGCAGGCTCCCGCATTGCAGTGGCCAAATTGAGTTCGGGTTCTAATTCATCTAATGGGATAAAGAAGCAGTCAACCATGTCGGTGGTAACTTCCTCAAGCCGTGTTGGGCCCCACTGAATGTTCAGTACAAGAACGAATAAGTTTTCTCATCTTCTCCTAACTAAATAGAGAAGGGAGGGAGAGAGGAAGTTAAGCATGCATAGAAGACAGTTCATTACCTTTGGAGCAAAGTCCTTGTCAACCAATCTAGCACGGACACCCTGAAAATGTTTTTGTGGATAAGTATCATAGCTTAACAAGAAACGATTATACTTTGGTTGGACATCAAGGAGGAGCTTAGTAGCAGAAGAGGCTTTTTCTTGTTAGGTTAAGAGCTAAATTTGGAGATTTTTACCTCCACATCAACTCATTGGTTTGAGTTATAAGGAAAAATAATGCTGACTTAAAACTCTGCAATACTAATTAACAGAATGTTTAGATTCCACAACAAGACCTACATTACTTAATGAAACCCTGTGTTGCCAGTACAAAAGTTGGTTTCCGACATAAAACTCTGCATAACCTAAGGAATTTATGAATCATTTTACGTGGAATAAGATGTGAGATAAGATTAAGTATACGGATAGAACACCTCGAACAACAATATACCCTTAAAAGTAAGGGCCTCGTCAAGTAAATGGAGTAATAAAACTGCAAGGCTTATAAAAACTAAAACTTCTAATTTAAAGTTTTCTTTAACTAAAACTTCTACAAGTGCATGAATTAGTAAAGTTAAATCTTAAGTTTGGTATTGCAATTCCTATATAACAATTTATATATTATCAATCACCGCATAACTATTATAATCCCAGTCAACTAAACCTTTAAACGAACCCTCAATGTTTATGATGTATGATGGTAAATCACTATATTTCCTCTTCTATTCCAGTTTTAAATTTGGCAAAAGATAGGGAGACACAATGCAAAAAAACATCAGGTGATTTCTTCTCCTCTACCCAAGGCTTAGTGGCACCCGGTCACTGTGTTGACAGGTGGTAGCAGTACACACTGAATAGTCAAGGTGCATGCAAGGTGGCCCAAACACCACCATACACACAAACACACAGTGTATACGCGCGCATATTGTATGTATACAATGATTTACTTCATTTTTCCCTTCCCTCTCCCTCCACATTCTATAACGAAATATGGTGCATACAACTTTGTACAGCCAATGGTCAGAGGAAGACATACCTCACAAAAATCATCGGACACCCGTTTGGACACCCAATTAACTGATATGCGATATTCACGGACTAGACACTGATCAAGGGGTTGAAATCTGCCTTCTCTAATCTACATTTTGGCAGCAAAAAGAAATTTTAAACCCCGACAAACTAGATTGCAAAAGTAAAGGAAACGGTTAGCAACTTACTGATTTCAAAGCCACTTTCAAACTCAATGGAGAGGCTTCTTTTATTTTATTAAGAGCTGTTTTACACAATTCATCATGAGATTCTGCTGCCTCTCTTTCCTGCATTTCGTGACAGAATAAACCAGTGGAACTTGGTGCAAGTAAAAAAGAGACGAGCAAATATTTACGAATACTAAAGTCAATAAAGCATGTCAAGAAAATAGCATCCTCCACAACCCCTAGTCAAAGGAAATCAACCAGAACGTCAACAACAGCTAAACTAGATTTCTGAGATCAGAAAACATATACTATTTCTATTAAGGCAAAACATTAAATCAAACAAAAGTATCAGTGAGACAAATTTCCAAGATCAATATCCAGGAGAAAAGGTCTTAAAATAATGTCCCTAAAACTTCTATTACCATGATCTAAGACCAAAAAATGAAACAGGACAAAAAAGGGGGAAAAAGACCTAGAAACTAAATAAGGCCGATTTACAGCCAGGATTGTTTCACAAATTTCTTTATAGCTGCTTGTCAATATAGTATACTAAAGTCGTCTATAGTTCAAAGTTTTGTGGGAGAATACAATTTTTCTAACTTTCTTTTTGGACCAAGTTTTTTTACCTTTTTGGCAAAGCTAATATGTACAAAGGTTTGGGTTTGTGGCATAACAAGGTCTACTAAGTTTAATTATCGGAATGTTGTGTCAGGCGTTAAGTATTGAACCCAGAGAAGCACGTATTGAAACACTAAAAGCCATTGGAAAGCACCATTTCTTGTGCTATCAGTAATGGGTCGTTCCGAAGATATAGTTTCTGTTATTGAAGTCATATTATCCACTGTTCCAGAAGATTTGCCATCTCTCTTACAAAAGGTACAAATAGCGTGTGTTCGAAGATTTATCAAATGAAGTTTTCCATCTTAATCTTGCTTGTTAGTTTTACCTACATTCAATATTAGTCAACAGTTTGGAGCAGCTCATCAAATTTAGTGCTTGCATATGGTAAATCCAGAAATACTAGTAGTGGCTGAAAGACATACTTCCATAATGATAAATCCAGAAATACTAGTCTTGTCTTAAAGACCTACTTCCGTAATTTATTGCATTTGTACCAAGAGAAAGGAAGGACATCAAGAACAAGCAAGAGAGGGAGCGAGAGCACTTACCAGAGCTTCTATAATTTCCTCAACTGTATCCTGGCTAAAGCATTTATCGATTTTCTCGAGCCTGAATCACAAAAGGGGGTTAAACAAACTGAAACAGAGGGCAGGTTACAATGAAATGTGATGAAAGAAAAAAACATAATTTTATTATAAATAAGAAGACAAACGAAATTAACTTGGGAGCAACAGAAAAGATAACACTGGCATCTTGTAAAGATTCGTCCAAAATTTCAGGGAAGACAAAAAAGGCTTAAAGAGAACTCGTTTGACTCGTGGCTCAGAAAGGATTGATCTGTGGCCCTGGAAGAACCAAAGACCCCCCCCCCCCCCCCCCCCCCTAAGATAACTTGTTTTGGATGGCTAAATCACATAGTCCCGATTAGTCTAATGCCTATTAGATGCAAACTGAAAAAAATGAGTCACACATATTCCCACATTTTAGAAAGGAATGTTAAATAGACACTGTTGAGGTAACAGAAACTTGAAAGACAATTCGGGTTCATTTAATAAACAAAAGCTTTGAAAATCAAATCAGCAGGAGCATACTCTTTAAAGTCATAAATCTAGGCACGCAGTTTTCGGATTAACATCAAGCTAAATTTCAGCATTTAGATAAGTATTGTGCTAGATACCTTTTTAAGCATTTGAGTGCTATTTCAAGATACATATGATGTTGGCAACTTGAGTTCATAGTTCTTTTGATAACTAACGTTCATAGTTAATGATGTGACATGAGCTTTTTGCTTGTTCTAGCGGGAGCTTAGTGCATAGGGCTGCCCCTTTTTTTTATAGTTACCAATGCTTCTTGCAAAAATAATTGTGGGCTGATTGCTAAATTATGCTACAATTTTTTTTTTGATGACATGGGAACCCGCAGCCGCTACCCTTCGGGTGCGCACAGGGTAAACCCAGCTTCTGTGCAATAGCTCGCAAACCACACAGAACTAAATTATGCTACAATTTACACAACTTTATATGCATAAGGTAAAATGTTTGTTTTGTACACAAAAGAATTAGGTATAGAGTTTGCTTATATCATAGTCACCTATTTTTCAAAAGTTACATGTCTACAGTTTGCGTTTGTAAAATACTTTATTCGTGTTAAATAGCAATAACACTCATTACTAAAAGACTGATGGCCAATGCTTACTAGATAACATAATTGACCACATTGTCACCCATATTCTCCTCTCCCTCCAATTCCATCTCATTTCATCTTCGTATTTTCTGCAGCTTCTATTCTTTTCTTTCTTTTCTGTTTTTTGTTGGGGGTGGGGGAGATAATTTCTTCCTTTTCCTGTTATTGTACCGTCTTACGTTCTCTGAAATCTTTCCTTTTCCTTTCTTTTTATTCTCTATTTATCTCTCTTTATCTTAGTTCCTTAACCACTTCTCTTATTGGAAGTTGGCTGGGAGACTACCATTTCTAAGTTTGCATTATTTAAAACCAAAAGGGTAAACAGGGAGAGGGGGGGAGAAACATAGAACATCCAAAAGCCATAGCACGTTACCTATACTCATATATAGATAATTTAACGGGCTGATAAACCATTCCACCATGAGTTTCTAAAACATGTCACTATCTTAAAAGCTTCCTAAACACTAAATTGAATCCTAGAGTAATTTACTCTCTTCCCTTCCAAATCCATAGAATTGAGCAGAGCCCGCAGCATTCACAATGAGCAAGTAATAGAAAATAAAATGATGGAAGAAGGAGATTTAGATAGAAATTACTTGTGTAGAACACTCCTGCTATCTGGGTAAACAAGGTCACCATACTGAGCTAGAGAATTTTCAATGACAAGACGATCATCTGTGATCAATTTACCAAGGCGTTCTTCCATCCAAGGAAGCCTCTGTTGGACAGCAAACATCAGAACTACTAAAAAAGTAGATTATGAATTGAGAATAATAGTTACAAATTAACTTATCACTAACTTCTTTGAGTGAATAGTGGGTAGCAAGACCACAAGCAATCATTTCTACACCATTAAGCTTTTCCCCTGTTAAAGCCAAATACTCCCCTGTAAAGAAGGAGATGCCAGTATTAAACTCCTAGCATCAAACTTCCGGTTATAGTCAAAGTAGGCGGATGCATTGATATAAAAATAACTTCAGACCCAGCATGTCTTAAGCAGTATTAATCAAACAAAAGAAATAAAGAGAATTCATCAAAACAATCAATGCCCTTTGGTGGCAGACGTGTATCCAGGATTTCGAGAAGATGAGTGCATTATTACGAAGAGGTAGATTCAGGATATAAATTTGACCGATTCCACCTTTAGGTTCTTACCATTGAGCCCATTATGCTTTTGAAATTATAGGTTCAAAATTAATTATCACTTTTCAAATTGTACAAATTTTTACATATATAGCTATACTCCGTGTCGAAGATGATGGGATCCACTACTACTAGTTTCAATATACAAATTTGGTTTAATTATATAAAATTTTACGGTGACAAGAAAAATAGGAATTTCAATGTGTCAGGCTTGAAAATTTTGAAAGAATAAACCAAAAAATAAATAAAGAAAACGAAAAAAGTACTTAATTAAAATACAAGAAGTGACACCAAAACCACTTAGAGAGGTGCACCGTGCGCCCAATAACCTCGAATTATATGATACTTTGAACTTGGGTGCGTACATATATATTTAAGTATTTTTCAAAAAAAAATATAAAAGTACTTTACATGATCTAGGGAGGGGAACATGGGTTCACGTGAACCCAGGAACCCCCTTAAATACGCCACTGTTTGGTGGTGTGAAGTAATCTAATACATGAACATAAAAACGGGACAATTGGAAAAAAGAGAAAATACCAAAAACGGTAAACACTTCTGTCCAACTGATGACTTCAAATAACTAAATAAATAAATCAAAGGGGCCAGTCAAAAATATGAAGATTAAAGCCCCCCCCCCCCCCCCCCCCCTCCAAGGATAATCCGGATATATAGGTTACTTAAATGGTCGATGCACCTCATCATCAAAGAGAGGCATCGCCAGTTTCACCCGGCACAAGTATGTTGCAGGAATAGACATATCAAAGTAGGAAAACAATAAGATGATAACAGAACAACATGGCACACCAAATCATTTCGCCTAACAGAGATGTTGCTTCAGGTAAAGTTTTCTAGACTACGTACCAACCAGCGTAGCCCCATATGGAATATATTTATCAGTAATATTTTATTCTAAACTTGCCTAAGTAGCCAGGAAGGCGAGAAAGATAATAAGAAGCCCCTGCATCGGGATGGAAACCAATTTGAGCCTCAGGATTGGAATAAACCTGCAATGATTTTGCCATTTCCATTTGTAAGTTTAGGGATCAATTTTAAGGGAAAGAACATCACATCAAAAAAGTAAAAGCCAACATATCATACAACATGCTTTCCTTGAGGTAGAAATCATGTCATGGTTCAAAGTTTTGGACAATGTCCTACGGTGAGTATTGCAATTTGTCACATGTAACATAATATCATGTCTGCTAAATTTAATTGAGAATTGCATGACTTGCACAACAAAAAGGTGCAACCATCCATTAAAGAGGATAGAAGTTGGGCGTAGGAATTATGAACCTCGTAAATCAAAAAGGATACATCATAAGTGAACAAATGAATACAGAAGTCTGTAAAGATGAGGTCATAAGTATACCACCACTCAAAGTATACTTTTCACACATCATTTCCATGTCTAGTCGCAAAGAGTTCATTTGAAGCTCAGTGTAGACACCAAATTTTTTACCCTTCCCTTCCTTGCTCCATCATTTTTTAAATATTACCTAGGATAAGTTTTTCAAATCTAAATAGGTCAATTATTAATTTCCGTATAAGATATTACTTTGTTTTGGAAAAAGAATATGTTTTCTACTTTTAGAAAATTTACAATAGTTTTTTTTTTTTGGTTGCCCAAGTTTTAGGAATATTTGATTTTAGTCTAATATATAGGTGAAGTTATATTAAGAAAGTTGCTCTCTTTATCTTTTAGATGTGTATATAGATGTAATTTTAGTACATGATTTCCTAGATTGATATGCATACAATATATAGATGTACTCCTGATGCAATCCGAGTTGCCTCAAGGACATTTCGAGAACCTTCCTGAGGATTCCAAGTGTGGATGATTGCATGGAAGGATGAAGAGAAGAAAAGGGAGCATCAAGATGACCAAATGAGTGAAGAGGATGGCTATGCGTGCAAAAGGGGCTACTACTTAAATGCAAGCCATCATTTCATCTTTTCATCTCACAGGAAGACCAACCAAACAAGGCCCTTACTTCATTAAGGGTAGAATTGTAATAGCATAGCTTGTCTTCCTTCTATCCTCAGTATAAATAGTAGAGTAAACATTTCATTAGACTTAGACTATTTTGATGAATGATATTTTGATACTCTTTTGAGAATTTAGAGTGTTTGAGGGCTTGTTGAAGCCATTGATTGTCTTGTCACATTGTTGGGAGGATTGGTTGCTTGGGACATTAGTTCCCTTGAGGTCATCCTAAGAGATTAGGTGCTTAATACTGTTAGCTAATTAAAAACTTTGGTTGCCTAATTGTGCCTATTTTTGTGTCAATCTATCTATCCTTTTACTTTTCTTCTTAATTTTTTTTTTGTTTCCGTGTATCCGTTATTGTATCAACTCCCTCCATCCCAATTTATGTAAAGGTGTTTGACTGGCACAGAGTTAAAGAGAAAAAGGGGAACTTCCGAAACTTGTGGTCTAAAATAAGCCATAGAAATTTATGTGGCTATAAATCATTTCATTAAGGGTAAAAATTGAAAATATAAAGTTAAATTGTTACTAACTATGGAAAGATGTCATTTTCTTTGCAGACTGACTAAAAAGAAAAAGAGTGTTACATAAGTTGGGACGGAGGGAGTAGTTAATTTGCATCTTTTTTACATAAGTATTTATTTCATTCTATTTAGAATAAAGAAATGCGAAATGAAAAATAACACCCTCAAAAAAGATGAATACACAAAGGTGAGTTTAGGCACACCATTAGCATGGGTTTGAATTACAATTCTGATACATTCTTCTTCCTTCTTTTCTTTTCAATTCCCTATTTCCCTATTCATTTCTTCCCTTATTTTTTCTTTCTTTACCCATTACTTTATCCTTGAATTCTTATCTTACTTCCAAACATCAATGTCAACCACCTTCAGCAAAAATACAGAAACATCACTCCCTTAAAAAGACCAGACAAGTCCTCCTTCATCCTCTCCTAATTTTCTACAATCTCCCAAAAATCTATTTATTTTGCAAATTCCTCTACAAAACTCCAGCAAATCTGCTTTCTGTGAAAGCTTCTCACCATTTTAACACCCATCAATCCCTCCTATAAAAACCCAAGCAAAGACCCCCAAAAATCACGACTCAATAATCTTGCACACACACAATCACAAAAGGAAGCACCGTAAAAGCATTTGTGGTCTAAGTGCTCACTACTCAAGAAAAAGATACAAGTACAAAAAGAAACGCATATAGAAAAGCTTTCTTGGCCAACAGAAATGCTGACATCTTACAGAATTCAAATATTAATGGAGTAAAATCCTTAGTTAAAAAATAGTGCATTTGACCTTAAATTATTACTGGAGCATTGCAACAAAATTAAAGAGTTGGGTATCACC